>NW_027464609.1:3377500-3977500 GCF_043290135.1 Rhipicephalus microplus
GGGACTAGACATACGCGGCTTCGCAACCAGTCTTCGGGGAAGGGCTTTCCGTCTATAATAGCACCCGTGAAGATAGAAGCAAGATGTTCCCTCGCTATCTTTTCCAGGCGCTTTACCCAAAATGCGGGTATATCATCCAGTCCATGTGCTGCCGCCTGTGATGCTTCTCGCGCTAGGGCACGTTCTAGCGCTACTCGCGCGACTTTCCATTCATGGTCTGTCTCCTGTGCATTCCCTGAGGCTGGTGGTATATGAACTTCGGTCTCTGCGGCTGTGACCGAAGCCGGGGCTCCGAAAACGTTCTGGATGTACTCAGTTATCGAATTGATTGATTGATATGTGGAGTTTAACGTAGCAAATTTACCATATAATTATGAGAGACGCCGTAGTGGAGGGCTCCGGAAATTTAGACCACCTGGGGCCTTTAACGTGCACCCAAATTACTCAGTTACCTGCTTTTTGACATCGGAGAAATGTTCTCCAATCACCTCGTCTCGGAGGGTTGGTCGTGAGGGGCTTTTTCTGTCCAATGTTGATACATATCTCTAAAAATTCTTCATTCTACTACGACTTGGTGTTGTGAGCTCCTTGATTTTGTTGTGGTCGCTTTCCGCAATCTCGCGTTGCATAGTTGTTGCACGTGCCACTTCAGCCCCAGGTACTTGTGCCACGCCTGCTCGCAATCTTCAGCTGGGAAGTTCTGAATGGCGCTCCGGTGCTCTCGATTTGCTGCTGTCGGGCTTTCAACGCGTCTTTCACCTCGGTGTCCCACCAGGGTTTACACTGAACATCTTTGCGAGAGTTTACACGAATCTCATGCCTGCTCATTATGTCTTTCAGTTCTTTGATGAGTGCATCATACGTGACTGGGCCATTTGTATTATTGTGTATATCGCTCGCCTCAAATGCCTCAGCCATTGTGTCATAGGCTTCTACTGGTAAGAGCCAGCTTGCTGGGCTGCAGTGTTGGCGCTGGGCTCTATGATAGGGTGAGAACTGCAAAATTCAGCTTTATCCTGTTGTGGTCACTCCCCACACTGTATTGGCTTGCCTCATCAACATGTACTCGGGCGATGTGCATTGTCAGTCTGCACGACACAAGGGCATAGTCAATACATGACTGACTGTTGCGCGCACACCACGTGACCATACCCTCGCCGTCGCGTCAGCAGAGATTGGTCACTTCGAATGCCAATGCTTCTGCCAATTGTACTAGAAGGAATCCGTTGACATCCTGGTACCCATCAAGAGGTTGAATATGTCCATTAGAACCCACATCAGGAGTACTTGCTTTCATTTGTCCTATCGGATCACATCTTTTTTAATACATTCGATAGTGCGGCAGTTCCCAGTATCTTCAGCGCGTGCGACGCTGAGGTACACCACCCCAACGAGCACCGGCATACGTAGAAGTTCACAAGAAATCCACATGTGTTCATTGCAGGGACACTGCAGCCTGGTCCAAGTGGTAATGCTGCGCCACAGCATTCCCACGCCTCCTCCTTTGCGGGATCCCACCGTTTTGTTGTAGCCCTCTCAATGCTATTCAGCGTTTGGAGGTGGCTCCTCAAGGTCTCGGAGATGTGTTTCGGCTACAGCAAATAAGGTGAAGTCTTCTGCCTGGATAGTCTGAAAGAGTTCCTCCCATTTTGACATCCTTCTCGCACCATGTAGGTTGAGGTAGCCTACATTGACTCCAGGTGTATGCTTGCGTCTTCTGGGAGGGCGCCTACGCCTCATTCGCGTACCCTCATGGACATCACGAGGTGATGGCGCACCAGCTCCCTTACAGTGTGATACATTGTATTTGGGGGGTCTGGGATGTTACATGGGAAAGTTGGAGTCTGCGCCACTAAACTGCGCAAAGCGCCACCTGCTTCCTGTAGCAGGTGTCAAGGCGACTTTCTGTTTACCTTTTTGGCTGCAAGGCGTGCGTGAAACGTCCAAGCTTCAGTGCTGTTCTACATGAGATTTATGTGGATAAGTAAGTGGCGGACACATTTAGCACCATCCGGAACATCGAGTGTCAATATTTGATGCGCGACACTTCGCCTACTGCATGGTAGTCAGAAGGTGAGTAAAACGCCGCTGTATCATGCACGAACTTGCGGGATCAACGTGCTAAGGCGAATATCCATTGCTTTCACGGCTACCGCAGTCCTTGAATTTTATGAATGACGCTTGGCTGCTTTCACGTTGCATTAGTGACCAAGGCCTGCGTTTTCAATGCGGAAGAATGTGAGCTGCCAAAACACGGACTTTAAATAGCCAGACGACGTACCTTTTTTGTTCTTTGACGCATGTCCCCCCATATCGATCGGTTCCTGCAAACTACCGCAAATTTATCACTGCATTTTAAAACGATATCGCATGCGTTCGCGTGCAGGATCACCCATTGCCTTTGCTTTTTTGGTTTTGCTTTTTTGCACAGAAATAAGAGCGGCCTGTGGTTGCATAAACTGCAGCAAAAGCGAGAGTTGGGGTAGTTGCATTGGATTCATTTTGAAAGAGCGCAAATATTAAACACATGAAAGACAGTGCTCATGTTGGTCAGCTTCTTCCGTCTTTACTCTGTCTTAATATGACGTTACAACCATGAACTGCCTAGTTGACTTGTTTTCTGCACCGAACAAAGCCATAAGACTTTTGCCACTGTGGCCTCCCTCCGGCTGCTGTCGCTACTGTACTGGCTGAGGCCAGTACAGTAACCCATAAGCAAGCGAGCTTATGTTTTCGCCACTCTTAACACAGTTGTACTGTTGAGACTCTACGGATAGCAGACGCAGCATCTCGAGCAGACTTGAACGCGGTGGTTCGAATAACAGATGCACGTTGGGTTTTCTTTATCTTGGAGGTTCATAAATTAGCGCGCACGCATGCGCAACTAAGCAGGTGGAAAATACGGCGGCATGCTTGTTTATTCGCAATGACACTATATAGAAACCAATCAGTTTCTTGGACCAAAAAGTTGTGGGCAATGATTTCAGTGAAATATTCGACCTCTTTCAGTATTATTGCAAGAAAATTTTTTCTGTCTTCAGAAGCAGTTTAATGTAGCCATAGTGGGTATAACCTAGGTTGATTAAAAAAGCCATCAATACAATCTGCATGAATTAGTGGAGACAGGCGCTAATGCCAAATAACATCCAAGGAGATGTTATTTGTTGCAATTATCATACAAGTGTGAAGTGGTCAAAAGACAACTTGCTGCGACCAGTAATTGCTACTGATAACATCTACACTTTCCTTGCAATTACTTCACGTGTTCATTATTATTGTATCTAACAAACAAAAATAGTTCTTAAAATACATTTTTCTTTGATAGCGCATGGATTGTTCTGATCTGCTCTTGGTTACTAGAAAAGGAAAGGTGTCTTTTATCCACTTCACTGGCATGCACCTTTCTGTTACGATATGCATTTTAGTGAAAGCAAAACAGCAAGTCGGCACCCATTCTTGACATTTTTTCTTTAGTTTAACAACATATACAATAGCGTCACACGCTAGGATAGTTGCTAATAATTGTGTCAAAACAGCATGGAGGTCGATGACCAAGTAGTTTTTAAGAATAAGGAGCATAAACGTAAAAAGTGTGCTGTAGCGGCAGCAGCTGGAGGGAGGCCGCAGTGGCGAAAGTCTTGTGGTTTGTGCGATGCAGGGACGCTGCAGACGGACGGAGAGCCAGTAAAAAAATGTGCAAGTCGGAGTGTCACATTACTTGCTACACCTGAATGCAAATAGATGGCAACATCAAAGTCAAAGTGCCAAGTTGCCACACGAACCTTTTCTTCCATTCATTCATGCCGAAAAGAGCATTTGAATAAGTGAGGCATAAACACGCAAAGGCTCATGGGAGGCGCTGCCTGCATCGGCTTCCAGTTCAAGATATCTGTGGCACCCCGTTTCGCAGGCGGCGTTTTTTTGGAGCTGTAGATACGTCTTTTCTTTTGATTGGGCTGCAAGCCCAATCTCACCCAATTGCTCACTCAATCATGATTGATTGTGCTGCTGTTGGTTGCTCGAGTTCGAGCACCAAAGAGAAAAAAGATGTTTAGATTCCCTCGGAATGAAGATAAAATATCAAAGTGGGCTTTGTGGTAATAAGGACAGCCACAGTAGGTGGTATAGCCTTTGGATGCTTAACATCAGGTGGGTGATATTTGTCCCAAATTCTGCATCGATGGTTTTGTGTGTCTGACCCATTTGGTATTTACGTACAGGCGTTCCCAGCAAAAATTCACAGTAGGTTGACTACGTGCCGTCAACATTTTGGCATGACAAAATAGGAACTGAGGCATCAAGACGGAAGCACGAAAGACATTTGAATGTGTAGTTTTTCATCACCACAACCACAATCACAATATACGCATATACTACAAGCACATGGCGTTTACGCTAAAACGCACGGCTGCCACGTAACCTGCAGCCAGCTCTGATCCTGATACGGAAAAATGCGTGACACAGCAGCCGCACGACATCAGGCCAGCAGTGACACTGCGGAATCTATAGACACAGCATTTGTCAATGACATCAACTGCAGCGATGTATATGCAATCAGTCAGTGGTTCTGACGGCGACGACTTCGTACCAGTAGGAGCAAATGATGTCAGTAACGTTTTGTAGAGAATAAAATACTATTCTACTTATAGCTAAGCTATGCAATATGTTGCTGGTAGTTTCAAGTGTTTTTCCAAGCATTTACTTTAGTAGTCAGTTTATTCATACCTTATCCAGTGCACATTAAGCAGAACAGGTAACTACGCGTAACAAGCACGTCGCCTGACTACGAAGTGAGTGTCGTCTTGGCCAGCTTGTTTACCGACACGATGCAATGCGTAAACGCTAAACAAGCTCAACTTTGCAAAAAAAAAAGTTGCCACCAGCATATTTAGCTTTTTAAAGCTCTGTGAGTGCTGTATTATAGTCGAGGACATCTCGAACGAACGATTGAACAGTATACCAGGCCGTTGCCGTTGAACGCGTAGTTTCAGTAATAATGGGGGCACTCGCTTGCTGGATTTCGGGCCGACCGGTCGGGCGCTCGCGCGCTCCGCGCGCTTGCGATCTCCGGCGTCAGCGTGGCTCTGGCCGACTGGGCTCGCCCTACGTCACCTCCTGCCGCCGACGACCTTCCACCTCCGACGACAGTGCAGCTCTGACTTACTGGACTTGCTCTACGCCATCCACCGACGCCGAAAGGAGCTCTCGCAGGTGCGCCCCGTCCTCGGACTCCAGTGACCGTGCTTCATCTTTCCTATCTCTTCTGTCGCCTCATCTTGTCGTCGCTCGCTTTGGCTCACCACCTCACGTCTCTTCTTCTCTTCTCCTTCTTCGGCTTTCCTACATCTTTACTCCTATCCTTTTTTTATCCCTCCTCACCCCCATTCCTCGTGAGCTACTGTGGCGGTGTCGCTCACTGAAGCAGACAATAACGGGGCTCACTTTTCTCTTCTTTTCTCTTTTTAAGAATCACTTCTCTCAGTAATAATAGATACCCCTTTCACACAATGAACATTGAAACGAGCTGCGTTGCAACTACGAATCCAAAAAAAAAAAAGAAGCTGAGCACCTCCAAAGATGGAAACACGTAAAAGTAAGCACGTTAGTGGACACCCTGCATTAATATACTAGTGTAAAATAGTTGAAAGACGTGAAAGCCAAGTCCACACCGCTTATATTCCGAAGAAACGCAGAATTGTGATAGCATGTACAGTTTGCTGTTTGCCACTTGAAAATATTTCACGACAGCAGATTCTTTCTTTTCGTGGTCAGTCATAGGTGCGGCTATGCTAACGTGCTCTAGAAATTTACAGCATACACGTTGGGTTGCTATGAAGAAAAAGAGCACATTGATACCCAAGGAGGGATGCAGCAGACGGACGGAGAGCCATTAAATTGGAAGCCAGTGCAGACCGCGTGCATCCCGTGATCCTTTGCGAGTTTACACCTCGCCTATAGAACCACCTTTTCCGCTCAGTTGCTAACATGTCAAACCATTAATCTTTTCAATTGATCTTGCATAACATTCTATAATATAATGTATTAACCACTCTCCTCTGTACCATGTTTGGCATTGCGAGCATAACTTAAATAAACTATTTGTGTTGAGGCATTTTGTTGTTACAATGAAATGAAATTGCATGCTTGCACTTGTTTGGAGGGGCATATAAAGAAAATAATTGAGCAAAGTTCAACTAGAGTGATTTGTTTCAAGCAAGAAAATTTTTATGTTGAACATCTGCTACGTCCCCAGTTGTGAGTTTCTAAGTACGCTTAGCTGTACCACGTGCTTTTTGGGGCCAAAGGAAAGAAACGGCGATCATGCGTATGGTAAGATCATATTCTTCTATTTGTATTTCCACAGTTTGACAAGCGCTCCACTTCACTTCACTTCACTTTCACTTTATTACCTTACCTAAGACCCCGGTGAGGGGGTATTACATAAGGGGTGGGTTAACAAATGGAGGTTACAGAAAGTGATCTTCTGACAAACAATATGTATTTATGTTTTGCGCAAACGTTGATGAACACGTCAAGGCTGCAATGTCACGGGGAAGGCCATTCCAGTCCATTGATGTGTCAAGAAAAAATAAGGCAGCAAAAGTAGTAGTGCGAGTGCGTGCGCGTGCGATTGAATAAGGGTGGGTTGTTCGGTGAGATATGCGCGTTGGTGGGAGGATGTAAGGTGCTTGATTGAGGGAACTGTGAAAGAACTTGTGAAACAAAAAGAGGCTGGCGATGCGGCGACACACAGAAAGATTAGCAATATCAATGTCACGTTTTAGGGATGATATGCTTATGTCGTATGAATATAAAGAGTGAATGAACCTAGTGGCACGATTTTGTACAGATTCTATTTCGTTTATTAGGTATATCTGGTGCGGGCTCCAGATGGGCGCTGCATATTCTAGTTTAGGTCTGATGAGCGATTTGTAAGCCAGAAGTTTTATGTCTAGTGGTGCGTGACGCAAATGACGCTTTAGGAAACCGAGGGATCTGTCCGCGGATGATATGATGTTGTTGATGTGTGTGTTCCCGGAGAGGTCAGATGTTAAGGTGCCGCCTAGGTATTTATATGACTGGACTTGTTCGATAGTGGAATTAGAGATTAGGTATGAGAATGATAAAGGATTACGCTGGCGTTTAAATGAGACGAGGTTTCATTTAGAGGGGTTAAGCTTCATCAACCAAAGATCACACCACTGTTGCACGAGATCCAGATCCTGTTGGAGTGTAGGTTGATCAGAAATGTTAGTAACTGTGCGATAGATGACCCAGTCGTCGGCAAATAAACGGATATGGGAAGATACATGAACAGGAAGATCATTAATATATATTAGGAACAAGAGGGGTGCGAGTACAGATCCTTGGGGGGACGCCGGTTGTTACTGGGAGGGAGCTAGAACGGGTATTTTTAATGAAGACGAACTGAGAGCGGTTAGTAAGAAATTGTGTGATCCATGCAAGAATGTTGGCGTGCAGGTTCAGCTGGGAAAGTTTTAACAGTAGACGTTTGTGCGGTACCTTATCAAAGGCTTTTGCGAAGTCGAGAAAGATTGCACTGGTCTGAAAGTGACGGTCGAGAGAAGAGTGTATATCATGAATAAATATAGCAAGTTGGGTTTCACAGGATACTGATTTACAATATCCGTGCTGGGAAGAATGAAAAAAATTGTTGGTGTCAAGAAAGTTCATGATGTGTGAATATAGGACATGTTCCATGATTTTGCAGGGGACGCTTGTTAGAAAGATGGGTCGATAATTTAGGGGGGACTGTCTGTTACCTGATTTGTGGACTGGAATGACCTTTCCCTCCTTCCAGTCGTCTGGCAAAATTCCTGTTTCGAGTGACAATGAGAACATCATCGAAAAGTACACTGCAATAATTTCTTTAGTATTTTTAACAATTTAGAGTTAATATTGTCTACGCCAGCTAATGATGAAAGTTTTAATTTGTCAATGAGTGATGAAATGCCACTAACGGATAACACAACAGGGGCCATCACTGGTAATGTCGTAGTAGGTGGCGTAGGAAACAGTACGTTGGCTTCTTTAGTGAATACTGATGAGAACGCTGCGTTAAAGATATTGGCACAACGATTGATGATTGATATGTGGGGTTTAACGTCCCAAAACCACTATATGATTATGAGAGACGCCGTAGTGGAGGGCTCCGGAAATTTAGACCACCTGGGGTTCTTTAACGTGCACCCAAATCTGAGCACACGAGCCTACAACATTTCCGCCTCCATCGGAAATGCAGCCGCCGCAGATATTGGCACAAACAGCGTCGCTCACGTCTTCATTTTTATCGTTTGTAAGCGTAATGTCTCGTGTTAGTTGCGGGTTTATGATTTCGCAGAATTATCTAGGGTTAGATTTCAAAATTTTACATAAATCATTGTGATAGAATGTCTGTTTCGCTTTTCTAATTTCAGCATAATAAGCATCTTCCGCAGCATAGTACTTGCCCCATGCGCACGCATTACCATTAAACTTCGCAGCTCTGAAGAGGCGCTTTTTTTAATTTCTAGTGTTTTCAAACTTTTGGAAAACCATGGTTTATTTTTATTGGCAGTAAAGCTCACTGTGGGGATAAATTTATTAGTCAAGTCAGTTATCTTGTCCTTAAGCATTAGCCAGCTGTCATTGAGAGAACAGGAACCGAGATTGAGTTCGAAGTATGGTAGGAAATCTCGTAATTAACGATTAATTAATTCATATTTACCCTTATTATACAAGTGAATCGTTTTGCGGAAAATGGGGCGTATTTTTGGGGTGAAGTTAAATATGGTATGAATGACTTTGTGATCGCTGATTTCACGTAAGTATGCAACAGATTTTAAGATTTCGGGGCTATTTGTTAGTACCAGGTCTAAAATGTTTGAGGATTCACTAGTGACGCGCGTTGGTTCGGTTACCTGTTGGATGAGGTTAAAGTTGAGGCAAACATCAACGAATTCTCTTGCTTCAGGATTTCCCGAGGTTGGTGAAACCTGATTGAGCCAAATAATGAAGGGAAAGTTAAAATCTCCATAAACCAGAATACGTGCTTTAGGGTGTTTATTAGTTATCTGGGATAAGATTTCGTTAAGTTTGCGGGGGTAGTCTGGGTCAGTTCGAGGGGGCCTACAGCATACGCCAAGTATTATTACTTCGGGAGGGGCACGGCATATTACCCATAATGATTCTAGTTGTGAGGATGTGTTGATTAGAGAGCATGATAGTTCTTTTTAGTGGCGATGAGTACGCCTCCGCCACGTGCATTTTTACGATCGTGACGAAAGACGTTAAAGGTTGACAAGTCGGCCAGTACCTCTGTATCTGAAATGTCGTCACTGAGCCATGTTTCTGTTAGTATCAGTACACTACTGCCGGATGAGTGTACTAGATTATACAGGGGCACGCGCTTGGGAAGAAGACTACGTATGTTAGTATAAAGTACAGAAAATGACAGGTTTGCTCTTGCGTTTGTACGGGGCGGATGGCGTGCTAGCTGACGGCGACATGATCCCTACGATACGGCTCTGACAATTCCTGCTGCATTGTCAAAGATATATCGCTGCGCTCCGATGTGCAGGGTTTTGAAGCGTAATGAAAATGGTACGGACTTGCTTCTGGCAAAGGTTACAAGCTGTTTTCGTGCAGTTCGAGCTGGACGCGTGAAATCTTCGCCAATGCTTAAATTAGTGCTTTTTAGTTTTGGGCCGCTCGAAAGGATAGATTCTTTAGTTTTGAAGGATGAAAGCTTAACAATAATTGGTCGTTTCCGGTTCGTGTTGTAACACCCTAGACAATGTGCACGCTCTATATCTTTAGTCTCGACTGTAAGACCAAAGCTTTCGAGGCAGTGGTAAATGATTATTTGTTCCGATTGAGCGTATGTTTCCTTCGGGTTGGTGTCGGGAAACCCGTAAAATATTAGGTTGCTGCGTCGGGAACAGTTTTCGAGGTCGTCAAGGCGCTGTTCAATGTCACACATACGATGGGTTAGTTGACCGGTCTTAGAATTAAGGGCTTCGACTTCTGTTCGGGAGCTAGAAGACTTTGGTAATGCTTTTCTAAGTCTGCGAGACGGGTGCTTAGATTAGTGATAGAGTTGTTTGCACTTGTTAGCTGGGTTTTGAGGCTCTGCATCTCGGTTATCAAAATGGCCTGGCCGGCAGACAGCTTTCTCAGTTCTTCGAGGACGATTTTGTCAGGACCGGGGTTTGTCTCTACATCCCCCGACAGCAGTAGCAAGGCGCGTATGACATCAATACATTCAGAAACAAGTAAAAGGCAGCACTGTGGGCTTGGCAGCTGCACCAAAAAGTAATCACTCGATTTTTTAGTGAGTGCATGATACGAGCTACTAAACTGCACGATCAGGATGAACGGATTAGCGGTCTGTGAATTGGCACAGCCGCGAAGCCCACAGTGCGCGGTGGACGCTGGTTGCTGCTTTATAGGCTGCGCATAGGATGTTGTCGACGGCGATAGGGCAGCTAGATTCCTTTCGATGATCCACAGCGGGACTGGGGGCGCTGCTGAAGGTCCTGCAGCATGGGTGACAGGCAGGAGGAAAACGCAAGGTTCACTTCCGTTGCCAGCAGGCCCGAAGTTTCCCGGAGTGGCAGACGAGGCTGTCAGAAAGGCAGACACGAGCAGGTCGGTGATTATGCGGGCAAAAATCTGCATGATCAGGATGAATGGATTAGCGGTCTCTGAATTGGCACAGCCGCGAAGCCCACAGTGCGCAGTGGACGCTGGTTGCTGCTTTATAGGCTGCGCATAGGATGTTGTCGACGGCGATAGGGCAGCTAGATTCATTTCGATGATCCACAGCGGGACTGGGGGCGCTGCTGAAGGTCCTGCAGCATGGGTGACAGGCAGGAGGAAAACGCAAGGTTCACTTCCGTTGCCAGCAGGCCCGAAGTTTCCCGGAGTGGCAGACGAGGCTGTCAGAAAGGAAGACACGAGCAGGTCGGTGATGATGCGGGCAAAAACCTGCATGATCAGGATGAACGGATTAGCGGTCTCTGAATTGGCACAGCCGCGAAGCCCACCATCGGCTCTCTCATCGGCTCTCTGCAGTGCCACCGATTCACCAAGTTTTAATTGGTTGTAAATAAAGTACATAAACACTGGGGATACACCTTTTATTCGTACTTTTCCTTTGTTGTTTTCCGCTCCTCTAAATGCGGCTTGCACAGATCATGTCTTGGAGCTGTCTGCTTCTTCATTTGGTCATACTTGGATCTTCAGCAAAGGTGAACTTTGCTCTGAAGATCACGGCGCTGATTGAGTACACAGTTTCCGCAGTTCGTCCTTTGGCCACATCCCTTGAAGGCCTTGCATAACATGAGCATTGTGAATGTGTGGCCTCGACTGCCCTCTCTGAACACGCGAAATCTACAGACCACCAAATAGATTTGTAAAACTCGTGTGTTCTGGACGAAGAAAAAACTTGCATCTTCCCACGAGGGGGAGGGGGAGGACACGGAATGGTGGGGGTATCACGTGAATGTTGCATAATTAGGTAAGGTTTTGGAATGCTTAACTGTCATTTTGTCTTTATTATTCATATTTATTGAATCAAAAAGAGGGTTGTTTAGTTACACAATCTCCAAAAACCACAATTAAAACTTTAACTGAAGTTACCAAAGTGCTTTACATTACTTTCGTTTTCTGCAGATTATTTTAAGACCCACCTTTCTGCTCTCCTTGTCTAACTCCATAACCAGAAGTTGCAATTCGTTCCTCAGTTACTCCGCAATGCAATGTCATCGGCGAAGCGCAGGTCACTAAGGTACTCTCTACTAACTCTTACCTCTAACTGTTCTCAATCTAAGCTTCTGAAAACCTCCTGTAAGCACGCGGGAAATAGCATTGGGGAGATTGTGTCCCCTTGTCTGTACACATCCTTCTTGATTGGTATTCTGTTGCTTTCTTTATGAACCACTATGGTAGCAGTTGATCCCCTGTATATTTCTTCCAGGATGTTTATATATGATTCATCGACGCCCTGATTCCTCAGTGCCTGCACGACTGCTGATATTTCTACTTAATGAAACGACTTCTCGTAATCAATGAAGGCTTTGCATAGTGGTGAAGAGAGCAGCACTTCGAGATTGTCATAGTGCACTTCAAGCTGTAAAAGAGTATGTCTACTTAGGGCAGGTAATAAGCGCGCAGCCGTACCACGAGATTGAAGTCACTAGAAGAATAAGAATGGGGTAGAGCACATTTGGCAAGACTTTCAAATTATGACAGGTAGATTGCCGCTATCCCTCAAGAGGAAGGTATATAACAGCTCTATTCTGCCGGTACTAAGCTACGGAGCAGAAACATGGAGACTTACAAAGAGGGTTCAGCTTAAATTGAGGACGACGCAGCGAGCAATGGAAAGGAAAATGGTAGGTGGAACCTTAAGAGACAAGAAGAGAGCAGAGTAGATCAGGGAAGAAACCGGGGCTAAGAATATCGTAGTTGAAATCAAGAAGAGGAAATGGACATGGGCCGGGCATGTAGCGCGTAGGCAGGATAATTGCTGGTCATTAAGGGTAACTGACTGGATTCCCAGAGAAGGCAAGTGGGTTAGGGGGAGACAGAAACTTAGGTGGGCAGATGAGAATTAGAAGTTCGCGGGTATAAATTGGCAGCAGCAAGCACAGGACCGAGTTAACTGGCGGAACATGGGAGAGGCCTTTGTCCTGCAGTGGACGTAGTCAGACTGATGATATGATGATGACCCAAGTGCCATCCTTGAAACGCGAGCAATATGTGTGTAGCTGAGGACAATTGCTGTTGCATCCCCAATAATAATCACAATAACTACAATAAGAAAATACTATTATTAAGAATAATAAAAGACGTAGGCAGCCCGGAAAGCTTCTGCTGATACCCCCCCCCCCTCCTCGACGCATTTACTCGAGTTTCCCCCGTTGGGAAGATGCGGGTGGCTTTTTTTCTTACACACCTTCTATCAGCTACCTCGCGCGAAGACGATATCCACTCCCTCATCCAAAACTTAATAGGCCACATACCCTTATGCTCAGATTACTGGAGACCGACACGTACCCTAACCTGAGATCCTTTCACGCTATTTATCCTGACGTGTTCCCCAATGACGCTTGCCCCGCATGTGCGGTGCACCCACGTTCGCGCACATGCTCTGGGAGTGCAAGGCAATGTACACTAACCCCGACACTACATCGGTCAGGCGGGAGGCGGCCCTACGCAGCTTCCACCTGGCCAACCAACTTTGGGCCGTTCAGCAAGCCCGCGGAGCGGCCGATAGGCTTGGCCTAATGGTCCCGACGTGGGAGTCGCCCACTGCGCTCTACCACGTGCCTTGCAGGACCACAATAAAGTTTCGCAACCAACCAACCTTCTAGCAGCTCACTGTAGTTGCAGCTAAGAGAGAGGCTTTTTAAGGTTTGATCAATAGTAATGCTTATTTTTGTGAGGGTCGCACAGAACTTCTGTCAATATTCAAAACCTGTCCAGGTTTTTCAGAAATTTCCCGACTTTTCCAGAAGAGTTCAAGTTCCTTGACTTTTCCAGGTTGGTAGACACCCTGTGTGTCATCCCTTTTTGTGCATGTTCGTTCTGTAACCTGGTGTGCGCTGCTATACGCTTTAATGATGCGAGCTAACAAAAACCAAAATCACTCCAAAACTTAGAAGTACTTGTTGGTAGTCTAGTTGGTACGTCATTTAAGGGAAACTTCTAGATGCCTAAAACACCACAAGAATGAAAAAGCACACCCTGTGCTTTTTTTTTTTCGCTTGTGGTGTCTTAGGTGTCCAGAGTTGTCCCTCATGCGAAAACTGCCGAACTTGTAGAGCAACATGACCCGCCGCAGTGGTCTAGTGGCTAAGGCACTTGGATGCTGACCCGCAGGTCCAGGATCGAATCCCGACTGCGGCAACTGCATTTTCGATGGAGGCGAATGCTGTAAGCCCGTGTGCTCAGATTTGGGTGCACGTCAAAGATTCCCAGGTGGTCGCAATTTCTGGAGCCCTTCACTACGGCATCTCTCATAATCATATGGTGGTTTTGGGACGTTAAACCCCACAAATCAATCAATCAATCAACTCACTTTTTAAACCTGTTTGCCACGTGCCAGATTTTTTAATGCATGCTGTAATTATTATATGTTGTTATAATTTTCCAGAATGTTAAGGTGTACTAGTGCAGAAATATTAGCAACTATATTGGACCTATTAATTTATTTATTCACAAAACCTCCACAGGCTCTATCAGTAGAATAGTGTGAGGGGGGTATAAACAGTGCATATTCACTATAATTAAAATACCAAAACATGATTATACTCGTTTTATGACATAAAAATAACGTTCTATAATTGTTAGCGAAAGCAGGCATGACATGCAACTAGTAAACAAAATGCTGGAAAACTCATTGGTAAGCGTGCAACAGATAATTATAACAAATAATATAATATACAGCGAAGACCAATATACATGGTTTAGTGGAAGGACTTCATATGTAGACCCCCCCTGCAGTAATGCCGCGAGGGCGTTGCAGAAATTCTGTAAATAGATAAATGAAAACACAAATATGTAGAAGCCCCGCCTCCATAGCATGTGCTCCAACATAAAGATAAGTTGCTGCTGAGTATATAACAGCCAAATTGCAATATTACCCCTCAATACTGGTGTGATCGCAGTGTATATACTTTTTAACTGCAATAGTGAGGAAGAAACCTACCACTGGAAAAGTTGGTGCCACGATCATTGTGGAAAAGAAGTTACATGAGCGCACAAAACTCTCTTGCATAAGCAATCTTTTACAGAGTTTAAAGAAAGGCTTTTTTATGAGAAGACATTTTTTCATAGGTACACGGCACCAAGAACCTCTATTTAGTGTTTGTTTTTCCAAACATGCTACCAAAAGCATGGGAATAGCTTTGACAAAGAGAAACAGGCTAGGCAAAATTACATATCTTGGCCTATAAAGTCTGTTCCCTCTACAATAATTGTAGCTGTTACTTTTGCATGCATCCAGGTCTCTTTGGTTACCGGCGCAATGCCACGTTTCTTGAGACCATGCATGTGATGTGCCCTGCATCTTTATGTAATATACCCGATGCATTCGACCTGCTTAGAGATTTCACAAGGAAAGCCTTCAAAGGGTTCTTTACGTCTTCTACAAGATATGAAAATTTTCATAAGCCAAGGTAATGGAATAATAACTATTTACTAATTTATTCATAAGTTAAGTTCCTAACTAGTGGTACCCACTGGTTTTGCAGCTACTCTTTTATGGTCATGAAAGAAATCGACAAACCGTGTTTTAAAAAAAAGAGATAGCTCTCAGTCTTATGTCTGAGGGTGAATCTCTTTTTCAGAAGAAGGCTGTGTGGCAGGAGTATGAGTGAAGGTTGGATTGTGAAATTTTACACTGGCTACAAATGTAAGTCGACAAACTGACTGAAGGGTCAACTTGTCCAGACAGACCAACTGAGTAATATTTAGGGGAGTATAGGTCTAAGTGAGCCTTTTGAAGGTTGAGGTGCACTGCAATAGGATGGAAAGGTGGGCTTGTTGGTAATTCATGATTGTTCAACGAACTGGGAGCGCGGGGTAAACACAGACACAAAAGCAAAGAGGAGGCACACAACACAAGTGCTCAACTATCAACTGATTTATTCTCACGTTTGAAAGACATATAGGTATACAATGGTGCGCATGCCAACAGGAATAAGATGATGGTGTGAGCAGCAAGCATGGCGTTCATTCGCAGCTCTTGTCTACGAATTATCTATATAGTTACACTCACAGTCAAATAGTGGTAATGAGGGATGGCTGATACATTGATTCTTATTTCTAGAAACGTGATATGCTTCAAAAATTTTACGTGTTGTTTGAAGCGGATGCCGGAAAAGTACACTTGTTTTTTCAAACAATGGTTGACACTTGCAGGAATTGCAATGCGAAGCTAAAGCCGAAAAAGGACTACCTTTCAAGGAGGTCAAATGCTCCCTGAGGCGTATTTCAAAGATTGACCGGTTTGGCCGATGTACATGCGACCGCACGTAAGCGGTATGCTATATGTATCCGGCAAGGCTATTTGCATCACGACTGCGCATCGGACATGCGCAGATACTCACGGTGCACTATTGTGCGCCTATATAATCAGTGACTGAATAAACCGATACCACTTCTTGTTCTGGCCATCATGCTGTATCGTCGTCCTTGCTAGTTACATGGTGTCAGAAGTGGCCACCGCGGACCGAAGCACGGCAGCAACGGCACGGAATCGCTATGGATCTACTGAAGCCGCCGGAGTCTTTGCGCATATCGGGCAACTTGTCTGAAAATTGGAAGCGCTTCAAGCAAAGGTTCGAGCTTTTTCTGCAAGCAACGGCAGCCGAGAATTCCCCGAGAAGTGACTCCTCGAAAGTGGCGCTCTTGCTGAGCTTCGCGGGAGACGAAGTGCTCGACATCTTCAACAACTTTCAGTACGGGCTCGGAGAAAGCAAGGAATCTTACGACATGGTCGTGCGGAAGTTCGACGCCTACTTCTCCGAAGTGAGCAATGAAATTCACGAAAGATAAGTTTTTCGTACACGAAGCCAGGCGGAGAAAGAACCTTTTGAGAAGTTTGTGCGGTACTTAAAGAAGCAGGCGACACAGTGCAACTTTGGGGATCAGCACGATTCACTGATTAGAGACCAAATTGTGTTTGGTACGAACGACCCAAAGCTGCGTGAAAGAATGCTTGCCGAGAGAGGCCTGACGCTACTAAAAGCCGGGGAAATGTGTAAAGCAGCAGAAGCAGCCGCACTAAGGAGCCCAGTTTGGAATAGGACAGAAGATAGCATTGACGCTGTTTCAAGTGGCGAAACGGTGACGAAAAACCGGCAGCAGCGGAAAAAAAAACAGAGTCGCGATATTCAAGATATTTGCTGCCGGAAGTGCAACCGCAAACGTAAACCTAAGCAACGCCCCGCGTATGGTAAATTATGTCATTCTTGCCTCAAATACAACCACTTTGCAAGTTGCTGCCAGAAGTCTACCGCTGTTAGCGAGGTAGCTAATCTCGTTGAGAATGACTTTGAGATTCTCGAAATCGGCTCCTAAAATTGTCGCAAGAAAGACTGGACAATCAAGGCTCGAGTAAATGGCAGAGAAGTGACGTTCAAAGTGGACACCGGTTCGCAGGCAAGCTTACTTCCATTTATAACGTACCGTAAGCTTGGATCCAAAGAAGCGTTGCAACCTACCGGGTCAGTGTTGCGCGCCTACAACGGGGGCGTTATTTCAAGCCATGGAACAACGTCACAGAAAGCGTCTGTCGGAACCACCGAGATAAGCGTGAAAATCTTCGTCGTAAAGAATGGGCGCCAAGCCATCCTTGGGCTCGATGCCAGTGAAGCGCTTGGATTGGTTCGACGTACGGTGGACGCTGTCAATGCTTCGTCTGAGTATGAACTTTTGAAAGATTTCAGGCACCTGTTCCAAGGACTCGGCCGCTTGAAAACGCAGTACAGAATGTTCCTGGATCCAGATGTGGTTCCGGTCGTTCAGCCTGCTCGCCGGGTTCCACTTGCACTTCAGGAACCTCTGAAGAAGGAACTACAGCGAATGATCTGGGGGGGCATCATCGTCAAAGAAAATGAGCCAACCGACTGGGTAAGCCCTCTGGTACTGGTAAAAAAAAAGACGGTGCTCTAAGGGTTTGCATGGACCCCAGAAGAGTGAACAAGTATATCAAGAGGCAGCATTTCCCTTTACCCAGACGCGAGGACTTGGAAGCACGGCTATCCGGTGCTACTTATTTTAGCTGTTTGGATGCAAACGCTGGCTTTCATCAGGTGCCCTTAGACAAGACATCAAAAATCTGTACGTTCTCGTCGCCTTTTGACAGATACCGTTTTCTAAGGCTACCCTTTGGCATCTCATCCGCACCCGAGGTGTTTCAGCAGGCACTTTGTCAGATATTTGATGGTCTGCCAGGCGTGCTCATATATATAGATGATATCCTGGTCTGGGGCTCAACGAAGGAAGAGCATGATGAGCGCCTGGTTGCAGTCCTCAAAACTGCTGAAACGGCTGGATTAACGTTTAATCTGCACAAGTGCAAGTTTGGCGTAAAAGAGCTACGGTTTCTGGGTGATATTATAAGTGCGAACGGCATATCCCCAAATCCAGGGCTCGTAAAAAGTTTGGTTCAAATGCCAGTGCCAACATGCAAGGCCGATGTTCAACGTATGCTGGGTGTGTTGAACTACTTTGGAAAGTTCGTGCCGCAGCTATCTGAAAGAACGGCCCTGTTAAGAACTCTTATCAAGGCCAGTTCTGAGTTTGAGTGGACAGATAACCACGCCAAAGAATCGAAAAGCCTCACGCAAATTCTGTCCACCGCTCCCGTGCTCGCAATATTTGACCCACGACGGGAAACAAGGTTATCTTGCGATGCATCGAAGGACGGCGTCGGTGCCGCCCTTCTGCAACGTCACAATAACGAGTGGCGGCCCGTAGTTTACACATCTAGAGCACTGACTAAGGCAGAAAAACTGTACGCACAGATAGAAAAGCAGGCCATAGGAATTTGCTTTGGATGCGAAAAATTTCACCAGTTCGTCTACGGCCAGAAAGTCACAATCGAAACGGTCCACAAGCCACTCTTGTCAATTGCTCAAAAGGAAATTAGTGACATGCCACCTCGCCTTCAACGGTTCTTTTTGAGGTTGTTCAAGTATGATTTTGTTTTGCAGTATATTCCTGGGAAGCACCTTGTTCTTGCTGACATGTTGTCCCGGTCAACTGCTGACAACCAAGGCGACGCTGGTGCTACTACCGACGTGGAAGTTCACGCAATCCAGCTTCTAGGTTACCGTGTCACAGAAGCAACGCAGAAAGAACTGCAAGCGGCAACGGCTCGTGACCGCTACCTACAGTCGGTGATTGCAAGTTTGTCGGTGGGGCTTCCAGTACAAGGTGAACTAAAGCCTTTTGAGCAAGAACTCTCATTTGTCAACGCAATACTTTTAAAGGCGTCGAAGGTTGTTATTCCGAAAAGCATGCGAAAAACTATGCTTGAAAAACTCCATGCAGGTCACCTCGGCATGCAAAAATGCAAAGAAAGGGCCAGACGCCTCGTGTTTTGGCCGGGGCTTAACGCTGAGATTGCTTCCATGGTGCAACTTTGTCCTACATGCCGCAAGTATGCTTACAAACAGCCCAAGGAACCACTTCAAATGCGGCCCGTGCCAGGTTGTGCATGGCATAGAGTTGGAGATATTTTTTCGTTTGCGGGGGACTCGTACATCGTTGTCTTTGACGCCTTATCAAACTTTCCGGAAGTTCAGAAACTACCTGACATGTCGGCGCGATCAACCATCGCAGCACTGAGCGCTATTTTTGCCAGATTTGGCTTGCCCGTCGAAGTATGCACTGATAACGGCCCACAATTTTCCAGCCATGAATTTTTTTGTTTTCAAGGAGATACGACTTCACGCACGTCACTTCAAGCCCTCATTATCCGCAGTGAAACGGGCTTGCGGAAAAAGGTGTGCAGGTTGTGAAGCGCATCTTAAAAAAAACTGCAGATTCGGGCAACGACTTCTGGCTGGGCCTGCTGGCCTACCGCTCTACCCCACTGGAGGACGGGCGATTCCCTGGTGAACTACTGCAAGAAAGGCGCCTTCGCGCCAACCTCCCGGACTTCAGTACGGTGACCGCAACCGACGTCAAAAAGCACAGCCAGGCCCAAGGGTGAGGACCTTTGCCTCCTCTGCAGAAGGGTGACGTCGTGAGGCTCAGAGATGCTGCATGGTCCCGGAAAGCTCAAGTGGTGGGTTCGCCATATCCAAGGTCCTACCATGTCAAAACGGAGGACCAGAAGCTGGTAAGGCGCAACCGTCGTCACCTACTTCAAACTGGCGAACGGTTCATCGAGGAAAGCGGCGACGACATTGATGCCAGCTCAGCGGACAACAACGTTGGTGGCCATCCGACAGTGGCAACTTCAACCTCGCCAGTCAATGGCCGACGTCGCGAAGTTCCAACGTCGGGCGACCCTTCGCCACCTGTGGTGCGTCAGTCAACTTCACCACCGACGCCAGCTTTGAGCAGGTCGACTCGAACCGTGAAGCCACCACAGCGTCTTCATTATGACAAGGACTTTAACCAAGTGTATGATATCATTTTTTGAAATGCCATGTACTTACCACCGTTTCGGTGGGTATGTAATTTCGTTGTTAACGGAAAGGATGTATCCGGCAAGGCTATTTGCATCACAACTGCGCATCGGACATGCGCAGATACTCACGGCGCGCTATCGTGCGCCTATATAATCAGTGACTGAATAAACCGATGCCACTTCTTGTTCTGGCCATCATGCTGTATCGTCGTCCTTGCTAGTTACACTATACACCACTCCTAAAAACAGTTAACAAACTGTTTTGCATGTTTGTACAAACATCTTCTGCTTTTTGAGCATCATGTGCACAGAAAACGCCATCAGTGTTGCCAGTTGAAGATGCCACGAGTGACCTCCACATTTTATCACCGGCCTGTGGTTCTATCGAGGTGCACTGGCACCGTGACAAAGGAAGGAAAGTTACGTGAACACCACCCGTATTTCACGTCCCGCGACAGGTGTGAGCCACAAGACTCGATGCCACGGCAGCAGCGCCATCTGCGAGAAACGCCATTCAGCCGACGACAATTTCTAGCATCCTGTTTGTACTAAGAATAAAAGATCAAATGACGGAAAACCATACAATGAGAAATACTTGCGAGACGCTACATGTCCAGTGGGTGCGCATCGGTTTCTTCACGAGGTTGTGCTGCATCAGTTCTGTACCAACTCGTACAGGGTTGCAGTAATTTTCTCATCGCCTTGAAATCCTGGCAGCAAAGTAGCTTGTGCGAGTACGGTCGGATGATGTAAGCCCACGCATGTTTATTCTGTCCTGTCCATATGTGGTCTGTGTGGCAGCGCCAACTGTAAATTATGCCTGAAATGGTATGTCACCACGTCATCTGCAAGCACACACGGGCTGACGCACCACACTCCATCATAGACCTCCCCTGTGGCGTGCACTAATGTCATGGCCGGCCCAGCCGAACATGCCGCCCCACACGCGCAGTGCCCCGACAAACTTACGGCAAAGCATGAGTGCACAGAAAACACCACCGGTGCTGCCAGCTGAAGATGCCACGAGTGAGCTTCGCCTTTTATCACCGGCCTGCGGTTCTAGCAAATGAACTTCCGCTTTATGTCTGTTTAGAGCTCCAAGTATATTCACACTCATTATGCACTAGCATTCATGCTCCACCTCAATATTTATTGATCAGATACATTAGTTAGCGGAAAGGTGCCATGACCTTCCACCGCAAACTGTTTCACGAGGAGTTCTTGGTAAAAGATATATTTCGTCAGTCACATATTTAAATCACTGTTAACTCGTATGTAAACGGGCAAGACCAAAAGACATGTCGCAAAGCCTTGATTATAAGAGATATTGGCAGTACAGAGCATTGACACCATAATCAAAAAGCTCGTTTTGTACTAACGGACTCATGAGTTGGCTCACTCAGGCTCAGGTCCAGCCGCGAGTCCGAGTGAGCTCGAAGTTTTTTGTCAACCTGTGGCTACAACACGCGGTTGCAGCCAATGCTTCCGTGAGGACGATCTTTGCATTCACATGGAGCTGCGATGTTCTATGCGTAGCAGAAAGCGCTCAATAAGACGCTTGCCAGAGCCTGCTGGCTGACTACTGATGCCTTTGTAGCATAAGCTGGCCCATATGTTGCATACTTTCAAATCTTCCCCAAAATCACTCTTCCCCAAATCAAAGTAATCACTTAGTTATCAACCCCACAAAAACTAACTTTATGGTGTTTAAGAGTGCTCAGAGGTCATTATCTGCTATTCCCTTAATACAACTTGGTATTCATTCCATTTCTGCTTGTTCTGATGTCGTCTTTCTTGGCATACAATTTGACCCATGCCTTACCTTTCGCAGTCACTTTAACCATCTTGAGCAGAAGAGGGTGTTTGGTATCCGTGCATTAATCAAAGCGCGCCCTTTCTTTTCCCATGAAGCTCTACTGGCGCTGTATTTTGCGTTCATTCATAGTCATATTACTTACGGTGTAGCCTCATGGGGCAACACTTATGCTAGTCATTTATCGTCAATACAGCACATTCAAAATCAGTCAATCCGCATTGTCACTTCTAGTTCTTCGCAATCTAATGCCTACAAAATTACTACGCTCTTACAATATCTTGCCAGTAAATCTGTTGTTCCGGTTAAATCTTGTGACCTTATTCTACAAACTGCTGTAAATCAATTCGCATTCCCATTTATTACATCTGATCTTTTGCAGAATAATAATGTGACCCGGTTTGCGGCTGATAAAAATTTCCTGTTACTCCCGCTCATACTGACTTTGGGCAACAAACTTCCGCTTTCAGAGCGATATTCTTTTGGAATGCGTTACCTTCTAGCATTAAGCGTTGCACTTCAATTCCTTTGTTCAAAAAGTCCGTCAAAAATCATTTTCTCGAATAACCTTACTTTTGATTGTTTACCTGTTTGACTCGTTTGTTCTTCGTTTTTTATACCATGTTGCATGTTTTGGCTTGATTTGTGATATAAAAGTGCATTTTGATGTCCGTATATTGCAAGAATTTTCTGTTACTCTGTATAAATTTTACCGTCGATTTGTATCGACAAACCGAGAGTCCCACTAAAGTCTCTAACTCTGGGACCCTCGTACGTATGTCTTAGATTTTGTACTTTGTTTTTGGATATCATAAAACTTGAAACTTCAAAGAAAATTATAGGTTGATATTCACTCCCTAATTAATGTTGCTCACCCCATCCCAACCTTACTTGCTTTCTATGGAAGCGTATGTATTCCCATCAGAAGGAAAATCTTGCCAAAAGTAAGTAAAAGAAGGCCAATTTATTTAAAAGTTTTAGGGAAATTATCTTCAAAAATATATTGCAATAGTATTAAGTATGGCGGTTAGTTGGTATGGATGTATTTTTATTTATAGTGAGAGAACGATGAAGATAGAAGACACAAAGGGTACAAACAAGTGCCGGGAACCACCTACAAGAAGGGACACCTACGGTGCTTGTTCATGTCCATTCTGTCTTCTGTCTTCGCTGTTTTCGCACTGTAACCGAAAATGTATTTTCAAAAAGCTTCGATGATTTCTATGCAAAATCAGCCATGCGTGTACACAGTTATAAATGCTTATTTATGCTGTACCACGCCATCCATAAACTGAGGCGAACCAGCATAATAGTGTACTTTGCAGGGATTGCCGGCATTTTCTGAAAGAAGCTTGTTTGGGGATAGTATTTTCTAGCAGCAATTATGCACAATGTGCACTCTCTGTACAATTTCTGTAAACAGATAATGTCTGTAAACAACTTTGCTTTTTTGTATCCAAGATTATTATTTTGACAGTAAAAACTCCTTTCCTTAGAAAGTATTCACAGAAATGACCATCACGGCTTCCGCGTGACATTTTTACAAAACACCGATAGCCATATTGGCCATTTGCATAAATCTCCAAGCTGGCTTTTCTGCAAAGCTGTTTTCCAACCAAAAAGTACCGTTCTCAGACTTATTTTCTCCCTCATTGTGTTGCCTTACCCCACTCTCTTTTTTTACGAATGACAGGTGCCTCACCCACCATGCAATCTGAGGGTTCGTTCGAGGTGGGACAACCACTCGGTAATTGTAGAGGGAAAAGGTCATTTTGTTTCGTGTGTAAGTAAGAAAAGCAGTCTGAGCCCGAAAGTTTTCCCCTTATGGCTGGGAAACGACCTTGCAGGAAAGCCGCCTTGCAGATTTCTGCAAATGGTCAATTCATGAAGAGTGTGTGGGCACTGTCCCACCTAGTAGGCAAGCGAGATGCATCGGTTAGGGGGGCGACTCCATAAGTTCTCGCCTCTATACTACAATAGACTATGCTATGATTTCTGCTCTCAAGTCCTCCTCAGATCGTCCTCACCCTTGCTTCCTTTTTCCACCCTTACTCTATGCGAAGCTATGCTGAGAGCTGCTTGGCGCATATCCACTTTAAAGAGCTTTCCGCTGAAAGAGCTCAGCTCAGCTGTAACGAAATTCGCAAGGCCTCCGTGGAACATGCAGCAGACTATCACAGCGAAGAGTGGCCTTTTAAAGGTTATTGTAGAGTCTTCGGGGGCTACTAATACAAGTACACACGCAAGGTACCAGCTAGGCCATTTTTCGCTTTTTGGGTAGAGAACCGCGGACGAGCTAGAGCCCTGCCCTCACTAGTTACTCGCCTGTTTTTTTTTATAGTGCTAGAAAACCAAAGTAGTACAAGTTGTTTAGATTATGAATACCTGGCAGGTAAATGCTCACAAAAATAGAGCAAAGGAATAAGTTATGATCGAGTAAAACAGACTGAATGCTGATATGCAGCCTCTTAGCAACTTTCTTAATCTTCGGCCTTCATTTCTGTTGTTGGTGCGTGTAAACCAAAATGTTTTTGGTTCTTTCTGCAAGAGCCGATCTAACTTGTATCAGTGCATGCACATGACGCTGTTTACATGACCGTGTGTTCACTTTTGCACCTTGCAGATGTTGGACAGCTCATGGTTCAAGGAGAATGCCAATATCTTTCTTTTACGTTTCGCAACCCATTCTTGAACATTCAATTACTATCCAGGAGTGGCACGTACTTCAGTCATCTGGCCATGTTGTTCTTGAGATGCCAATAAAATTACAATGTGATAATTTGCGTTGGTTTGTCTATTTAGAGATATTAAGACTGAATGTTGAGCTTCTTATACAAACCGTTTATTACTGGTTATTGTAATCTCAAACACATTTAAATATGATTTCAAAGTAATCACGAATGCCTCTATCGGGTCATCACACCTCGTGAACTCATTATCAGTACAATGAATTTAGTGGCTGCTCAAGCCCAATGTTACAATTCACCTGCTCTGCGAGTATAGCAGACATCAATGACAGACGAATTTGCAGGGTCCACGACGAAGGCTATCGTCATTCACCTCTCTTGTTGCTTTTTTGTGCTACTTTCTAGTTGGTGCTGGCTGCTTACGCCAGCGGTATTTTAAACATTGCAAGAAATCCACAAACATTCAAATAGTTTTTATGAGTAATATTGTGAAACAGGTGCCCATCCGGCACCTGTAAACAATGTTTGGCGGAGGACTGTGCCTAACGCTGCATCACCCACATCATTTCAGTTCTCCTAGCATGCTCTCTATGTCACAGAAGTATGGCCTGGTACATAGTACAGTAAAAACTCATTCGTTTAAACGTTGAAAGGGCCCTAAAGCACTTTTTCAACTAACCATTGAATGGATTCAATAAAATAGCTCATTGTGTCATGAATTCAACACCGCAAAAATTTTAAGAAACCATCGAGTACGAGCGGAGTTGCAAAGACTTGTCGCACGCTGCAATCGTGAACCCTCTTCTATTGTCTCGATGAAAGCCCTGGAAGCTAAGCTGGGATGGCACGGGCAAAGAAAATACGCCACGTGTGCCTTGTGACCTTGAGCACTTTATTCTTTTTAGGGGCGAAGCTCCTGTTTAGAAAAGGTTTATTCTTTCATGGGACGCAACAAACCTAAGAGACAAGCGTCTGTATAACAGGCACAATAACAAACAAAAGACAAAGCACAACATACACTACACATTTAAACTAAAGTGTCCAAGTCCGTAGGATGTCGATAGTCCGTTGTACTAATAACTGTACATATACTACGTAAATGCACTAATCACAATATGGAAAATGTACATGATGATATATGTACAAAATTTACAAGACTTGGTGAAGAAGTTAGAAAATATGTACAACAGGTATCAATATTCATAAAAGTTACATAACTTGCATCGTTAGAATGAAGTGCATATATAGGAGAGCACACACCCATATGGAACACACACAAACACATAAAAATAGTAGGCACATAGTGATTACATGCACCAATCAGACATTGACAGGTGACCTGGCTATAGGAACCCGGCCAGGTGGAAGACCAATCGAACGCGTCTGTCAACTACGGACAGAAAGCGGCATGACCATTGCCGCAGAAATTCTTCCTCCCCAAGGAAGAACAATTCCTCCGACAGAAACGATAAGAGTTCAGAGTAGAGGCGTTCCAGAATCGGAAAAAGAGCACGACGACGATGACCTGCCGCAACAGCTTCGCACCTATTACGCCTTAAACAAAAAGCTCCCGCAGCTATTAGAAGGCGTGCAAAGCGACTACGCGAGCAGCGACCAGACGTTACAAAGCGATTAACACCTAGGCCACAAAAACTAGTGTTAAATGACTTCCAAAACACCTTTGCAATGACACATTGCTGCAGCATATGCTGGTTAGACTCCTGTAACGGGCAGTTAAGACAAGTGGAAGATGGGACCATGCCCCACCTCTCCAGTCTGTCCCGTGTTGGGAGTACTCTCCATCCAAGACGCCACATAAAGTCACGGAGGTGACCAGGCAAAAACGATGCCGTTATCGTGCTCCACGAGACATGTCTCAATCATGCTAGACGGGCTAGAGGAACCAGAGGAAGCAGAAGAGCCGCCGTTGTATCTACAATGCGGCTTTCAAGAATGTCCACATCGGCACAAACCTGCTGCGCGTGTCGATAAAATGCTACTGCCGTTGAGTAAAATGCAGGTACGTGAAGTGTTTGTGGTGCAGAATTAAGCCGTGCATCTGGTAGTAAATAGCGTAACTTGGTGCCTAAGAAATAGCAGGCAAGATCACGCGCGGGGCACTGATCACCATGCAACAACTGAAGTAAGAATCGTAGGGCAAGTAGCCGGCAGCGAACAGAGACGGATGGGAATGCGAATCCACCGCAGTTTCTCGGTTGCCCAAGAGCTGCTCGGCAAACCAGCTCTGTTCCACCCAACCAGAAAAAAGAGCCAATCAGGGATTGCAACGACCTGGTGATTTGTAATGGGGGCTGTAAGACATGAGATATATACCATGCACGGCCGCAAAACACCGTCTGTGCTAAATGCCTTCTTTCGAGCATCGGTAAATCATACTCTTGTGCTTCCCGGACGTGTCGTTTTACATCTTCGACTACTGAATTCCACAAGGAGGCTGATATGCCGTAGCCAGTATAATCAAGCCCCAGAATGCGAATAGAGTCACTTTTTTGAAGACCGAAAAAGGAACTTAGACTTGCGTCTGGTGAACCAATGAATAAATATTGACATTTGGAAAAATTTTACGCAGCACCTGAAATCGTGCCATACGTAGTAAAAAGTCGTAGGCTACGGGATAAACTGTCCTCATTCTGATGTCAGAATGAGGACAGTTTGATGTCATCACCACGTGATGTGGTGATGACATCAAACTGTCCTCATTCGTGATGTCATCATGAATGAGGAACGTGATGTCATCAGCAAATGCTGTCACTGTCACGGTACCACTACCTGGAAGAGGAAGGCCTCTAACGTAAGAATCAGCGATTAGCGATTGAAGGAAGGGTTCGAGGCTCAATACAAAAAGTGCAGGGGATAAAGGACACCCCTGGCGAACACCACGGGTAACCGGAAATGGCGCACTCTCTAAACCATCAAGAAATAACGTGCTGCGTATATTTCGGTATGCGTTTCTGAGAAGCTCGACGAAGTTTTGTGAGAAGCCAAATGCTGCCATTACGCTAAATATAAAGCTATGTTTGAGGCGATCGAATGCCTTTTCCTGGTCAAGTGAAACTAAGAGTCCCCGAGCTGATCTTGTTCACGTGTACGCAACTCTATCGCGCGTAACAAAGGAGCGACTGTGGATTTCTCTTCCAGGAATAGAGCACGCCTGATGATGACCTATTAAGGAGGGGATCAGGCTTCTCAAACGCCGAGTGATAACTGCCGCGAAAGTTTTATAATCAACGTTGAGGAGCGTTATTGGTCGCCACTCCTCTGGGCGAACTGACGATGGGTCATGTTAAGGTATTAAAAAAATTCGACCATCGCGAAAGCTATCAGGAAATTCAAAGTTCTCGAAACAGCGGCAAATAACAGAGGTGAAAAGAGCACCAATGTCGTCCCAAAACGTTAAATAAAACTCAACAGGCAACCCATCTGGCCCGGGGGCCGAGCCACGCTTCATGGAAGACAGTGCCTCTTTCACTTCGTCAGCTGACGGACTTGTGCACAGTTGTTCAGCTACTTCAGATGAAATTTGAGGGAGCCTACATTGTGGCTGTCTCGGTGGTACCGCGATGTGATGACATTGTCGTACGAGCTATGTTGGCAAAGTGAGCTAGGAAAACTGATTGATCACGTGTCGGCGGTAAGGCAGTGTGTAAGAATCTGGCAGCCGGAGTTCCTAGTCGACTCGACGGGTTGAGAAGCGAGCTTTTCGCAAAGCGTAGAACCTCAGGATGAACACAAGGATTACGTCTGCAACGCCAAGCAGCCGCCGTCAACGACGAAGCTGCAATGAGGCGTTGAAAACGACCCCTCAACTCCCGCTGCCATGCGCGCATCAAGGGAGTTAGTCGATCAACCCGAAGAGCAATACGCAGCTTTGTGGCAGTGTCCGCTAGTTCTTCGGACGTACGGCGTCTAAGGGCCCGCCCTGCTACTGAGCAGTGTAAACGCCACTGCGTCTTGAGCGCGTCCCACACCTCCGGACCGCATACCAAAAGAGAGGCGCGCAAGATTCTAGATAAACTGGAGCGTGTACGCGCGTCGTGCAGAATGCGGATGTCAAGACGCCAAGGTTTCACTGATGATGAAAAGGGGAAGTGAGCCTCGAGCGTCACTGGTCGGTGGTCTGATATATAAACAGGCGATGATGGTAATGTTACTACATCACAGTGCGATACGTAAGAAGCTAGCGCGCTCGGCACATAGAAACGATCCAAACGACTAGACGACGTGCTACGCCACCAAGTCCAGGCATACTGTGGTCCATGCACTAGTCTGTACGTATCTGTCAAAGAGAAATGTTGCACTAGGCGACGCAGCTCTCGCGCGTTCCAATCAGAGCGACCCCATCCTGTACCTTGCACGTCAGCTCGCGTGTCTAATACACAATTAAACTCTCCAGTGAGTATGACATGACGACCGTCTAGAAAATACACGTCCAGGTCACGGAAAAGTCGTTAGACATCGCTGCTTGAGCTGGCCCATAAATACACAAAACACGCAGCTTGGAGGATGATAGGACGCAGTCAAAAGCCAATACCCGTCCAATCCCGTCATAGAAAACATGATGATAGCGCAGAAGAGCGCGGTTAAAAATAATAATTCCAACTCCAGAGGAGCGAGATGTCGCGAAGGAAAAATAACAGTCTAAATTAAATGCGCGTTTGAATGCACGAACGTGGCCAATGGTGAAAAAATTTGTTTCTTGTAAACACAGAATATCACAATGTTCTGCGCGGGCTATGCTGATAACCTCGGCTTGCTTTACTTGGTTACGGAACCCTTGAACATTTAAAGAAAGAATTTTCAGGGTGTCAGCCATATTGAAAAAAGGTGGGTGACTGACCTGGTCGTGTTGTTCGATTCGGTATACCCCGGGGATCTGTCCGTGGGAACTGGAGTACGTACACTACACAGCACAATTCGACCCTCTAGAAGAGGGTCGAGGTTTCTTCGGTTGCTGGAACTCGGAGCGGCTATCTTGGGTGCCGTCCGAGCTGGTGCCAGACTTGTGAACACGCTGGACCTCTCGCGGGGCTTGCATTTCCACGTCACATCCGTCTGGACTAGAAGGGAGTCCGATGCTACTGTCGACTTCGGGGCTGAAGCTGCTATCGGACGAATCAGATGGTGGTAGGGCTGCAGCGTTAACGTTGTCGCCGCTTCCAACGACCTAATCACGGATTGCTTGTCGAGACGCGTCAGTAAAGAACTCCCATGGCGTCTTGCTACTTGCTCAAGGATGTCACGAGCCTGGCTTTCGGAATGATCCAATGGGCTTTGCTCATTCGGTTTCAATTCTTTCAATTCTTTCAATCTCTTTCAACCGCAATTGCACCTCCTGACTGGAAAATAGCCCGCTTGTTACCCGTCTTCGAAAAAGGTGACCCTGCATGCCCTTGTTATTACAGGCCAATTTCAATGACATCATCGTGTTGCAAACTTCTTGAGCATATCATTGCTAACTACATTCACAAATTTTTACATGACCGTAATTTGCTTTCTTCTGTTCAACATGATTTTAGTAAAGGTTTCTCTACAGTAGCGCAATTAACATCGGTTGTTCACAGTTTTGCCGCCATTCTTGACAAGTCGGGCCAAGTAGATGCTATTTTTCTAGATTTCTCCAAAGCTTTTGATGTTGTTTCCCATGTTCACCTTATCAATAAATTACAAGGTACCGGTCTTCATGCATTTATAGTTAACTTATCTTCGTACCTGAGTATCTTCGTACCTGAGTAACTGCAAGCAATTCGTTCGCATTGATAATGACTGTTCACAATCCCTCCCCGTGTCATCTGGTGTCCCGCAAGGAAGTGTCCTAGGTCCTTTGTTGTTTCTCATATATGTTAACGATATTGTGGATGTGATTACTGGCCCTGTGCAAATAAGGCTGTTTGCAGATGATTGTGTATTATTTAATGAAATAACATGCCGAGAAGACAAATCAGTATTTAATTCCAATCTTTGTAATATATATGACTGGTGTACTAAGTAGAATATGAACCTAAATGCCGACAAATCAGTTTTTATGAAAATAACCAATAAGAAAAATTCTCTATCCTTCCCTTACGATCTTTCAGGACAACCTTTGAACGAAGATACAGAATATAAGTACCTGGGTCTTACCATAACAAACACTTTAAGTTGTAACAAGCACATTTCAGACATTTGTGCGTCATCCTTTCGTAAACTGAGCCTTTCAAGACATAAGCTCAAACATGCTCCTGCAAGTGTTAGAATGCTAGCCTATACGTCTATTGTAAGACCTAAATTGGAGTATGCATGTATAATCTGGGACCCTTACACAAAAACTAACATTCATGCACTTGAGATGATTCAGCATAAAGTGGTTTGGTTCGTTTACTCTAAATACCGTTCGAGCGATTCCCCAACCAAACTCATGAGAGACCATAACATGCCAACCTTAGAACTAAGACGCAAAATTCAAAGATTAAAATTTCTTTATCTTCTCAAGAATAACAAATTGTCAATGAGACCAGAACAATACATCCAACCAATTACCGCTCGCAGAACAAGACACCGGCATGCCGACTCTCTAACGCCCTTCAATGCTAGAACTAACATTTTCAAATTCTCTTTTTCCCGCGCACTGTAACCGAATGGAATCAATTACCAGCATTATTCATAAATATCATAGACTCAATTGAACATATTGTATCTTGACCTGTATTGTTAAAGTGTTAAATTTCTTTCTTGTTCATTGTTTGAGTTATGTTCTTATTCTTCGCGCTTTTTATATTCTTGATCTTCTGTTGTTCTTATTACGAGCTTTGTAAATACGTCCCTCCTGCTTGGGCCCTTCACTGGGCCTGCAGTATTATGTAAAAAAAATTCTGCTCCTGGCGAGACACCAGCGCCCGTAGATCTCGCAACGTCGGCGTCTTCTGGGCACTCAGCTGCTAGGATTAACGATGAGTCTGGTGCCTCGGTGTCTACCGGCGCTTCTTTCTCGGCTTTCGCCGGCGTCGAACATGGCATGACATGTTTGCCTGGGACAGACGCGAGGTCAATCGCGATGGCTGTTTCTATCGCTGAGATTGGCAGACGTGGCACGCTTGGGTTGGCCAAGCTGCACACTTCTTCATCGTTTAATGGAGCTCCCAGAATCGGATTCTGGCGTTCTTCTAGTACAGCTACTAGTTCTCGTTCATCTGTTGCCGTTGGTGACACGGACGCTAGGGCAGGAAAGGTCCCCGCAGTAGCATCAGAATATGAACGACGCACAGGGCAGACGGTGGTAGGGTGGTTATCTCCACAACGTCGACAGGGGCGGTCGCAACCTTCGCTTTCGTGTCCGTGCACACAACAGCGACCACAGAATGGTGCTGTGCACTGTGCTCGATAATGACCACTAGAGCCACACCGACGACAAACACGTTGCAGACCGCGGTAGTCGAAGGTGACTCGATGACCAGAAACACGAAGATAGTTGGGGACGCGATTTGTGGGACTTATTTCCATCCGGACATAGCGTGTGCCTGTGAGAACTCCGCGTCTTGCGCTCATGACACCAGCGGTCACAGTCAATACCTTGCCGTATGGGGACAAAGCCTGGACGAGTGAAGTGATTTTTAAGAATCACTTCAGTACCTCGTTGGAGACGAAGGCTGGTAAAAACAGGCAGGCGACGTTAGTTACCTGCGGGCCGACGGGAACGACAGGGATACGCTCGCCACCGATGGTCAGGTAGCCAGCGTCGACGATGAGAGTCATGGAAGCCGTGCTCTTGACAGTTACTTGGAAGTTCATGCCTCCCATGTGCTGAACGCAGTGTACCTCTGAGAGGCCAACTATTGAGGCCGTCGCGTCGACGACGGTCTCCGGACTAGTCTCCGCAGGGACGACAACGTCGAAGGCCTGCGCCTTCGAAGGTGTCCACGACGTCGATGGCGCCATGGCTAGATGAGGAGGACGTCCCTGACGTGGAACACGCAGGGACGTCAACAGGATCACTTCCTCTTCGTCGTCCTCTCAAGGGCGTGGCTTGTGCGTCCCTCGTTGGACGTAACCACCAGTGGCACATACCCGAAATAGGTATAACATTTGACCTCCAAGGTGGTGCCGGTGAGAGATTTCTTCTGTGCGTTGTTTAACAATAAAAAAAGTGCTCAATGTACATGCCAATGGCGGCTAATGGGGAATAAGAGACAGGAGCATTCGGCTTTTAGTCAACGCGCATGCTATGATCCCCATTAGCAGCCATTGGCATGTACATTAAGCACTATCGGACAAGAAAGGGTTGCTACATTATACTCGCTGGGTGTAACCTCCTTAGTTTTAGAAAGGTTTAGCGAGCGTTGAGCCGCAGGGCCATGAATACAATGAACTAGTATATACCATGAATGAATTCGAGGTGGTTAAATGGGGGAAGCAGATACGAAGCGCAAGCTGTAAGAAATTAAAAGCTGAATCCTCCTGTCTCTCATTTCACATTAGCAGCCACTGGCATGTAAATTGAGCACTATCCGACAGGAAAAGGTTGCTACGTTATACTTGCTGGGCGTAACCTCCTTGGTTTTAGAAATGTTTAGCGAGCATTGGGCCCCAGTGCCATGAATACAGTGAACTAGTATATACCATGAACTCAAGGTGGTTGAAGGTGGGAAGTAGACCCGAAGCGCAAGCCGTAAGAAAGTGTGCGCGTGCCACCTCTCGTTTAGTCCTTGGAATGTCCACTGAATAGCGGTGCTTCTATATGGGGAATATATGATAAAAAGATGCGAGATGGTGGGACTTGGAGTGTTGAATAGATGGACGAACGGACACACAGACAGATGCATGGATGAACGCATGAACGGACGCAGGGGCGGATGCATGAACGAACGCAGGGACGGGCGCACGAACAGACGCATGGACGGTCACACAGACGGACGCATGGATGGACGAATGCTTCGCCCCACTCTCCATCATTCACTCCGTGGATATGCTGCCATTTTTTTATTCAAATACACAACTTTTTTTAGTGTGAGCGTGCTTGCACGCATGGAAAAGTCCCGGTCTCCCATGTCGATTCCTGTAACAACTGAATGCGCCATGTTCAAATCGGCCAAAGGCTGACAGATGGCCTCCTACGAGCAATTTTTGAGCTTCTTCTATCATTTGACGAGAGAAAAGAAAGTACTTTTTAGCTGTCTTGGCCAATTTGTTGTGAATTGCGAGCTGGTGCCATGCTATATTATTTGGCTCACAGGTTCTCGGCAGCCTTTGCTACCAATTTCTGACCATGCTCAAAACGTGTTGCAGAGCCGCTTTAATTAAAACTGACACCCTAGTCTTAACACAGCTTGATGTATCTCAATGGGGAAAAATACAAAATATTTGAACATGTCAATATCAACAACGGTTAGTTCAAACTGGCAGCCCCCTCGCTTTCATCTACATTTGCATGAATCGGCCTAGGATGATCATTCAAATACTCAGTCCTTTCATATGTGTAAAACAAGTGCAGTAATTGATTTCCATGTAAAATTTTATGGTTGTAATTGCAGTCTGTCTGCTGCTACTGCTGTATAGGTAGAACAGCCTAGTCTGGCAATATTTGCCTTTAGCCATGTTTTTTGACAAATTTTACTATTGTTCTAAGTAAACTAAAAAAGACAGACTTTGAATCTTGATTTAATTAACCCTGCCACGTAAATAAATGTGTTTTGAAACACAAATAGCTTCATATATTTTGGCACAACAAGCACTGCTCACGTGAATGCGTCTCTGCTTGTTTGTTGAGTGTCCCTGGCTAATAAATAAGTTCTGTTCACTGATAGAGCATGAACTTAATTTATGAAATGAACTGCCACAAATGTGCACAGCCATCTAATTAGCAAGAATGAGTACCAGGTGCCCTCTCTGGATTCTTGCCGCACAGTGTTCCATTTGCTTTTTGGTTGCAGTTTTGCTAAATTGGCTAAGAAGCTATATTCTTAATTTAGTACAGCAGTTTACTTCAAGTCGTTTACCGAGTAGATTGAATTGAAGAATCAGAATCAAGCTGAATATATAGAAAATTTGAGAAGCGAAAGCTTGCTAGTGTCTCTTGCAGGCATCAGCGTTAAAGGACCAGGAGGGGATGCCGCAGATGTTAGCGAAGGGAGTTGTCCACACGAGCTTTCATATGTTGGGCTGTAGCTAGACTAGAGAGGAGGAGAATTAAAAGAGGAAGAACAGGGAGGTTAGCCAGTTTTAGAGAACAGTTATATAGCTGAAGCGTTCTTCGGAGCTTGTGTAGCGGAGCGATGGCAGCTGTTTAGTGCAGGCATGAAAGTTCTGCCATACAGCACGATCGCTGTTGTCGGAAAGCTGACTTTCTGTTCATTTCTAACCGCGTCTCTCTTGTCGTGCTAGCCCCGGTGAAGAGAGAGAGAGAGATAAAGATGCAAGGAAAGGCAGGGAGGTTAACCAGACGCACATCCAGTTTGCTACCCTGCACTGGGGAAGGGATAAAGGGGAGAAACGAGGTTGCAGAAAGATGAGAAGGTACACTATCACGAGCACACTCGGGGAGCACACACAGTCTACAGGCGGTCGCTCAGGTTTGTTGACTTAAGGTAAAGTAGCAGTGCTTTAGTTGCTTTCTGCGCAACTGAGGCAGATGCCCAAGGTCCTAGTATCTTCTGCACACAAAATGGTCCGGGGTCAAGTCGATTCAAAACCATCCGGAGCTGGCATCGCTGTGTGTCGTAGCAAGCGCAGCTGCACAGGACGTGTTCGATGGTCTCTTCAGCTCCGCAGTAGTCGCATGTAGGAGTGTCTGCCATACCAATGCGAAAGGAGTACACCTTTGTTAATGCAACACCCAACCAAAGGCGGCATAACAGTGTCGCATCGGAGCGGGAAAGTTGTGATGGTAGCTTTAGCTTGAGCGAAGGATCCAGTTCATAAAATTGACACCTTTGGAAGCTGGTAGACGACCAGAACGTGCGTGTGAGATCTCGAGCCAGCAGGTAAAGTTGTCTTGCTGCATCATTCCTTGATAGAGGAATCGGGACTACACGGGTTTCTTCATGGGCTGAGCGGGCTGCATCATCGGCTAATTGATTTCCGGTAATACCGATATGTCCAGGCAGCCATTGATATATAATATCATGCCCTCGTGCTAGAGCTTCATGATGGCAATGTCTTATTTCTTCTACCAGTTGGTCATGACTCCTCCTACGCATGGCAGACTGCAAACTCTGAAGCGCTGCCTTCGAATCACAGAATATGACCCATTTTCCTGGACGTTCTTGAACGAGATATTGTAAAAGCCCCGGTGAATCTAATAAACAAGGTCAGGGGAAGGCAGGATGTATCGGTGGTTCATGCGGTGAAACAACTACATCCTTCGTCGTCCTGTTACCTCTGCGGTCATCTGGCATGATTCAGCACCTTTGGTGTAAAAAACAAACCTACCGAGGCATCATTTTTATCCCCTGGCTTCTTTTTCACGTGGCTGTTACAACCAAATAAGGCAAAGCTCACCACGGTCACTGCTGGCTAGCATGCAACCACGGCGCGTACCGCCTCTCCGCAAACGCAAATAAACCTGTTCGAAGATTGTTCACGTAATAAATACGCACTGCGCACAAGACACTGCTGTATGTAAATTAAAGAGGACAAAGAGGACGGATTGCACAGTAGAGACCTTTGACACTTCTCTTTTGACGTGCGGACTTAGTGAAGACAGAGCGCACACAGAACGTTGCCTAGCCCAGTACTGCGCTCAAAAATGGCCAGATGACCGAAATGGCGTCGCTGCCCGTCGATCGATACTTCCGCCACCTCGTGGATCAAGGAGCAGTGCATACCCCGTATTGCGTTCACCTCACGGTTACATGACGGATACTCGTACATATGTGTCATTGTTCGCACCGCTAAGCTCCAGGGGCGCTTGTCTCAGTATACTGTGGAATGTAGCTTTGAGTATGTCGGTAAATTTGGGTATGTCAGCTCGACCGAATAGCTGCTTACAAACTCATTCCATTGCCCGTTTGTCCCCCAGTGTGTATTAGCATGAGAAAGAGCTGACATGTTCATTCCCTGGTACAGCAGTGTGTAGAAGGCAACAAATGATGACGTGTTTTACATAATATGAGAGCTTAGCATTTTGGTGGCAAGTTCATGACAAATACGTCCACATAATTAACAAAATTAGGTCATTGGATAAACGTAAAGAAACTTTATGCTGACTTAACTTGGAAGGCTTATCTCTATGCCTGCATATAAAGCAAACAATGCATGATCAAGTTCAGCTTCACTGAAATGCACGTGCGCTGCGGAGAAGCACACAGTGTAAACAAGCAGAAATTGATCAAACTGACACTTACAAGGATTGCTTCACTGCTATACAAGTGCGCTGCGGAGAAGCACACAATAAAAACACTGGCATTCACACGTTCTGACTTCACCGCCGTGTACATGCGCTTCGGAGAAGCACGCGGTAGAAACAAATACGAATTTATCAAACTGACATTCACAAGTCTGGCCTTACCGCCTTGTACGTGTGCTACGGAGACCAAAGGTGTTTGTGCAATACCTCTTAACGGGCCTGAAGCAATGTTTTTTTCGATAAGAACTAATCGCAGTTCAGTTCCACAAAAGCGGGCGAATGCATGTTTCAACCTAAGCATTTGGGTCATTACAATTACACCAGTGTTACTCTCTTAATACCAAATGGCCAACGCGAAAGACAATTTATTTCGCGATTCCAGCATATTAGCACAGTCAGCGGATGACTCGGAACAAGTTACATAACTTTTCAGGATGCTATAAAAAGTGCCAAAGAATTCAGCACTATTGTACTTATCCACATGGGAAGCCTCTGCAAAAGTCTTCACGAATTCCGCCAGCATATCTTCATATTATAACGCTGTCTGATATGTACTGTACAGGTATTTCTGGCTATTACATATGGGATAGCGACAGGACAGGGCAGTGTACAACTACAAATAATTGAGACGACTGCTTACCTGCTGTTGCAAGGCAGCGTATTGCAACCTGCGACGCCTGTAGATCTAGCAGTCACCACGATGCTCACGAAATCGCTACGGGGTTTGCTATATTGTCTGTCGGTCTGTCGGTTTGTTGTCTGCCGGTCTGTTGTCTGCCGGTCTGTTGTCTGCCGGTTTACTACATTGTCTGTCGATCGAGCAAGCGTAGCCATAACATTGTCTGTCGATCGAGCAAGCGTTCCATTCTCATGTGGTATGTGGTATTTCGGCCAAACGGGGCGATGCCTTAATGAAAGGCTAAAAGAGCACCATTATAATGCTCACAAAGCAATCCAGGGCCACATTGGAATTCACTGTCGCGATTGTGGATGTACCCCCATGTTTGACCAGTGTGAAGTGATAAAAAAGCACCCGTCGCAATTAACTCGGGAAATTATAGAAGCGCATTGTATAGCAAGAGCCGGCAGCACGTGTATTAGCGCCCCTTCTTTGGGGTTATCTGAACATGAAGTGGCCTTCCTTAATCAGAGTAACCGCCTATGAATGTGTGATATGTGACGGTGTGATGTTGTGTGTTATCTTGTCGTTGCGTTAGGGTGGTTTTGTATGCTTGCGCCGGTCTACTTATTTGATGCAATTTGACAATAAAGCTCAGTTGGAAGTTAGCGCTCTGTCCTCCTGTGTCGGTCTGCTCGGCCGTTTCTTCTTCCCCGTATTGCGCTATACCAGTTCAAGTAGCCATAACGACGTTGACAAAATCGTTACGAGGCACCAGTTCGCGTACTACGTTGTCTACCCCAACTGCACAACTTGCAGAGACAAGGCACGATGAATGGTACTTCCCGAACGCTCCATTAAGGCGCTAGCTTGAGAATGGTGGCGGTGGTTAGATGTAGGAAGAAGCGCCTAATTTCTGCAGCCCTTGAGAATGAGAATCAGCCAGTGATAAGGCCTCACCGGGTTCCACAGAACACCTACCACTACCACTTGCCGGGTTCTCTGAACCGGCATTCCAAATAACTCCGCTGCGATTTCATGGTGCCACCATGGAAAATTCCTAGAGCAAAAAAAAAATCCCCAGAAAATCCTCTTCCTAGGCAACATTCTGTACGACAAATAGACGCTCGCGCCAGCCCATGCTACGGCAGCACCGCCTTGAGAACCGTTTTTTTTTTTTCGTCTGCGTGCGCCACTTCACGCGATGCATGGCGAGAGAGGGTGCCTGAACACACTACCCCATATTCTTGTAAACTGTAATAGAGCCAATGGGGACAGCAATTCGGAAGCTACGGTAGCGCTGTCTGGGTTTTGTAGGAAATCGTAAAAAGATTGCAAAATGACTATTTCACTAATAGGTGAAAAACGTTTTGTTACCTTCTGCACATAAATGTATTTTCGAATCAAATTTAAGTAAGAATATTGTTAGTATAATTTAAAATTGCGTATAAAATGAAATAGGTTTCAAAAGCACCAGAGTGTTTTCATATGGCGGGTGGCCTTTTGCATAGCAGACGACATCGTCGTCATCTGCTTCTGCGTCATGGCTGACCCCCGCTCATTGTAGTAGCCCCCTTTCTCAATTTCTATCGTTTCCACATAGTACATTGCAGTAAACTTCGCAATATAAGCTCATAAGTATCTCGCATACTTACTTTAGTAAGTTGTGATGCCGCATACAGGCCGAGCGAAATGACAACGCTGGTCGCACAAGCTTGCAACAATAAATCGTTTTTTTTTGTAAATCAATCGATCGATGTTTACACAAAAAAAGGCCACATAAGTAAAATTGTAGCAGGTACAGCAGTGAACAATATGCATGCTTCAGCGTTCATGTGCAAAGAAGATATACGTACTACACATAGCCCCAACGCAGATGCCCGGAGCACAGAAGCTGTCCAGCGCTGGCTGTTATATCCATCACTATGCACGAAAACTTTGGTGCAGTAAGTAATCGCATACCGCTTATGTCCCTGCACTTGTGTAGCTCAAGATTTCGCAACAACTCTTTGACAATATTCGGTAAACTTCCTGTAATTGGTATCAACATAGTTGCGTGCCTTTCACTAGCAGTGCGGTGAGACTGACTGTTTCCTTTTCCGCACTACCAACTAAGGTGACGCACTTTCCAATTTTCTACGCATTCGCACTTTGCATGCTTCTGAATGTCTGAAATTAAATGAGGAACGGTTTTTTATGCTTACCATGCCGAAGTCTTACTATGGTGGCTAGAGGGGGGAAGTGTGACGGGCGCTGTATCCCCGCTATGGGAGAGGGATGCGCGGAACGCAATGAAAGTTCTGGCCGCCGCAAGGGGCGCTGGTGTAGTAGTAGGTGCTCGCCACGCTTGCTTTGGCACGCTCGTTCTCTCTGTGCTGTGCCGTCACCTTGTTCGGATGCTACGCGCTCGCTGTCGTTTGTTTACCCATGTGTTCTGCGAACCATGCCGTCAAGTCGTGCAAGTACATGCTTCGTCCCTGGCTGTAAAGGCGGGTATAGATCGTGCTCGGAGAAGCTTTCCGTCTTTAAAGCCCCGAAGGATCTCTCGAGGCGAGAGCAATGGGCTCGAAATATTAAGCGGGCTGACAAAGAGCTGACGAGAGACAGTGTCGTTTGCGAGCGGCATTTCGACGCCAGTTTCATCGAAAGGACATACCGCCACATTATAAACGGTGAGGTTGTCGAGATACCCCACGATTGTCCACGTTTATCAGAAGATGCGGTGCCTACGCTGTTCCCAGACACACCGAAGTACTTTACCAAAAAAGCGCCCGTGAAAAGAAAGGACAGAAATATATGTGAACAGCGCGGACCTGCTAAAAAACGGCAAAAGCCAAACTCTGTCAGCAGGCAAGAGCCCGAAGCACACGTGCAGCAGCAGGAGCACGAGGATCCCAATGTTCTTCCCGAGGTGGAGACATCTGATGCAGTTCACGCCGACGCCGAAGTTCAAAGAGTGTGCGGCAACCTCCGTCTACCCGACGAAACATGGAACAAGTTAACGTGTTGCAGTGAACGTGATTCTGCGTTATACGGCGTTTGTGAGCTCGAGGCCGAGCAGGTGGACCACATCTTGCTGCCCAAGTTTGTGAAATTCAAAGCTAATAGCAGCCAACAGAACTCATTGTGTTGCTTTGTATACTTGAGGGGCAAACTGCATTTACAGTGTACCGTCTCCTCGCCGGAAGAAGCGCAGTCGGTGCTCGACAGCACACATGCACTTGCATTGTGTCAAGGCTGCGGCATGAGACCGGAAAAGCAAGGACAGTATGTATTGTTTGCTGGGAATTACTTTTCTGCCAAGTGTACTTATGTGTGTGAGAGTGGCTCCTGCATACACTGCAAATACCTCAGAAAACTGGTGCAAAACCAAATGTCGCGAAAGCGGCGTAGCGGGGGCATGTACAAACGTCAGAAGAAGCTCGCTAACACACGCCGCAGCTTGCGTACTGCTCAGAAGAAGCTGCTGAATGCAGAACGCGAATTAGCAGCGATGCGGCAGGCAAATCAACAAATTGCGGACGAGGTGCTGGGCGCTCGCATTAAAAGTTTGCCTGAAAAGCAACAAATGGCTGTCAGGGCCTGCTTCTAGGCTGCTACAAGAAAATCAACATCTGGGATGTTGTATGAGAAGGAATGGATTTTGGAGTGTGTACTTCTGCGGATGCGTAGTCCTAAACTATACGAGCAGCTTCGTAAGCAAAAAGTTCTTATATTACCAAGCAGGACGTGTCTCCAGCGCTATACTCGCAGCTTCAAAAGTGGCTTTGGATTTAACAAAGCAGTTTTCAACGCCCTTGCTATCACATCTCCAGTAGACATGGAGGCATCATCTTCGATGAGATGAAGTTGGCTGAGCGTTTCAACGTCAGTGCAGCAGGTAAGCGCTACCATTTCTTCAATCGAGCATCAGATCACTGAAGATGCATCACGTTTGCCCAGTATAGGGCCTGTTTTTATACTGCGGAGGCAATCAGTTTTTCGTTTTTAACTTATTTCCAGGGACAGTGGAAGGCTTCGTTGACCTCGGAAAGTTCACCCAGGAGGAAGATCGGACGACTCCAGCCGACCATGGGATGTTGATGATGTTTCAACCTTTTCAAGGTGAGGAAGCGTTATTATCAATTTTGTGTGCCAACACATGTTTACTGATAAAAGCACTTTCACTTTGCCAAATTAATGAAGAACTTCAAGTCGGCTCCTTATTAGATGTCACGTTTATTGAGAGTGCCTAGTCAGCATAGCGAATTGCACTTGTGTAAGGTGCAAGAAAGCCTGTCAATTTTGTGCGAAACAACTTAGCAGGTCAGGCAGCTGTCTTGCTATAAACATGAGTCTAACTATATGACTGATTTTGTGCAGGTGACTGGACACAGATATTGGGAGTGTTTTCATCCAAAGGGAACATCAAAGCAGAAATGCTGGCGGAGCTTCTTCTAGAGGCCATTCTACTGTCAGAACAAGCCGGACTTTTCGTCGACTTTGTATTCTGTGATGGAGCGACCTGGAATCGGAGCATGTGGAGGTCATTTGGAATTGGCGGTATGAAACAGAACTATTTGTTCTATTGTGGCCAATTTCAACATGCCTGCTATGTGCATGGGGCACGTGAAACAATATATATGCATCTCAATATCAGCGATATATTCCCAGAACAGTGAGGTTTGAAAAGCAGAGATGCTGACTGCTTCTTTTTTCTTTATTTCAGCATCCTCAGTCAAGACCACCTGCAATGTTACCCACCCTGTGGACCCCTCAAGAAAGCTTCACTTCTGCTCCGACTTCCCACATTTAGTGAAATGTGTTCGCAACTCATTTGTAAGCACCGGGTTCACCACTCAAGATGGTCGTGCGTGTGTTGAGGACATTGAGGCAGCATGGGAGAAAGACAAAAGTTCTTTAACTCTGAAGGCCATGCCACATATAAACGAGAGTGCACATTCGGCCCAATTCTTTTGAGAAAATGAAAGTTAACTTGGCGTTCACACTGTTCAGTGATGAAGTTTTGAAAGGCATGTTTTTGTTCGCATCAGACATTGACGAGATTTCTCGTTCAAAACTAATGCCCACAGGGGAGCTTGTAAAGCGAATGAGTCGACTAATAGCTGTGATGACGTCCAGGTGCCCGCGAGAGGGGCTCAGACCATCATCAGAGAAAGTTGCTGAGCTCGAGGCGTTCCTTTTATTTATGGATCACTGGGAAGCAGCAGCAAAGACAGCCGGTGGGGGATTCGTGAGTAAGAGCACTGCAGAAGGTTTGCGTGTTACTTTATGTAGCACGCTTTCACTTCTTACCTACTTGACAAAGTCTCTCGGCTTTAGGTACATGCTAACAGCCCGACTCAGCCAGGACAAACTAGAGAATGTTTTCGGAATAATTAGGCAATATTCTGGTACTAATGACCATCCAAATCCCGGGCAGTTCCTAGTGACTGTAAATTGCTTGTCTTTTTACAATCTTGCTAGACCACCAAAGAGTGGGAACTCCCCAGCAGAGCTAGTAACAGCTCTCATTGACACTTCATCACCAGCCACAGGTGATGCCATTTTCGGCATACGAGACATGATCGAAGATATGCTTGAAGTTGGAGATGTTGATGGGGCTAGGTCTACACTGCAGTCTCTAAGTGGTGACCACAGCAGCTACGCTGTTCGGAAAAGTGACAGCCGTCTCATTTATTACGTTGCTGGCTATGTTGCGAAAAAATTCAACAAAAAAAGCTCTTGCAACGAGTGCATTTCCACTCTTGCCACCAAGAAATCAGGAGCCATTGTCAAACCGAACAGTGAATTAGTCTGTGAATTCGACAAAGGAGGATTGCTGTATCCTTGTGACAATCTGGCCAAACTTGTGAAAACCTTGGAGGATACATTTACGTTCTACTTTTCTGCTGAAAAGTTGCACTCCTTCAGCATACACGATTTCATGCAGTTCTTGGCAGGTTTCAAACTGGATAGAGTTGGCTGCGAAATTCACAGCAAAGAACTGACCGCAAAAGTAGTCCAGCTTTTTCTGCTCACGCGTATGCACTTCTGGACAAAATCTTTGAACAAAGACAGGAGTATCCAAAGGGAGCGCCAGAAACACTTGAAGTTGAGGAGGGTCAAGTAATTTGACCTCTTAACGTGATATGGAAGTATGTTATGACAAATGTGTGATAAATAAACATGTTTTACCATTTCCCTTGCGTGTATTTAGTATGCATCTAAAGCCGTAAGTTAACAGAAATCATTGGATCTTGCATAGATAGAACTATCGCTAAAATATTTAAACAAAATGTTCAATATCAAAGAGCCTCCAGCTGTAGCATTCCAATCTCCACTTCAAGTTTCTCAAGGAAAAGGAGCCGGAAAACGTAAATGCTTCGAAGATTTCACGCCGAAGGGAAGCCCCTACAATTAAGAGGAAATGAAGGGGGGGGGGGGGGTACGGACTGAGAGAAAATTTAAAAAAACGCACTGCACTGCAGCCAATATACTCGCTATGAATGATGGAAACAGTTTAGTGTTTTTCCCTCTTTGTGAAATGTAAAGTCGGCAAGTCGTTTATTTCAACTGAACTAGACTATAAACATGGTAAAATCAGCTCAACAAGAACACGATAATAAGAACGACATAGGACGGGCGCTGAAAATTTAGCGCCTGTCCTCTGTCGTTCTTTTTCTCGCCGTACTTTTGCGCTGCTTTTACCATGAAGATCAACCAACTAGCCTAGTTTTGCACGCTGTTGCAGATTAAACATGTCAAAGGAAACCGATATTAGGAAACTTTTAAATATGATAACCTCCGTCTGATTTAAAAGCATTCTTGTTTTTTTTTCTATTGCTTAGCACCGCTCAGAACTTACAACACATGCTTCTTAGCGAAACAAACACGTAGGCACGGGCGCGGTGTATAAGCGATTATTAGAAAGAAGTGAAACTAACGTCTAGCAGCCATACGCAAAGCAGGCAAATACCGCCGCAAGCACCTACGGCGCAGGTAGCGCCACCTGGTGTGGCCGCCATCTTTCATCGGGAATTCGTACAGCCCTCCGCTCTTGCCCGTCACACTTCCCCCCTCTAGCCACCATAGTCTCACAAATAAAATCGTCGAAAAAAGGGCTTCGTTCTGTTTCGTTTACTTTATGCGTTTACCTACGCAGCCAAGTGCGCTGTCGTCGTTTCGATGGTGGCGACTCCTCACGCTGTGGCCGCGAAGCTCGCAACATGCCACGGGCCTGGCGGCGCCGCGCAACATCGCTCAGTTTTGCAGCTTACCTAGTTCTGGAAATGTTCATATGTATCTGCAAGGCTTGTGTTGGCTGGCGTTGAGCGAGGCTTCGTTTCAAAAGCGAATACCACTGCATAAATGAAGCTTCTCCAAAACAAAACGTTTACAAGCCGATCTGATTCACGCGTATTACATTCTAAAATAAACGTCCACTCACCTTGACGGCACAACCAAACGGCGAAGGAACAGACGGCATAAACGTGGCGGAAAGAGCGCTCACTTTGTCGTATGCCTGACAAGTTTAGTGGTCGTTGGTTACTTCTCTGGTTCGTAAAATTGTAAATCAACGTAGAAGCACAGAACATCTATACACTACCAATTAGAGAAGGGAAACTGTACCTTTGACAGTGCAACGAAAATAAGGGTAGCGGTGGCGTTGTGAACTAACTTAACCGACCTAGAGACGGCGGTAGTAGGCCTATCATCATCATTGCGCTAGGGTATGGTGGCTAGAAGGAGAGGTGTCAGCATCGGCGCGCCGGAGAGCGAGCGAGAATTCCCAACCAACCAAGTGGCTTTGAAAAGAAGAAAAAGGAAGAAAAAAGCGCAGTCCCGTTACTGCCTCTCTTAATCGAGGGCACCGTCACAGTTATGCGCAGGGAAGGGCGAATGGAAATTGAAGAGACCGAAGAGAAGAGGTAAGAGAAGGGTAGGGAAAAGCATTCGCACAGTATCACATTGCGTGCGTCCGAAACCGCTGCGATAATCCGCAACCATCAGGAAAAGCCACCGAGAAGGCCGGAGAATTAATTCACCGAAAAAGAAGAGGATGAGCCTAAGAGGCGCATAAAATGATGGGCGAACACACTCGCGTGACCAGAAAGCGCAAGCATGAGAGAGGAAAGAAAAAGGCCGAATGATTTCGGTTCAACGACAGGGAAAAAAAACAGTTGAATGCACAGATAGGAGATACGTGCGTGGGCACGTACCTCAGGGACGAAAGAGGAAAAAGAACATTGTTCCAGTTTAACGAGATGGGAAAAAAAGAAAAAAAAACTGTTGAACTTACAGATTAGTGTCCTGTTGACCTTGGTGAAATAATCCAGTGGGGGCACAGAACACTGGCAAGGGCGGAAAGCCCGAACACGAGAGAAAAGGAAAAAAAAAGTTCAGTTCAGTCAAAAAAAAAAGGAGGGAAAAAAAGAAAAAAAGAAAAGGAAATAATGTTTAGCTGAACACACAGATGAGAGTTCCGAGGAACTCGATGTGTCAATCCCGTCGCTCTAGTTCGCCGGAACGATTGCTTCATGCGCAGCGATAGCCGCCGCACACAGGCCACGAACCGGAGAATCAGGGGGGAGGAACACCATCACTGCGCGGATAGCGGCTACAAGTGCGGAGATCACCGCGTCCCTCGGGTCTGCCTCGGAGTCGGGGCAATCCAGAGGAGGGGGCGAAGGGGCACTCGTGCTTGCAGCAGGCGCACTGGTAGGAGGGCGAGGAGCAGGCACTGACGCCGATCGACGACCGGAGGCGACAGCGTCCCGAAAGGAGCGGCCCTGGACGACTTCCATGCTGCCTCGCTTGTCGATGGTGTTGACAGCGGTTCTGGCTTTCTCCGGCGCATGGCGGCGCGTCACGGGGCCATCCGAGGAGGCGATGATGACGGCGGCCTTGCGCTGAATTTGCCAGAAAGGGCAGCGCGGTTCGTAAGCTAGATGCGTGCCACTGCAGTTAATGCAGCGAGGGCGCTCCGCAGGACAGGGCGCTTTGGCGGGGCTGCCGCCGCAGCGGAGGCAGCGTTGGTCCCGCGAACAGGTCGCGGTGGCGTGGCCGAAACGGCCGCAGCGGGCGCACTGAAAGGGCCGTGGCAGGCGAGGGCAGACAGGCCGGCGGAGCTTGAAAAGGGCCACAACCAGCGGAACCGTAGTGCCCTGAAACGTGATCGCGAGGCACCTGCCTCGTCGGACGCAGGGGATGACCGGGACAGCTGAGTCGAGGCTGGCCACGATTTCCTCCAAGTCAAGGGTTGCGTCGACGCCATAGACGGTGCCCACGCAGCTGTTTACCACAAGGAGCTTCCCCCTGACGTGGGTGTCGCAGATCTGGCTCATCTGGAGCAGGGGTGTGGAATCCGCGAGGGGCTGAATGTCCACAGCGACGACGTTGCGCCGAAAATTGACGCGGACGCGTCGAGTGGCCGAGAAGCCCGAGAGGAAAGCCCCGATGGCTTTGCGGGTCGTGGCGAGGTAGTTGGCCTTCTTGCCAACTGGACGGTAAAGGATGGTGCCGCCGTGCTCTCCCACTGCTGCAGGAAAGGCCGGGGGCTGTGTGACGGGCTCAGGAGCTGGGTCGGCGTCCAGTTGAGCTGGGGGGCGAGGTGGTGAGTTTAAGCGGAAGCTGGGGGCACCAGTTTCCTCCCCTGTCGTGTCCTGACGATGTCGTTATGACGACGGTGGTGTTTGGTGTTCCCATGAGGAACTAGAGGTGAACGATTCGTCTGTCTCCGAGGACCATAGAATATACTTTTACAGCGCAAACATAAAACGATCCACAAAGAAAGCGACGACACACACCAGCGCTGTCGTCGCTTTCTTTGTGGATCGTTTTATGTTTGCGCTCTAAAAGTATATTCTATGGCTATGAACCAACTAGGCCCAAAAGAAGTTTTACTTATGTCTCCGAGGAGTCCGCCCGAGTCGGCGCGTCTTCGATGGAGCGCTCTTCCTCGCGCGCGCCCGTAGGCGAGCTTTGCGATGTTGATGCCGACGGCCATGGTCGTAAGTCGCGAAGCGTCGGTGTTGACGACGCATCCTGATGCTTTTGCTGCTTCGGGTGGAAGTCAGCCTTCAGGTTTTGGTTGGCCCGAGCTCGGTACCGAAGTACAGGCAGGCCCATGACTAGGGGTAGCCCTCAGAAGGGCTGTGCGCCCAAAGGCGTGAAGCGGGCGTTGAAAAATACCGCACGGGAGGAGCGAAAAAAAAAGTGCGACCGTCCAGGAGAAAAACTCGCGTCAACCCCCGAGCGAGAATTCATCCGGATGTGGCAGCGCTGTGGTCGCTTTCGAGATGCCCTTACTCGCGCCCGCGCATCAGTCATTTTTCGTTGCAAATATTTGACGCTACCCTGCGGATTATAACAAAGTCTACCTGTCACAATTCTGGCGGAACGCTGCAAAGAGTGTATTGGCACTGAAAACTACTGTTTTCAATTCACTTCGTGGTATATCAGCAACGGAGCTTAGAAGATAGAGTGAGCTACTGTGGCGGTGTCGCTCACTGAAGCAGACAATAACGGGGCTCACTTTTCTCTTTTTAAGAATCACTTCAGAAGATAGAGAATCAAGTGACTTGCCATCAGCTTGACACCAAAACAAAGTGCATGCAGTTTTAAAATTTGACGCCGCAGTTTTCTCCGTGGTCTCAGTGCACGTAAAGGTATCGGTAGCCGTTATTTTTATGACTTGCGCAATCAAGATCTAATTTTACAAGCAAGACATTTATTTTATCTAGAACAAAAAAAACCTGAAAGATACACACAACATATACATCAAGGTTGAAGAAAACTGGAACCTATATAAAACTAAGCTAAAACAAGTGAATGAGGCAACTAAAGAGAAAAGTAATTATACGATGATAGAATGCGTATACATACACACATGACATTTATATTTCATTGGCAACATAGGTACAGTCACAAACCAATTCACGAAAAAATTGATTTCTGCATATGTAAAACACAGCCAGAAAGTGACGTCCTAGTTGTTAATGGGAGATTTATAACAATGTGAACAAGACAATATTAAAATCACATGAATCAACAGAGTGTGAGCAATGCACAATAACAGAAAATAAAATCTTGTTCGCTCAGTTAATGCTGTGACAGCTAAGTCACAGTATTAACTGAGCTTTGAAAACTTCATTTTTTCTCTCTTTTTTTTTATTGGACGCATTCTTTCCAGCAAGGAGAAAATGCATTCTTGTCAGAGTAAAGAATCTAATTATCTGATTTGTCACTTCCGATTTGTGGTTTTCACAGCCGACCATATTCAACCTCTTCATAGACAGGAAAGATATAAGGTCTGTTATGCTGTAACTTTTCAACTTGTTGAAACTGAAGCAATGGGCGAATACATCTTCCTTAGCTTTGAGCAGGTCTCTTGAGGACTCGGACGGCTATAGAAGGCATGATTCTGCCGGAAGCAAGCTGGAATTCTGAGTGAAGCAACAACCTGCTACATTCGTTGCACTTGCCCCACCGCGGTGGTCTAGTGGCTGAGGTACTCGGCTGCTGACCCGCAGGTCGCGGGTTCGAATCCCGGTTGCGGCGGCTGCATTTTCGATGGAGGCGGAAATGCTGTAGGCCCATGTGCTCAGATTTGGGTGCACGTTAAAGAACCCCAGGTGGTCGAAATTTCCGGAGTCCTCCACTACGGCGTCTTTCATAATCATATGGTGGTTTTGGGACTGTAAACCATACATATCAATCAAACACATTCGTTGCACTTCGTCTTTTTCACCACCTTCTGGGCCACATAGCCACTGACGTAAGAAGTGATCAGGGAGTCACTTTTACGTCCAATGAGATCAGTGTGGTCAGGGAGGGCTTCACGAGCAATAATAATTCCATGAACCTCATTGAGGCGCCTCACATCTAGCAGCTCATCCACCTTGTCCTGCAATTTTATTGAACTATTGTGGATGCCAGGGCATAGAAGGCTGCTCGGAACTCCAGAAGGTATGTTTCCACTGGAGGGTGACTATGCCAAACTGTATAAACTGAGGCAATTCACAGAGATCAAAAACTGTGTCGGCGAAGGGGGATCAATCGAGCCCAGACATTTGCTTCGGAATTCCAAAAGGATAAGTGCGTCTTGGCAGAGGCGAGACGTCATCAACTATTTATAGCCCAAGGTTTTCGTGACATAGTGCCGGATGGACAGGGTGCTGGTCAGAGTGACGTGGAATCCTTCGGCAGTTGACCCACTCAGAATCCCACCCTCCTTAGGTAAAGCTTTTTCCCAAGCTGCTAAGAAACCATTGATAACATGCTTGTAGCTATGGACGATGAATATTTTGTCAAAATGAGTTTCGCACACAACGCAGTCCTTTTTCCAGTGGTTTGTCAGCGCGACGAATCGTACGCCTCTAGGCCTTGCGCTGTTCATCGTCGGCGGTAGCAGAGAAGAGAGATGCTTTCTTCCCTTGTTTGTGGGCTGAAGCATATCCCGCATTGCATCCAGGTGCAAAGCAGTGTCTTTACTGTTTACTCATCACTATTGCATTGTGACATTGGGACGTATTGATCCCGAACAAGTGGAAATAGGCAAAGCGCCGACGTTGCGGCTTGCGAGCACACGAGCAAGCGATTAAAGTGCAGCGCTAGCGGCTGCCAAGCGCTCTCGACCGATCACGGTAGCGTCTTGCGCGCCGCTCCGCGGCCGATTGAAATACCAGAACGCTTCCTTTCAAGGCACGGCCGGGGTGATGCTGACACCCACGGAGGAAGGAAAGGCAGCAGAAAGGTAGGTACCTTTCCTTCCTCCGGCTGACACCTCTCCTTCTAGCCACCATAGCTAGGGCTGCTTTGGTAGCGAGTGCGTTGCATCGCGGTGCGCGCCCGCAGGTTTATGCGCGTTTATTCGCTGCTACCGCGGGGTGGTGTTCGTGCACACGGCACCCTAACGTTGCTATAAATATTTCCGCTATGCCGCCAGGTGACCGAGAGGCCTCAATGGGCAAAAACACGCCCAGCAAGTAGGCTTACATTGTTTATCGACAATCGTGAATGCAGCACTATACATGTAAACAAGGAACACTCTCTCAAAGAGTTGAACCATACATGCAAAAAATAACAGTAATCGCCATCTGTTCAATAAATTACCCGCTGAAATTGTGCAACTTTGTCTCTTGTCTTGTTCAGTCAGACAACGATATTTACACTGGACATCTCTTGCACAGTACTTGGTATCGTGCTGCCCGTTGTCTTTCTCACCCCACATGCTCTCAAAAAGTAAAGTGTCAGTACGATTAGCCTGAGCCGCAATGTGATATTTGACAACGCATTGGCGAGCAGCACATTGCGTTGAATAAAAAGAAATAAAACAAATTCTCATCCGGAATCGGCCTCCTGCATGAAAACAGGCACCCTTGCACCATAATCAGAACCAATGAGAAGACCAAATATTTTCGTAGGAAACACTGCTTGCTCGCCCTACTGTCCTGTGCCAGCGCCATGTGATTATTTCCTCTTCTTTCACTAAAAACAGTGGCTCTGGGTACGATTTGAAGACAATGATAAATTCGAGATCACCGTTCGCAACAGGTTCAATTACCAAGCGGCGATCTTTTATTCAGATTGACTAAAGAAACTACTGCGACAGTACGAGAAGCACTAATAAGTTAGCAGTGATTATGTAGAAAAGTGAAGTTGGTTTTTGCTAAAGTAAGCCCATTAATAAAAACTTTTGCTAATGAATATTTGCTTGCTTGGAACCAAATGGCCCTTATTTTTTTAATTACCTTCAAAGCTTTTACGCTTTGCATTGACAGATGAATAAATTAGTTTTCTTTGTGCCAATGGTGCATAGTCATCAAAGACACTGCTCAAACGATGGACAACGGCAGAAGCTGAATTCACATTTGATTCTTCACTACTTCTTAACTGTCTGCCTCACTCTTAACACGGGTATCATACAAAACTAGTTCTTTTGGCTACATATTTCACAGCAATATTAAGGAAATAGCTGTTAGTAGACATTCGAATTATCATCATGTACAAAAACTGGCCAACGTTGATTATACCTACTGAGTGCACTCAGTCTTTGTTTTTTTTTAAAAATTAACATATCTTTAAAATGCTTTGTCATGTGTCAGGTATTTTACATAGAACAAATAATATTACAGTAAAAGGTCGTTATTTGAACTCAGTTAAATAAAAGCACACAGCCCTGTGTATTTCTATTGGGGGAAATCTCTCGACAATTGAACACTTTGGTATCCACAATAGCTAATTCAAACTGGGGGCCCCTTGTTTTGCAGCTCTACAAGTCTGTCCAGAGTGATCCCAACATTTTGCAAAAACAAGCCAAACTAGAGGAGGAAAACAACTGAACGGGAGCACTCAGCAGATGACATTTCGGATGCCGAACTGGAGCCCTTGGACAAGCTAGAAATGATGGTCATCCATGAAGTCACAGTGGAATCAATGGAAGCGAATGCAAATTACTGATTACTTCTAATTTTGATTGCATTAACTTTTTCATGTAAACAAACATGTTTCGAAGCATAAATATTGACATACGTTTGACCACTAAGGCTCACTGCTTGCGTGTATGTCGGTGCTTGTTTTTGGCATATCATCTGCCTGATTCACACTCTGCAAAGCAAAGGCCTCTCCCATGATAGGCCAATCAACTTGGTCTTGTGCTCTCTGCTGCCACGTTATACGTACAAACCTGTAATATAATCCGCCCACCTAAGCTCCTGTCTTCACTTCATGCGTTTTCCTTCTCTGTGAATCCAGTCAGTTACCCTTAATGACTAGCGGTTATTCTGCCTGCGTACTACATGCCCAGCCCATGTCCATTTCTTCTTCTTGATTTCAACTACGATATCCTTAACACCGATTTGTTCCTTGACGCACTCTGCTCTCTTCCTGTGTCTTAAGGTTACACCTATCATTTTTCTTTCTATTGCTCGCTGCGTCGTCCTCAATTTAAGCTGAACCCTCTTTGTAAGCCTTCAGTTCCAGGAGGTAAGAACGTGCAAGATGCAGCTCTTATACACCTTCCTCTTGAGGGTTAGTGAGAGACTATCATTCATGATTTGGGAATGCTTGCCAAATGTGATCCACCCATTCTTATTCTTCCTTAATATTCTAGGTAATTTACTCTCATGGTTCGGCTCAGCGATTGCTACCTCTACAAGACATGTCTTGCTTAATGAAGGTACGGGTTCTTGCACAGTTTTTTTAGAACTTTGATAGCGTCACTTCCAACATGCACGTGGTATCAGTAACTGTTTCAACACTACTATAGCTGTACGTACCACTGCCTTGCACAATAAGAGAAAATAAAGTCTTGTTCGCTCAGTTAATACTGTGACAGCTAAGTCATATATCTTAACTTTGAAAACTTCATTTTTTCTCTTTTTTTTTGCAGACACGTCTTTACTTTCACAGCAATCTATGCACAATGTGAAAAAGACGTGCTGCTAAATATGCACTACTACAAGCCCATTTGTTACCTAGTTATATGTGATAGTCTATGCAAAGTTTGACACATAGTGTGAAGTACAGTATGTGCACCCCATGACATGCACTGTCCAAGAATTTTGAAGCCTGCACATTTCCTGTAAATCGAATAATTCGTAAAGCAAAAAACAACAATCTATGCACCCAATATTGTACAGCTTGAACATACTGTATGCTACCATGGCTTTTCAGTATAAGTCTTCCATTTGTCCGCCTGGCATATTGGTGGCGCACGGGGTTGTCACTATTTTATTTATTTATTTATTTATTTATTCGAGTACCTACAGCGCCCAGTTTGGGCATTACAGTAGGGGGGAGGAGACATAAAACTTGAAATTGATACAGGGTATGAATACCGATAACAAAACAAGTAAGCATGCTCAGCTTATACAGTGTGTACACATTCTCGGGGACATGAGGCAATCAAGGAAAAGTAAAACACAAACAGAAATGCAGACAGAAATTGGCATCTTTCATTTCAACAAAAATTGTGACTGAGCATTTTGAAATGAGGGTGGCGGGGTGGATACAATATATTCTGGTAGGTTGTTCCATTCGTGTGTGGTTTTCGGGAAGAAGGAGTTTTTGTAAGTATTTATGCGACATCGGTATTCGCGAACTTTGCGGGAGTGATCTAGGCGAGAAGATACATAAGTGGGATCTTTAATGTACACGTCTTTATTTAAACTAGTGCTACCAATATAAATATTATGAAATAGATTTAATCTTAAGAATTTGCGCCTGTCCTGCAGGAGAGGCCAACCCAAATGTTTACGAATGTACGAAGAGCGGTTAGTGAAATCATAGTTACCAGACACAAAACGTCCTGCTCGTTTCTGAACCCTTTCTAGCTCATTAGTTCATATTTTAGTGTCTGGATCCCAAGCCACACAACCGTACTCTAAAATTGAGCGAACGTTAGAAATATAGAGCGTTTCCTTTAGTTTAGGTGGGGCCTGTTTAAAGTTACGCTTCAGGAAGTTCAATACTCGGCTCGCTTTAGCACCGACGTATTCAATGTGGTCGTTCCAGGATAGGTTGCTCGTAAAGAAAACGCCTAGGTACTTATATTTAGACACAACTTCCAAACGATTGTCTCCAAGAAAGTAATTCGTATTTAGAATGTTCTTTTTGTTTGTGTAGCGAACGGTATTACATTTTGAAAAGTTAAGTGTCATGTTCCATGTGGTGCACCATGATAACACAGCATTTAGATCACTTTGTAGTTGAGCAGAATCTTGAGCAGACGTGACGTCACGATATATGCAGCAGTCATCTGCATACATGCGCATGCGGCTGGATACTTTATGGATTATATCATTTATAAATATCAAAAAAGAAGGGGTCCCAGAACAGATCCCTGGGGGACCCCTGATAAGACATCGACATCAGATGAATTCACTCCCTCGAGAACAACCCGCTGTTTTCTACCAACAAGATACGCTTCAAGCCACTTCAACAAAGAGGGAGGGATATTTAGAGCAGACAGTTTAAGTAATAATAAATTGTGTGATACAGAATCAAAGGCTTTTTTGAAAATCTAAAAATACACAGTCCACTTGGCATCCATTGTCGATCGAGGCAGCTATATCATGACTAAATTCAATTAGTTGAGTATCGCAGGACAACCCTTTTCTGAAACCGTGTTGCGTAGTGCATAAAAAGTTATTATCTTGAAGATGGGAGATTAAATTGGTATAGATAATGTGTTTCATCAATTTACATATTACACAAGTTAGCGAGATCGGTCTGTAATTTTTTGTTCGCGTTTTGTCTCCAGCTTTGAAGATAGGGGCAACGTTGGCACTTTTCCAGTCGTCAGGTAAACAGCCAAGCGCCATTGATTTTTCGAAGAGCAAGACTATAAATGGTACAAGTGAGGCAGCACAGTTTTTTAAAACATAATTAGGAATAGCATCAGGACCAGGTGCCGCATTTACCTTAATTTTTTGTAGCAGAGCTAAGACTCCACGTTCAGTAAAACATATTTCAATCATTTCTGAATTTTTTCCGACTAACTGAGGGCCGCTGGGTAGGCAAACTGATTGGGTGAAAACAGACTGAAAATAAAAATTGAATCTCTCAGCTTTGCCCTTTAAGTCTGCGCTGAAGTTGAGGTCATATATAACATCTGGAATCGTTTCCTTCACAGCCTGCTTTCTTTTAACGTACTTCCATACTTCTTTCGGGTTATTTTTGATCCTATCAGTTAGGCGACCCAGATGCTCAAGTTCAGCGCAGCGCATCTGTTTAGCAACACTCTTGTTTAGTTGTTTTAACGTTTCATGTAGCTCGCGTTGTGGTGTCTGGCGGTACTTTCGATAAACGCGGTGCCCGCGATTAATCAAGGCCTTGAGGCTGCTGTTAATCCAGGGCTTACTAGTTCTACGCTTTGAGGAAAGCACCCATGACGGAACATTAGTGTGTATCAGTGATAAAAGCTTAGTTTTGAACAAGTGCCATGTAGTATTCAAATCCAGGTTGGTAGCATGTTGTCTGAACTCCGGTAAAAACTGATCTAGCTCTCGGGAAAGAGAGACATAATCTCCGCGATTATAATAAGACACTTTTCGCGGTAACGGATTCGGGCGGCGCACAATATCGCAACTTATTGATCCAACAACGACTTCGTGGTCGCTTATACCTGGTATTGTTGTGACAGAAGAGATTAGAGTTTGGTCATTGCAAAAAATTAAATCAAGCACATTATTGCAAGAGGAACCTAGTCTGGTAGGACGAGATACAAATTGAAGTAGCGAATGAGCGTTAATCATTTCACAAAAAGCAGAGTACAGAAGTGACGACGTGTTAGATTTAGGCTGAAGATGGACCCATTCGATGTTTGGCAAATTAAAATCGCCCGCCAAAATAACACGCGTTGCATCTAGAGCTAGTAAAATATTGCTAAGCTGAAACAATGACTCGGGGCCTTTCTGTGAAGGTGGCCTGTAAAACGACCCGATAGCCATAGCGGAGCCGTTAGCGAGGATAACCTTACACCAGACCGTTTCGCATGATGGGGTATTTAGGTTTATTGGCACGCTACTGATAGCACTGTGGACAAGGACGAAAACGCCCCCACAATGCACATTGCGATCTTTTCGATATGCCGTATAGTTCGGCGGAAAACTTTCGCTGTCAGTTATGGTGTCATCCAACCACGACTCAGTGCCCACAACGACGTGTGGCTTTACTAGTTCAACAAGTGCACCAAACTCCTCCTTTTTGTTCTTGAGGCTACGGCAATTTACAACAATTATTTTAAGTTCCGTTACAGCATCTGTCTTTTCGCGCGATAGAGGTTGAATTGGTGGCTATCGGGCATTGCACTTCACGCTAACACTAGCCGCGTCATACCTAAAAACTTGTGTGCCAATCTTGAGCTTATTGAAGTTTAGCTTGAAATCACCACCGCGTTCTCTAGCAAACTGGAGTAACTTTTTACGCTCCAATCTAACCTTTTCAGAGTAGTCTTCGCTGATAGAATAGTCGGTTCCCTTTAGTTTCCGCGCAGCGGCAAGCACCCGTTGTTTTTCTTTAAATGACACGTACTTCACTGTTATCGGCCTGTTGTTTTGCTGTGAAAAACGCCCAGGCCTGTGGGCTCGTTCTATCGATATTACAGAAGCATCAACGCTTAGTTTTTCGGAGCAAAAAGTCAAAATTCGTTCCTCAGATTCCGCCCACGTTTCACCAGCGGTATCATCAAGACCATAAAATAGCAAGTTATTTCGGCGTGATCTATTTTCTAGATCGTCTTGGCGTTCGCGCATGGAGGCAAACGATGCAGCAAGTGATTCAACTCAAGCCGTCACTCTCCCTACTTCTTCTTTCAAAGGCGGAACACATGATGCGCTGGCTTCAGCACGCTCGACCTTAGCCGCGAGATCAGATACGTTTTGTTTGATAGCTTGTTGCTCACAGCGTAGGGTGCGAATTTCATCAAGAATGTCTGACTGCTTCTGCAACATCTGAGGGATTTGCATGATTGCAGAAAACATTTTTTGTTCTTGCTCCTCGGAAAGGGGGCCAGGATTCTGCTCGATATCGCCGGACAGCAGCAAAAGCAACCCAACAATAACATCTCCGCTTTCCGAGTAGTTTGTAACAACATGAAATAAATCACAAATAAGCACACTGACACATGTGGGATCTGACGCCAGCTTTCTAAACGGTTTTCCATATACACAACGATAGGAATAACCAACCTGCAGAAACAGTAGGCGTAAATGCCTGGCGTCCATGGCGGCGCCAGATCCCGGAGTGGCAGGTTGAGGTGCCTGCTTAAGTAGTATCCCATCCTGGTGTGACCAAGGTTGCCAGAGGATGAGACGAACGGCTGCCGGCAGCGCTGTCATGTCCAGTGGCGGGTTGCGATCCCAAGGGCATATGAAAGCGGGGGCACACGTGATTCATGTCGGCATTCTTGATAGGAAACAAGCACGCTGAGCCGAAGGTGCCGCAGACGGTAGTCATCACCTGCATCAGCTGCAGAAACAGTAGGCGTAAATGCCTGGCGTCCATGGCGGCGCCAGATCCCGGAGTGGCAGGCTGAGGTGCCTGCTTAAGTAGTATCCCATCCTGGTGTGACCAAGGTTGCCAGAGGATGAGACGAACGGCTGCCGGCAGCGCTGTCATGTCCAGTGGCGGGTTGCGATCCCAAGGGCATATGAAAGCGGGGCACACGTGATTCATGTCGGAATTCTTGATAAAAACAAGCACGCTGAGCCGAAGGTGCCGCAGACGGTAGTCATCACCTGCATCAGCTGCAGAAACAGTAGGTGTAAATGCCTGCCGTCCATGGCGGCGCCAGATCCCCTATGGCAACTCTAGAGCTTCTTACGACTGGATGTGGGTAGCTTTGAAATCAATGGTCTCTTTTTAGTCCAGTTTTTTAGAAGAAAAAAAACAGACTCATGAGCAGGGTGAGACAGAAATGGTTGAACAAATTATGTTCAATAAATAAATTGTCTTCAACCATACCTTGCGAAGATTTTGGCCCACTGAGCTTGCTTTCAGTGATGACACATTCACCGCTGGCTTGAGGTAGGTTCAGAATGATGAGGCATCCAAGCGTACACTGCTACGAGCAGTTTCTTAAAGGCTGCTGTTGAATTGTGAAGAAAAAACAGTCCTGGTAACTCTGGTAGAAGCGTGAACGGATTGGTGATGCACGACTAAGATTGTATATGGGAACACTGCATATAAGAAAGGTAGTGTAGACATACCATTGCTGTTTTTCTGAATTTGTCTAGTGGATGGCAATATAATGAATTTGTTTTAGAGATGTTCTTCAGAGGACAAAGCTAGGTAATTCCTCAATTGTATGGACTATATGGTTCATGCAAGTGTATATGCTTCAATGCAAACTTACGAAAAACGTACGAATGCGTATATGTAGTAAAGGTTCAATTGGCTTTACTATGTATTGAATTTATGAGCATATATTTCAGCAGACTTATTCCGAGCAAAAACAGGTAGAACTTATGCTAATATGTGCTACAAATTTTAGCAGTGAAGATATTTTCAGGGAATGTGACCACGAAGTAAACAATCTCAAACATTCACAAGGTGTGCACCTCATTAGCTGTAGAAGTCGAAAAGCCTTATGAAACGACAAAAACTGTAGCGCATGCCAAAGAAAAGGGCCATGATCAGATGCAAAGCAGCCCATTTTCTCTCACTAGCGAACACGCTCTCATTGTGCAAGATTATTTCGGCTTCGTAGGCAGTCCCCGAGCAATTCGCTGGCGTTGAATTTTCACGCTGCAGGCTACGCAGCCGGACGTCGGTGAAGCACAGCAGCTGACATGGTTCACAGCCTTTAGACACGTGCGCTTCGCCGTAACGGCCCGTAAAGTCTGACACACAAGTTCGCATTGATATATCAAAGCTGAATTAAAACGGAGCTTCGCAATGCCAATCGACAAAAAGTACTGCGGCTAACCACGGATAATTTGAACAAATTAACCAACAGAAACGCAATCGATGCCAATGTATCTTGAGTGTCAAAATAATCTAAATATTTGGAAAAAAACACCGCTCTTGTATTACTAGTAAAAGTAAGAAAAAAATACTTTATTCCATTTTTATAGAAAATGACATAGTAACTACTCTTTTAACGGCTTTTTGATACATCCTGAAATTTCAATTTCAATTTCAATTTTTTAGATTTTTATTTTTCTGTACGTCCAACAGAAAAAACGAAGCAAAAGCAAAAGGCTACATAGCCTGACGGAGGCTTTTGCTCCGAAATACAGTCTGGCAAAATAAAATAAAATAAAAACTAAAATAACATGTCATACACAACTTAGCCGCAATTAGAGAACATCATTATATACAGATACAATTTGCAAATTCTGATCACACATGTAACCATCACAAATATAAAGAAAGAACAGGACAGTAAATAGTAATGAAAATACCTAAAAAACATCGTAATATATACAATAGGTGAGGTAAGGAAAGCATCTGGAGACACATACATCCTAAGCACCTTGAACAAACAATAAGCAAAAAAAAACAACAAAGGGACACAAATAGTGTACTCTAAGCAATTGGGACACAGAAAGTAATAAATAATCCAAATTTCTGTATTAAGTGTATTCAATACAATTATAAAGGAGAAATTCCTTGAACTTATTTTTGGAAGTTTTCTTATTTAGGTCAAGTACGTCACCCAGTTTGTTGAGGAGACTCGGTATTTGATAATCAATATGTTGTTGACCATAGGTTGTTCTAGTTTTCGGTGTTCTTATACTATGTGTACGGAGATAGTACTCAGCACATCGAGAAGAATCGTACATGGGGTATAGTTTATTATTTTGGATATACAATAATAACTTTTAATGATATATTTGGTTTGCTTGTAATATGAGATATTTAGGGAATAACGGACGTGCGCTAAGACCTTGTGGCATACCGTGATATCCCTCGAATAGTCTTAGTACCTTCTTTTGTAGTGTAAGTAATGTTTTATAGTTTTGAGCCGTCGTTGTTCCCCAACATAAGACACAATAACTTAGCCTGAAATATATCAGTGTAACGCTTTCTTTAGCCAAAGTGGTAATAACGGACATAGTTTGTACATACATCCAACGCTTCTACTTAGATCTGCTGCCAATTTATTTCTATGTTCATTCCAGGAAAGGTCTTCCTGGAACCACACACCCAAGAATTTCTGTACCTTGGCTTGTTCTAAAGTCTGACCCTCAAAGGAGACACTTAGACTTATATTCCGTGGCTTATTAATGGGTGCAAACAATATATATTTAGTTTTACTCGCGTTTAGCCGCAACTTGTTTAGTTTAATCCAGGAAGACAACTTATTTAGATATGTGTTTACAGACTTTTCAAGTTGAGAGATCGATGAACCAGCAAAAAATATATTGGTGTCGTCAGCATACATGATTAACTTAGGAGAATCCGGAATGCTACACAAGTTATTTACATAAACTATAAACAACAGAGGACCAAGTATCGATCCTTGTGGGACACCTTTGTTGACCCTCGCACGGGGAGATGTCTCTTGATTAATAGCGACATACTGATAGCGGTCTGTTAAGTAATTTTGAATTAACCTATTGGCAACGCCACGGACACCGTAGTTATTAAGTTTTTCTAAAAGAACGCTGTGGTGCACGGTGTCGAATGCTTTGCGGAAGTCAACAAAAAGACCAAGAGTATATAGCTTTTTCTCAAAATTGGTTAGTATCTCGTTTTTAATATTGAGCAATGCAAGCTCGGTGGATTTACATTTTTGAAAGCCAAATTGGGCATCACTTATTACATTGTACTTCGCAAAACATTTTTGTAATCTAATATTAATAGCGCTTTCAAAAACTTTTGACAGAATCGGAAGTACCGATATCGGTCGGTAGTTTCCAATCTCTTGGTCATTACCACCCTTGAAAACCGGACATACGCGAGTTATTTTTAATTCATCTGGAAATACGCCGGTAACAAGAGCTAAATTAATAATATGTGACAACGCAGGTGATATAACATCAGCGACGTATTTTACTGGTATAGCTTTAATATCATCGTAAGCTGCTGCACAATTGTTTTTTATCTTTGTTAATAATTCTTCGGTTTTATGACATGAGATAGTGTGCAGAACTATAGAGTTAGATAAGCGACGGTCATTTACAGGCAGTTGTGTATCCTCGTCATACCCCGCATCATCGAAATCACAACTTTTTATGAAGTAGTTATTCATTGCCGTTGCCACCTCTCGGTTACCAAGGCCACTAGAGTTTTCCAAAACCCTAGGAATGTGGCTTTGTTTTATTTGACCAGAAAGATTTCTAACCTCGCTCCAAATTTTGCTTGGATTATCACTTATTCTACTAAATAAATTCTCATAATACCTGAATTTAGCGCGCATTATTACACCATTTAGGTGGTTTCTGTATTTTTTGAACTCACTGAGTAATTTGATATCTCGTGTCTTTATAAACGCATGGTACATGTTGTTCTTCTTTGTAATTTTTTAAATAGCGCATTACTGATCCAAGGTTTTCTAATTTTCTGGCGTTTTGCGTTCTTCACAGACACCGGGAAAGCTTCGTCATAACATTTTATGAGTTTATTAATGAATAGCTTGTATACCAAGTTAGCATCCCTTTTTTGTAACACGTGGTTCCAGTCTGTTGCAATAACACGATACCGGAAGATTCTAAGCGTGTCAGCGTTGATCTGACGAGACCGTACTTTTTTATTCCTTTTGCAAGTACCATTGGAAGAAGGAATGGTGCAAGAGATCGGTAGATGATCGCTTATATCTACTGCCAGCGATTCAGCAACGCAAGACGTTGGGAGTGTGTTCGTCAAACATATATCAAGTAGTGTCGCAGTCTCTGCAGTTAGGCGGGTTGCCTTAGAAATTACGTTATTACAGGCAAACGAATTTGCCAGCGCTATTAACTGCCGTGAAGTTGCATCCTGAGAGAGCATATCGATGTTTACATCACCCATTATCACAAATGGAAAGCCAGTAGGACACAAGTACTCAAAAACGTCTTCAATGAATGAAATGAACTTTGTTTTACACCCCGAGGGTGGTCTGTAAACGATCACAGCGAATGCTTTTTCTAAGCGAACCATGAGGCACTCTACAACTTCATTAACCAGGGAAAATTGGGGGACAACTTCATGCTTTAAGGATTGTTTGACGTAAATAGCCACTCCACCACCTCTGCCAACGGGACGCACTATGCCATTGTAAGTGTAGTTCTCAAAATATGGTGGATCTTCACCTACAGTTAGCCAGGTTTCAGAGAACAGCAACAAGTCAAAGCTAAATGTAAGGGAGCTAAATATACTGAGGATCCTATCTGTCTTGTGGCGTATGCTGCGTGTGTTTAAATGAAAAACCTTTATGCACCTGCGCGCAGCCCCAAGAAGACCATTCACAGAACTGCTATCATGATAGTCATCACTAGGTATTGCTGTATCGGTGCTCATCTTAAACGAACGTATATCAGTTTGTGCATGTTAAAAAAAATGTTCACTCTGTGGCAGTTCCGCCCCCTTCCACGGTCATCTTGGCAAGATCATCTGAGTTTCTTATCTTTAGTATAGGCGAGGTTTCGTTTCTACGAGCAAATATCTTGCCCCCCGATCTCCAGACAAATTTCCAACGCATTTCCTTCTTTCTCTGAATAGCTGATCCAAGAAGCTGTTTTCCGTGTTTCGTCAAGTGCTCATTGACATATACTGCAGAAGATGTCTGGCTGCCCAGGTCCTTGCTGTCAATTCTAACTTTCTTTGACTTGCTTAGAATGGCAAGCTTCTTTGTCCTGCGCACAAAACGGACTACTATATTAGTTTGGTCATGATGAGCAGTCGGTACTCTGTGACAGATATCGACGTCATCTGAAGTTATTTCCTCTTGAATGGCACCACAGATTTTCTTAACTGCATCAAGGGGTTCAACATCAGATGGGACACCCTTAATTTCCAAATTATTTGAGCGCTGGTAAGTTTCGACCTCCTCTATTCTACGATGTAGTCTGTCATTTTCAGCTTTGAGCTCTTGGTTTTCTTTTATTACAGATTGAATATCTGCTCTGAGTTCTTTCACTTCGTTCAAAGCATCTTTTATATCTCGAAGTTCCTTTCTTAGTTCTCGTCGTAAGTCTTCGATTGCTTTAGCAGTATCGCGCGCATCCTTCGACATGGTTAGCCAACACAAATGCGTTCACTTGCAAACGATGATACAGGAACAGCACGTCCGGCAGCAGTGCACAAATCGCAAAAAATAATAATAATAAATGCTGTTGAATACAACAGACAAATTCTCCCCTGAAACAGGGGTAGATTTAGTAAGCGATGCCAATGTGCACTGCTGCCGGACTGTAGGCGACGACTTTCTTGCAGCGTCTTTTGTAGCAGCGGTGAACCGTCGCCCTCTGGTGATGCGCTGCTTTCGTCGTCGACAAGCAAACACGCCCCGCTTCGCCTGGGCCAGAGTATCAGGCTGCGTCAACGATGCATCGGTCGTAGGCGTATCTGAAACAGGCGTAGATTTAGTAAGCGATGCCAATGTACACTGCTGCCGGACTGTAGGCGACGACTTTCTTGCAGCGTCTTCTGTAGCAGCGGTGAACCGTCGCCCTCTGGTGATGCGCTGCTTTCGTCGTCGACAAGCAAACACGCCCCGCTTCGCCTGGGCCAGAGTATCAGGCTGCGTCAACGATGCATCGGTCGTAGGCGTATCTGAAACAGGCGTAGATTTAGTAAGCGATGCCAATGTGCACTGCTGCCGGACTGTAGGCGACGACTTTCTTGCAGCGTCTTTTGTAGCAGCGGTGAACCGTCGCCCTCTGGTGATGCGCTGCTTTCGTCGTCGACAAGCAAACACGCCCCACTTCGCCTGGGCCAGAGTATCAGGCTGCGTCAACGATGCATCGGTCGTAGGCGTATCTGAAACAGGCGTAGATTTAGTAATCGATGCCAATGTGCACTGCTGCCGGAATAGGAGTTTTAGCCGCGCTGAGTGCCGCTAACAGGGAAAATGCACACTAACTTATCCGACCGCTAAAATACGAGTTAGTAGTATCACTATATGCGCGAAAGACAAAACTCGCTGGATGGATGGATGGATGGATGGATGGATGGATGGATGGATGGATGGATGGATGGATGGATGGATGGATGGATGGATGGATGGATGGATGGATGGATGGATGGATGGATGGATGGATGGATGGATGGATGGATGGATGGATGGATGGATGGATGGATGGATGGATGGATGGATGGATGGATGGATGGATGGATGGATGGATGGATGGATGGATGGATGGATGGATGGATGGATGGATGGATGGATGGATGGATGGATGGATGGATGGATGGATGGATGGATGGATGGATGGATGGATGGATGGATGGATGGATGGATGGATGGATGGATGGATGGATGGATGGATGGATGGATGGATGGATGGATGGATGGATGGATGGATGGATGGATGGATGGATGGATGGATGGATGGATGGATGGATGGATGGATGGATGGATGGATGGATGGATGGATGGATGGATGGATGGATGGATGGATGGATGGATGGATGGATGGATGGATGGATGGATGGATGGATGGATGGATGGATGGATGGATGGATGGATGGATGGATGGATGGATGGATGGATGGACGGACGGACGGACGGACGGACGGACGGACGGACGGACGGATGGGTGGATATGGCTGTACACTTAAGATCGGGTGGTGGCTGGTGCCGCCAAGCCGCAACACTTAATGAACCAAAAACCAGATTCACCTCCTTTCCCCCAAATAGTAAGGTTGAGGATTCGTACTTCGCAGTGAAAGGCTCAATTCTAACTCGTGCCTTGACTTCAGCCACCAATCAGATAACCGATTCGTACTCGTAATAAAACAACACTATCTCGTCAGATGACGTCGTTTTTGGTGGTTTCACGACACTACCTAGCTTAAACTAACATAACTCAACCTAACATAACCTTCGCACTTCTATCGTTAGAAAACGTTTTACTCGCTACTTTACAATGCTTTCTACAACGTTACCACAGTTTCATGCGCTTTCACATTAGATATCGCAGTTCCCGACTTGTAATGGTGAAAAACACTGCATCTATATAGCTGACATTGTTTAATGCGGTTTTTTTGTCGCTTCATAACTTAACCTAACCTAACCTTCGCACTTGTAACTAAAAACGCTCTATTACACTGTTTCGTTCACAATTACGATATTTGCATGACCTCACAGTTTTTCACCAACTTATTACAGTACAGAACGCTGTATCTCGCTAAATGACATCGTTCTTTAAGGTTTCACGATGCTTACATGCGCTTTAACGAGAATACCACTATATAGCAGTTTCGCACTTGTAACGGTACAAGACGCAGTATCTGGCTTGTTAATGCCGTTTTGTGTGCTTTCACAATATTTCATCTATCGCAGTTTCGTACTCGCAATTAAACAACACTATCTCGTTAGATGACGTCGTTTTTGGAGGTTTCACGACGCTACTTACTTAAATTAACATAACTTAACCTAACATAACCTTCGCACTTCTATCGTTAGAAAACGTTTTACTCGCTACTTTACAATGCTTTCTGCAACATTACGACGGTTTCATGCGCTTTCACAATAGATATCGCAAGTTCCGACCTGTAATGATGAAAAACACTGCATCTCACTAAGTGAAATTGTTTATTGCGGTTTTACGACGGTTCATATCTTAACCTAACCTAACCTTCGCGCTTGTATCTAAAAACGCTCTGTTACACTGTTTCGTTCACAATTACGATATTTGCATGGCCGCACAGTTTTTCACCCCCTTAGTACAGTACAGAACGCTGTATCTCGCTAAATGACATCGTTCCTTAAGGTTTCACGATGCTTGCATGCGCTTTAACGAGAATATCACAGTATACAGTTTCGCACTTGTAACGATACAACACGCAGTATCTGGCTTGTTCATGCCGTTTTGTGTGCTTTCACAATATTTCACCTATCGCAGTTTCGCACTCGCAATAAAACAACACTATCTCGTTAGATGACGTCGTTTTTGGTGGTTTCACGACGCTACATAGCTTAAAATAACATAACTCAACCTAACATAACCTTCGCACTTCTATCGTTAGAAAACGTTTTACTCGCTACTTTACAATGCTTTTTGCAACATAACGACGGTTTCATGCACTTTCACAATAGATATCGCAGTTCCCGACTTGTAATGGTGAAAAACACTGCATCTCACTAAGTGACATTGTTTAATGCGGTTTTACGACGGTTCATATCTTAGCCTAACCTAACATTCGCACGTGTATAAAACACTCTATTACACTGTTTCGTTCACAATTACGATATTTGCATGACCTCACAGTTTTTCACCAATCTATTACAGTACAGAACGCTGTATCTCGCTAAATGACATCGTTCTTTAAGGTTTCACGATGCTTGCAAGCACTTTCACGAGAATATCAGAGTGAAGCAGTTTCGCACTTGTAACGGTACAACACGCAGAATCTGGCTTGTTCATGCCGTTTTGTGTGCTTTCAAAACATTTCACCTATCGCAGTTTCGTACTCGCAATAAAAGAACACTATCTCGTTAGATGACGTCGTTTTTGGTGGTTTCACGACGCTACGTAGCTTAAACTAACTTAGCCTAACTAACCTTCGCACTTCTATCGTTAGAAAACGTTTTACTCGCTACTTCACAATGCTTTCTGCAACATTACGACGGTTTCATGCGCGTTCACAATAGATATCGCAGTTCCCGACTTGTAATGGTGAAAAACACTGCATCTCACCAAGTGACATTGTTTAATGCGGTTTTACGACGGTTCATATCTTAGCCTAACCTAACATTCGCACGTGTATAAAACACTCTATTACACTGTTTCGTTCACAATTACGATATTTGCATGACCTCACAGTTTTTCACCAATCTATTACAGTACAGAACGCTGTATCTCGCTAAATGACATCGTTCTTTAAGGTTTCACGATGCTTGCATGCGCTTTAACGAGAATATCACAGTATAGCAGTTTCGCACTTGTAACGATACAACACGCAGTATCTGGCTTGTTCATGCCGTTTTGTGTGCTTTCACAACATTTCACCTATCGCAGTTTCGTACTCGCAATAAAACAACACTATCTCGTTAGATGACGTCGTTTTTGGTGGTTTCACGACGCTACCTAGCTTAAGCTAACTTAACCTAACCTAACCTTCGCACTTCTGTCGTTAGAAAACGTTTTACTCCCTACTTTACAATGCTTTCTACAACATTACGACGGTTTCATGCGCTTTCACATTAGATATCGCAGTTCCCGACTTGTAATGGTGAAAAACACTGCATCTCACTAAGTGACATTGTTTAATGCGGTTTTACGACGGTTCATATCTTAACCTAACCTAACATTCGCGCTTGAATCTAAAAACGCCCTATTACAATGTTTCGTTCACAATTACGATATTTGCATGACCTCACAGTTTTTCACCAACTTATTACAGTACAGAACGCTGTATCTCGCTAAATGACATCGTTCTTTAAGGTTCCACGATGCTTGCATGCGCTTTAACGAGAATATCACAATACAGCAGTTTCGCACTTGTAACGGTACAACACGCAGTATCTGGCTTGTTCATGCCGTTTTGTGTGCTTTCACAATATTTCACCTATCGCAGTTTCATCCTCGCAATAAAACAACACTATCTCGTTAGATGACGTCGTTTTTGGTGGTTTCACGACGCTAGCTAGCTTAAACTAACATACCTCAACCTAACATAACCTTCGCACTCTTATCGTTAGAAAACGTTTTACTCCCTACTTTTCAATGGTTTCTGCAACATTACGACGGTTTCATGCGCTTTCACATTAGATATCGCAGTTCCCGACTTGTAATGGTGAAAAACACTGCATCTCACTAAGTGACATTGTTTAATGCGGTTTTACGACGGTTCATATCTTAACCTAACCTAACCTTCGCGCTTGTAACTAAAAACGCTCTATTACACTGTTTCGTTCACAATTACGATGTTTGCATGACCTCACAGTTTTTCACCAACTTATTACAGTAGAGAACGCTGTATCTCGCTAAATGACATCGTTCTTTAAGGTTTCACGATGCTTGCATGCGCTTTAACGAGAATATCACTATATAGCAGTTTCGTACTTGTAACGGTACAACACGCAGTATCTGGCTTGTTCATGCCGTTTTGTGTGGTTTCACAATATTTCACCTATCGCAGTTTCGTACTCGCAATTAAACAACACTATCTGGTTAGATGACGTTGTTTTTGGTGGTTTCGCGACGCTACCTAGCCTAAACTAACTCAACCTAACATAACCTTCGCACTTCTATTGTGAGAAATCGTTTTACTCGCATCTTTACAATGCTTTCAACAACATTACGACGGTTTCGGAGGCTTTCACATTAGATATCGCAGTTCCCGGCTTGTAGTGGGGAAAAACACTGCATCTCACTTAGTGACATTGTTTAATGCGGTTTTACGACGGTTCATATCTTAACCTAACCTAACATTCGCACGTGTAAAAAACACTCTATTACACTGTTTCGTTCACAATTACGATATTTGCATGACCTCACAGTTTTTCACCAATTTATTACAGTACAGAACGCTGTATCTCGCTAAATGACATCGTTCTTTAAGGTTTCACGATGCTTGCATGCGCTTTAACGAGAATATCACAGTATAGCAGTTTCGCACTTGTAACGATACAACACGCAGTATCTGGCTTGTTCATGCCGTGTTGTGTGCTTTCACAACATTTCACCTATCGCAGTTTCGTACGCGCAATAAAACAACACTATCTCGTTAGATTACGTCGTTTTTGGTGTTTTCACGACGCTACCTAGCTTAAACTAACTTAACCTAACCTAACCTACGCACTTCTATCGTTAGAAAACGTTTTACTCGCTACTTTACAGTGCTTTCTACAACATTACGACGGTTTCATGCGCTTTCACATTAAATATCGCAGTTCCCGACTTGTAATGGTGAAAAACACTGCATCTCACTAAGTGACATTGTTTAATGTGGTTTTACGACGGTTCATATCTTAACCTAACCTAACATTCGCGCTTGTATCTAAAAACGCTCTATTACACTGTTTCCTTCACAATTACGATATTTGCATGACCTCACAGTTTTTCACCAACTTATTACAGTACAGAACGCTGTATCTCGCTAAATGACATCGTTCTTTAAGGTTTCACGATGCGTGCATGCGCTTTAACGAGAATATCACAATACAGCAGTTTCGCACTTGTAACGGTACAACACGCAGTATCTGGCTTGTTCATGCCGTTTTGTGTGCTTTCACAACATTTCACCTATCGCAGTTTCGTACGCGCAATAAAACAACACTATCTCGTTAGATTACGTCGTTTTTGGTGTTTTCACGACGCTACCTAGCTTAAAATAACTTAACCTAACCTAACCTACGCACTTCTATGGTTAGAAAACGTTTTGTTCGCTACTTTACAATGCTTTTTAAAACATTACGACGGTTTCATGCATTTTCACATTAGATATCGCAGTTTCCGACTTGTAATGGTGAGAAACACATCTCATTGGCTGACATTGTTTAATGCGGTTTTATGGCGCTTCATAACTTAATCTAACGTAACCTTCGAACTTGTATCTAAAAAAACTCGGTTACACTGTTTTGTTGACAATTACGATATTTGCATAACCTCAGTTTTTTCACCAACTTAGTACAGTACAGAACGCTGTATCTCGCTAAATGACATCGTACTTTAAGGTTTCACGATGCTTGCAAACACTATCACGAGAATATCACAATAGCAGTTTCGCGCTTGTAACTGTAGAAGACGCAGTATCTGGCTAGTTCGTGCCGTTATGTGTGCTTTCACAATATTTCACATATCGCAGTTTCGCACTCGCAACAAAACAATACTAACTCGTTAGAGGAAGTCGCAATTGGTGGTTTAACGACGCCACCTAGCTTAAAATAACATAACTCAACCTAACCTAACCTTCGCATCTCTAGCGTTAGAAAACGTTTTACTGGCTACTTTACAATGCTTTCTGCAACATTACGACGGTTTCACGCGCTTTCACATTAGATATCGCAGTTTCCGACTTGTAATGGTGAAAAACACTGCATCTAAATAGCTGAAATTGTTTATTGCAGTTTTATGACGCTTCATAACCTAACCTAACATTCGCGCTTGTATCTAAAAACGCTCTCTTACACTGTTTCGTTCACAATTGCGATATTTGCATGACCTCATAGTTTTTCACCAACCTAGTACAGTACAGAACGCTGTATCTCGCTAAATGACATCGTTCTTTAAGGTTTCACGATGCTTGCATGCGCTTTAACGAGAATATCACAGTATACAGTTTCGCACTTGTAACTAAACAACACGCGGTATCTGCCTTGTTCATGCCGTTTTGTGTGCTTTCACATTATTTCACCTATCGCAGTTTCGTACTCGCAATAAAACAACACTATCTCGTTAGATGACGTCGTTTTTGATGGTTTCACGACGCTACCTAGCATAAACTAACATAACTTAACCTAACATAACCTTCGCACTTCTATCGTTAGAAAGCGTTTTACTCGCTACTTTACAATGCTTTCTACAACGTTACGATGGTTTCATGCGCTTTCACATTAGATGTCGCAGTTCCCGGCTTGTAATGGTGAAAAACACTGCATCTCAATAGCTGAAAATAAAGTTTGTTCATTCCATTCCATTCTCAACAGCTGACATTGTTTGATGCGGTTTTTTGCCGCTTCATGACTTAACCTAACCTAACCTTTGCACTCGTATCTAAAAACGCTCTATTACACTGTTTCGTTCACAATTACGATATTTGCATGACCTCACAGTGTTTCACCAACTAGTACAGTACATAACGCTGTATCTAGCTAGATGACATCGTTCTTTAAGGTTTCACGATGCTTGCATGCGCTTTCACGAGAATATCACAAAATAGCAGTTTCGCACTTGTAACGGTACAAGACGCAGTATCCGGCTAGTTCATGCCGTTTTGTGCGCTTTCACAATATTTCACCTATCGCAGTTTCGCACTCGCAATAAAACAACACTATCTCGTTAGATGACGTCGTTATTGGTGGTTTCACGGCGCTACATAGCTTAAACTAACATAACTCAACCTAACATAACCTTCGCACTTCTATCGTTAGAAAACGTTTTACTCGCTACTTTACAATGCTTTTTGCAACATTACGACGGTTTCATGCACTTTCACATTAGATATCGCAGCTTCCGACTTGTAATGGTGAAAAACACTACATCTCAGTGGCTGACATTGCTTAATGCCGTTTTATGACGCTTCATAACTTAATCTAACCTAACCTTCGAACTTGTATCTAAAAACGCTCGGTTAGACTGTTTCGTTGACAATTACAATATTTGCATGACCTCAAAGTTTTCTCACCAACTTAGTACAGTACAGAACGCTGTATCTCGCTAAATGACATCGTTCTTTAAGGTTTCACGATGCTTGCAAACACTATCACGAGAATATCACAATAGCAGTTTCGCGCTTGTAACTGTAGAAGACGCAGTATCTGGCTAGTTCGTGCCGTTATGTGTGCTTTCACAATATTTCACATATCGCAGTTTCGCACTCGCAACAAAACAACACTAACTCGTTAGAGGAAGTCGCAATTGGTGGTTTAACGACGCCACCTAGCTTAAAATAACATAACTCAACCTAACCTAACCTTCGCATCTCTAGCGTTAGAAAACGTTTTACTGGCTACTTTACAATGCTTTCTGCAACATTACGACGGTTTCATGCGCTTTCACATTAGATATCGCAGTTTCCGACTTGTAATGGTGAAAAACACTGCATCTAAATAGCTGAAATTGTTTATTGCGGTTTTATGACGCTTCATAACCTAACCTAACATTCGCGCTTGTATCTAAAAACGCTCTATTACACTGTTTCGTTCACAATTGCGATATTTGCATGACCTCATAGTTTTTCACCAACCTAGTACAGTACAGAACGCTGTATCTCGCTAAATGACATCGTTCTTTAAGGTTTCACGATGCTTGCATGCGCTTTAACGAGAATATCACAGTATACAGTTTCGCACTTGTAACTTAACAACACGCAGTATCTGGCTTGTTCATGCCGTTTTGTGTGCTTTCACAATATTTCACCTATCGCAGTTTCGCACTCGCAATAAAACAACACTATCTCGTTAGATGACGTCGTTTTTGGTGGTTTCACGATGCTACCTAGCTTAAACTAACTAAACCTAACCTAACCTTCGCACTTCTATCGTTAGAAGACGTTTTACTCGCTACTTTACAATGCTTTCTACAAAGTTACGACGGTTTCATGCGCTTTCACATTAGATATCGCAGTTCCCGACTTGTAATGGTGAAAAACACTGCATCTCAATAGCTGAAATTGTTTATTGCGGTTTTATGACGCTTTATAACCTAACCTAACATTCGCGCTTGTATCTAAAAACGCTCTATTACACTGTTTCGTTCACAATTGCGATATTTGCATGACCTCATAGTTTTTCACCAACCTAGTACAGTACAGAACGCTGTATCTCGCTAAATGACATCGTTCTTTAAGGTTTCACGATGCTTTCATGCGCTTTCACGAGAATATCACAATATAGCAGTTTCGCTCTTGTAACGGTCCAAGACGCAGTATCTGGCTAGTTCATGCCATTTTGTGTGCTTTCACAATATTTCACCTATCGCAGTTTCGTACTCGCAATAAAACAACACTATCTCGTTAGATGACGTCGTTTTTGGTGGTTTCACGACGCTACCTAGCTTAAACTAACATAACTTAACCTAACATAACCTTCGCTCTTCTATCGTTAGAAAACGTTTTACTCGCTACTTTACAATGCTTTCTACAACATTACGACGGTTTCATGCGCTTTCACAATAGATATTGCAGTTCCCGACTTGTAATGGTGAAAACACTGCATCTCACTAAGTGACATTGTTTAATGCGGTTTTACGACGGTTCATATCTTAACCTAACCTAACATTTGCACTTGTATCTAAAAACACTCTATTACACTGTTTCGTTCACAATTACGATATTTGCATTACCTCACAGTTTTTCACCACTCTATTACAGTACAGAACGCTGTATCTCGCTAAATGACATCGTTCCTTATGGTTTCACGATGCTTGCATGCGCTTTAACGAGAATATCACAGTATACAGTTTCGCACTTGTAACGATACAACACGCAGTATCTGGCTTGTTCATACCGTTTTGTGTGCTTTCACAATATTTCACCTATCGCAGTTTCGCACTAGCAATAAAACAACACTATCTCGTTAGATGACGTCGTTTTTGGTGGTTTCACGACGCTACCTTGCCTAAACTAACTTAACCTAACCTAACCTTCGCACTTATATCGTTAGAAGACGTTTTACTCGCTACTTTACAATGCTTTCTACAAAGTTACGACGGCTTCATGCGCTTTCACATTAGATATCACAGTTCCTGACTTGTAATGGTGAAAAACACTGCATCTCAATAGCTGAAATTGTTTATTGCGGTTTTATGACGCTTTATAACCTAACCTAACATTCGCGCTTGTATCTAAAAACGCTCTATTACACTGTTTCGTTCACAATTGCGATATTTGCATGACCTCATAGTTTTTCACCAACCTAGTACAGTACAGAACGCTGTATCTCGCTAAATGACATCGTTCTTTAAGGTTTCACGATGCTTTCATGCGCTTTAACGAGAATATCACAATATAGCAGTTTCGCTATTGTAACGGTCCAAGACGCAGTATCTGGCTAGTTCATGCCATTTTGTGTGCTTTCACAATATTTCACCTATCGCAGTTTCGTACTCGCAATAAAACAACACTATCTCGTTAGATGACGTCGTTTTTGGTGGTTTCACGACGCTACTTAGCTTAACCTAACTTAACCTAACCCAACCTTCGCACTTCTATCGTTAGAAAACGTTTTACTCGCTACTTCACAATGCTTTCTACAACATTACGACGGTTTCATGCGCTTTCACAATAGATATCGCAGTTCCCAACTTGTAATGTTGAAAAACACTCCATCTCACTAAGTGACATTGTTTATTGCGGTTTTACGACGGTTCATATCTTAAACTAACCTAACATTCGCACGTGTATAAAACACTCTATTACACTGTTTCGTTCACAATTACGATATTTGCATGACCTCACAGTTTTTCACCAATCTATTACAGTACAGAACGCTGTATCTCGCTAAATGACATCGTTCCTTAAGGTTTCAGGATGCTTGCATGCGCTTTAACGAGAATATCACAGTATACAGTTTCGCACTTGTAACGATACAACACGCAGTATCTGGCTTGTTCATGCCGTTTTGTGTGCTTTCACAATATTTCACCTATCGCAGTTTCGCACTCGCAATAAAACAACACTATCTCGTTAGATGACGTCGTTTTTGGTGGTTTCACGACGCTACCTTGCTTAAACTAACTTAACCTAACCTAACCTTCGCACTTTATCGTTAGCAGACGTTTTACTCGCTACTTTACAATGCTTTCTACAATGTTACGACGGCTTCATGCGCTTTCACATTAGATATCGCAGTTCCTGACTTGTAATGGTGAAAAACACTGCATCTCAATAGCTGAAATTGTTTATTGCGGTTTTATGACGCTTCATAACCTAACCTAACATTCGCGCTTGTATCTAAAAACGCTCTACTACACTGTTTCGTTCACAATTGCGATCTTTGCATGACCTCATAGTTTTTCACCAACCTAGTACAGTACAGAACGCTGTATCTCGCTAAATGACATCGTTCCTTAAGGTTTCACGATGCTTCCATGCGCTTTAACGAGAATATCATAGTATAGCAGTTTCGCACTTGTAACGATACAACACGCAGTATCTGTCTTGTTCATGCCGTTTTGTGAGCTTTCAAAACATTTCACCTATTGCAGTTTCGTACTCGCAATAAAACAACACTATCTCGTTAGATGACGTCGTTTTTGGTGGTTTCACGACGCTACTTAGGTTAAACTAACTTAACCTAACCTAACCTTCGCACTTCTATCGTTAGAAAACGTTTTACTCGCTACTTTACAATGCTTTCTACAACATTACGACGGTTTCATGCGCTTTCACATTAGATATCGCAGTTCCCGACTTGTAATGGTGAAAAACACTGCATCTCACTAAGTGACATTGTTTAATGCGGTTTTACGACGGTTCATATCGTAACCTAACCTAACATTCGCGCTTGTATCTAAAAACGCTCTATTACACTCTTTACTTCACAATTACGATATTTGCATGACCTCACAGTTTTTCACCAAATTATTACAGTACAGAACGCTGTATCTCGCTAAATGACATCGTTCTTTAAGGTTTCTCGATGCTTGCATGCGCTTTAACGAGAATATCACAATACAGCAGTTTCGCACTTGTAACGATACAACACGCAGTATCTGGCTTGTTCATGCCGTTTTGTGTGCTTTCACAACATTTCACCTATCGCAGTTTCGTACTCGCCATAAAACAACACTATCTCGTTAGATGACGTCGTTTTTGGTGGTTTCACGACGCTACCTAGCTTAAACTAACACAACTTAACCTAACATAACCTTCGCACTTCTATCGTTAGAAAACGTTTTACTCGCTACTTTACAATGATTTCTACAACGTTACGATGGTTTCATGCGCTTTCACATTAGATGTCGCAGTTCCCGGCTTGTAATGGTGAAAAACACTGCATCTCAATAGCTGAAAATAAAGTTTTTTCATTCCATTCCATTCTCAATAGCTGACATTGTTTGATGCGGTTTTTTGCTGCTTCATGACTTAACCTAACCTAACCTTTGCACTCGTATCTAAAAACGCTCTATTACACTGTTTCGTTCACAATTACGATATTTGCATGACCTCACAGTGTTTCACCAACTAGTACAGTACATAACGCTGTATCTAGCTAGATGACATCGTTCTTTAAGGTTTCACGATGCTTGCATGCGCTTTAACGAGAATATCACAGTATACAGTTTCGCACTTGTAACTTAACAACACGCAGTATCTGGCTTGTTCATGCCGTTTTGTGTGCTTTCACAATATTTCACCTATCGCAGTTTCGCACTCGCAATAAAACAACACTATCTCGTTAGATGACGTCGTTTTTGGTGGTTTCACGACGCTACCAAGCTTAAACTAACTTAACCTAACCTAACCTTCGCACTTCTATCGTTAGAAGACGTTTTACTCGCTACTTTACAATGCTTTCTACAAAGTTACGACGGCTTCATGCGCTTGCACATTAGATATCGCAGTTCCCGACTTGTAATGGTGAAAAACACTGCATCTCAATAGCTGAAATTGTTTATTGCGGTTTTATGACGCTTTATAACCTAACCTAACATTCGCGCTTGTATCTAAAAACGCTCTATTACAATGTTTCGTTCACAATTGCGATATTTGCATGACCTCATAGTTTTTCACCAACCTAGTACAGTACAGAACGCTGTATCTCGCTAAATGACATCGTTCTTTAAGGTTTCACGATGCTTTCATGCGCTTTCACGAGAATATCACAATATAGCAGTTTCGCTCTTATAACGGTCCAAGACGCAGTATCTGGCTAGTTCATGCCATTTTGGGTGCTTTCACAATATTTCACCTATCGCAGTTTCGTACTCGCTATAAAACAACACTATCTCGTTAGATGACGTCGTTTTTGATGGTTTCACGACGCTACCTAGCTTAAACTAACTTAACCTAACCGAACCTTCGATCTTCTATCGTTAGAAAACGTTTTACTCGCTACTTTACAATGCTTTCTACAACATTACGACGGTTTCATGCGCTTTCACATTAGATATCGCAGTTCCCGACTTGTAATGGTGAAAAACACTGCATCTCACTAAGTGACATTGTTTAATGCGGTTTTACGACGGTTCATATCTTAACCTAACCTAACATTCAAGCTTGTATCTAAAAACGCTCTATTACAATGTTTCGTTCACAATTACGATATTTGCATGTCCTCACAGTTTTTCACCAACTTATTACAGTACAGAACGCTGTATCTCGCTAAATGACATCGTTCTTTAAGGTTTCACGATGCTTTCATGCGCTTTCACGAGAATATCACAATATAGCAGTTTCGCTCTTATAACGGTCCAAGACGCAGTATCTGGCTTGTTCATGCCGTTTTGTGTGCTTTCACAACATTTCACCTATCGCAGTTTCGTACTCGCAATAAAACAACACTATCTCGTTAGATGACGTCGTTTTTGATGGTTTCACGACGCTACCTAGCATAAATTAACATAACTTAACCTAACATAACCTTCGCACTTCTATCGTTAGAAAGCGTTTTACTCGCTACTTTACAATGCTTTCTACAACGTTACGATGGTTTCATGCGCTTTCACATTAGATGTCGCAGTTCCCGGCTTGTAATGGTGAAAAACACTGCATCTCAATAGCTGAAAATAAAGTTTGTTCATTCCATTCCATTCTCAACAGCTGACATTGTTTGATGCGGTTTTTTGCCGCTTCATGACTTAACCTAACCTAACCTTTGCACTCGTATCTAAAAACGCTCTATTACACTGTTTCGTTCACAATTACGATATTTGCATGACCTCACAGTGTTTCACCAACTAGTACAGTACATAACGCTATATCTAGCTAGATGACATCGTTCTTTAAGGTTTCACGATGCTTGCATGCGCTTTCACGAGAATATCACAAAATAGCAGTTTCGCACTTGTAACGGTACAAGACGCAGTATCCGGCTAGTTCATGCCGTTTTGTGCGCTTTCACAATATTTCACCTATCGCAGTTTCGCACTCGCAATAAAACAACACTATCTCGTTAGATGACGTCGTTATTGGTGGTTTCACGGCGCTACATAGCTTAAACTAACATAACTCAACCTAACATAACATTCGCACTTCTATCGTTAGAAAACGTTTTACTCGCTACTTTACAATGCTTTTTGCAACATTACGACGGTTTCATGCACTTTCACATTAGATATCGCAGCTTCCGACTTGTAATGGTGAAAAACACTACATCTCAGTGGCTGACATTGCTTAATGCCGTTTTATGACGCTTCATAACTTAATCTAACCTAACCTTCGAACTTGTATCTAAAAACGCTCGGTTAGACTGTTTCGTTGACAATTACAATATTTGCATGACCTCAAAGTTTTTTCACCAACTTAGTACAGTACAGAACGCTGTATCTCGCTAAATGACATCGTTCTTTAAGGTTTCACGATGCTTGCAAACACTATCACGAGAATATCACAATAGCAGTTTCGCGCTTGTAACTGTAGAAGACGCAGTATCTGGCTAGTTCGTGCCGTTATGTGTGCTTTCACAATATTTCACATATCGCAGTTTCGCACTCGCAACAAAACAACACTAACTCGTTAGAGGAAGTCGCAATTGGTGGTTTAACGACGCCACCTAGCTTAAAATAACATAACTCAACCTAACCTAACCTTCGCATCTCTAGCGTTAGAAAACGTTTTACTGGCTACTTTACAATGCTTTCTGCAACATTACGACGGTTTCATGCGCTTTCACATTAGATATCGCAGTTTCCGACTTGTAATGGTGAAAAACACTGCATCTAAATAGCTGAAATTGTTTATTGCGGTTTTATGACGCTTCATAACCTAACCTAACATTCGCGCTTGTATCTAAAAACGCTCCATTACACTGTTTCGTTCACAATTGCGATATTTGCATGACCTCATAGTTTTTCACCAACCTAGTACAGTACAGAACGCTGTATCTCGCTAAATGACATCGTTCTTTAAGGTTTCACGATGCTTGCATGCGCTTTAACGAGAATATCACAGTATACAGTTTCACACTTGTAACTTAACAACACGCAGTATCTGGCTTGTTCATGCCGTTTTGTGTGCTTTCACAATATTTCACCTATCGCAGTTTCGCACTCGCAATAAAACAACACTATCTCGTTAGATGACGTCGTTTTTGGTGGTTTCACGATGCTACCTAGCTTAAACTAACTTAACCTAACCTAACCTTCGCACTTCTATCGTTAGAAGACGTTTTACTCGCTACTTTACAATGCTTTCTACAAAGTTACGACGGTTTCATGCGCTTTCACATTAGATATCGCAGTTCCCGACTTGTAATCGTGAAAAACACTGCATCTCAATAGCTGAAATTGTTTATTGCGGTTTTATGACGCTTTATAACCTAACCTAACATTCGCGCTTGTATCTAAAAACGCTCTATTACACTGTTTCGTTCACAATTGCGATATTTGCATGACCTCATAGTTTTTCACCAACCTAGTACAGTACAGAACGCTGTATCTCGCTAAATGACATCGTTCTTTAAGGTTTCACGATGCTTTCATGCGCTTTCACGAGAATATCACAATATAGCAGTTTCGCTCTTGTAACGGTCCAAGACGCAGTATCTTGCTAGTTCATGCCATTTTGTGTGCTTTCACAATATTTCACCTATCGCAGTTTCGTACTCGCAATAAAACAACACTATCTCGTTAGATGACGTCGTTTTTGGTGGTTTCACGACGCTACCTAGCTTAAACTAACATAACTTAACCTAACATAACCTTCGCTCTTCTATCGTTAGAAAACGTTTTACTCGCTACTTTACAATACTTTCTACAACATTACGACGGTTTCATGCGCTTTCACAATAGATATTGCAGTTCCCGACTTGTAATGGTGAAAAACACTGCATCTCACTAAGTGACATTGTTTAATGCGGTTTTACGACGGTTCATATCTTAACCTAACCTAACATTTGCACTTGTATCTAAAAACACTCTATTACACTGTTTCGTTCACAATTACGATATTTGCATTACCTCACAGTTTTTCACCACTCTATTACAGTACAGAACGCTGTATCTCGCTAAATGACATCGTTCCTTATGGTTTCACGATGCTTGCATGCGCTTTAACGAGAATATCACAGTATACAGTTTCGCACTTGTAACGATACAACACGCAGTATCTGGCTTGTTCATACCGTTTTGTGTGCTTTCACAATATTTCACCTATCGCAGTTTCGCACTAGCAATAAAACAACACTATCTCGTTAGATGACGTCGTTTTTGGTGGTTTCACGACGCTACCTTGCCTAAACTAACTTAACCTAACCTAACCTTCGCACTTATATCGTTAGAAGACGTTTTACTCGCTACTTTACAATGCTTTCTACAAAGTTACGACGGTTTCATGCGCTTTCACATTAGATATCGCAGTTCCCGACTTGTAATCGTGAAAAACACTGCATCTCAATAGCTGAAATTGTTTATTGCGGTTTTATGACGCTTTATAACCTAACCTAACATTCGCGCTTGTATCTAAAAACGCTCTATTACACTGTTTCGTTCACAATTGCGATATTTGCATGACCTCATAGTTTTTCACCAACCTAGTACAGTACAGAACGCTGTATCTCGCTAAATGACATCGTTCTTTAAGGTTTCACGATGCTTTCATGCGCTTTCACGAGAATATCACAATATAGCAGTTTCGCTCTTGTAACGGTCCAAGACGCAGTATCTGGCTAGTTCATGCCATTTTGTGTGCTTTCACAATATTTCACCTATCGCAGTTTCGTACTCGCAATAAAACAACACTATCTCGTTAGATGACGTCGTTTTTGGTGGTTTCACGACGCTACCTAGCTTAAACTAACATAACTTAACCTAACATAACCTTCGCTCTTCTATCGTTAGCAAACGTTTTACTCGCTACTTTACAATACTTTCTACAACATTACGACGGTTTCATGCGCTTTCACAATAGATATTGCAGTTCCCGACTTGTAATGGTGAAAAACACTGCATCTCACTAAGTGACATTGTTTAATGCGGTTTTACGACGGTTCATATCTTAACCTAACCTAACATTTGCACTTGTATCTAAAAACACTCTATTACACTGTTTCGTTCACAATTACGATATTTGCATTACCTCACAGTTTTTCACCACTCTATTACAGTACAGAACGCTGTATCTCGCTAAATGACATCGTTCCTTATGGTTTCACGATGCTTGCATGCGCTTTAACGAGAATATCACAGTATACAGTTTCGCACTTGTAACGATACAACACGCAGTATCTGGCTTGTTTATACCGTTTTGTGTGCTTTCACAATATTTCACCTATCGCAGTTTCGCACTAGCAATAAAACAACACTATCTCGTTAGATGACGTCGTTTTTGGTGGTTTCACGACGCTACCTTGCCTAAACTAACTTAACCTAACCTAACCTTCGCACTTATATCGTTAGAAGACGTTTTACTCGCTACTTTACAATGCTTTCTACAAAGTTACGACGGCTTCATGCGCTTTCACATTAGATATCACAGTTCCTGACTTGTAATGGTGAAAAACACTGCATCTTGTTGGGGGACCGTCCTATGTACGGCTGACGCAGAAGCCTATAGCTAATGTTTCAGCCGCACACAGTCGTTCCGTGCACGGTTAACGTCCCCCAACCGTAGCTTGCCTCATTGCAGCTACTACTACGGGTTCGGGCGAATAAGGCAACTGGCCAGATCAACAACAAACACTTTATTGCTAAGCGTTAGCAATCGCGCGTCACTGTCGCGGGGAGATACTACAGATAACAAAGGTGTTGACGCTTACACCTCGGTCGTGGACGTCCTCGGCTCGCAGGAGGGGTTGCGGGTTCGTCCTCCTGGGATGGTCGCTGGTGTCAGAGAGCGAGCGCCCGTTTGCCCGCTCGTTTTGTTCCCCGACCCGATTTCCCTTTCCCTGACGAGAATGGCACCTTTCCTCGCTGAGGGAGAGGGGAACCTGTTCCTGGCGCCGGGAAAGGGGGGGGGAATCGCACGCGCCGGCCGTGGGGGAAGGGGTCCCCGCAACCAGGCGCGTGCGCTGCCCTAAAAGGGAAAGGGAGGCTGGGCGCACCTGCTCCCCACATCTCCTCCCCCCTTAAGAAGGCCCCCGAACGACAGAGACTGCAAAGAGGGAATAATTCGTTTTATTCGTCCTCTAGATAGGCCAGAAGGGCCTGGTCTACGTCCATGCCCTCGGACCGTTCGGTGTCTGCCGCGGGCACCGCCGGAGCCCCCACCGCTCTCTCACCCGCCTCCAAGGTCATTGACGCCACCTCCGGTGTCAATGCAGCCGCCACCAATGTCTCTCCCGGCCCCGCCGCCCCCCGCTCTACGGTAGCCGTTATTGATAGCGACGCAGGCGGACTCTCGCTGGACGCGTGGCCTGAGGCAACTCTCAGCAGCCACTGCGCGAAGTCCGCCTCCTGGGCCGCCCGCGCCAGCATGGCCCGAACCGCGGCGCCGGAGCGCTCCTGGGATGATTCGCGGCTGGATGGTTGGGTAGCCTGGGTGCGGTGCCGGTGTAATTTCCCCAATTCGTGGGAGTTATGGATCACCACGGCGCCGCACTCGCAGAACCGCGTCCCTGCGGGCACTGGAAGGCAAGCCCCGTTAGCCCTCCGGTCCGCGTCCTCTACCGTGCGCCCCTGAAAAGGGCGATACAGGTGCGCTGGGGCGACCCCAACTCGGGCCCTTTCCTGCCGGCGCCAGGGCCTCGAGGAGACGTAAGACACCGGAGGGTCGCCTCCATCCTGGCTGGTCCAGGTTGCCACGTCTCGGTGGTTGCGGCCGTGAGGCGATGCGGTCGGCTCGCCGCGTTGGGACCCTGGTCTCGTTCCCTGTGAACCGGCGGGTCGTGATGGTGACGGCGAAGCCGAGAGTTGGTGACCAGGCGGCAGCGCGCGCGGACCCCCTCGGTGGCGGCGGCTCGAGTGGCTCTGCCTCGGCGTTCGCGGCCGGGCCGCAGTGGGGTAGGGCTGCCATGTGGACGTTGGTGGGGGTGGGGGCTGGCCGTAAGGAGGTGGTCTCCTCTCCTTGCTGTTCCGGCGGTGCTGTTCCCAATGGCGCTCCATCTGTTCGGTGAGAGTGATACAGATAAAGAACGACAGGTTAACAATCGCACATGTGTTGCGCGCTAACCCTTGCACCCCGCGTCGAACATATCAAACGCGGCCTACCGTGCATAGTTGCCTCCGACTGTTACGCAGGAAGTAGCGCGGTTCTGGGCTCCTGACCCGGTGTCGAACCATCTCACCCGCCGCGCGCGGCTTGGAGGGGGACTGACCGTAGTCCTCATGCGCCTCCCGTGCTATGTAGCGTTTCAAGTCACATACATGCACCGGTCCGCCGCTCGGTTTGCCTTTCATGTTCGCGAGTCGATAAACGAGCGAAGAAACTTTCTCTCGCACTCGGTACGGCCCGGACCATTTCGGTGCCAGCGAGGCAGCAAACTGTTTGCTAGCATTACTGAGAACATGATGGCGCCGCATCACCAGATCGCCCACTTCGTAGTGTACGTTCCTACGCGTGCGGTCATACTGCGCCTTCTGCTGTGCCCTAGCAGTGCGGAGATTATGTCGAGCTTTATGTAAAGCTTCCGCTAGCTTCTCGCGCAGCTGCGTTGCGTATTCAGCGCGTGCTGATGTCGCCACTGGCACTCCACTGCGGTCCGCGAGTACGGTCTCCATCGGATTCGGCAGTTCTCTCCCCAAGTTCAGAGAAGAAGGCGCATACCCAGTCGATCGGTTTACGGTCGATCGTAATGCAAAACCGATCTCTGGAAGATAGGTATCCCAGTCCTTATGTCTTTCAGAGAACGCGACAAGCATGTGCTTGATGTTGCGATTGACTCGCTCCGTGGGGTTCGACTGAGCATGGTAGGTGGTTGTTTTCTTGTGCTTAATGCCCAACGCGGCGCACGTGTCAACAAACACCTTCGCAGTGAAATAAGACGCGTTGTCTGTAATCAACTGCTCGGGGAACCCGAACCTGGTAAAAACCTCCATCAACTTCTCTAAAATCACTCGAGCCGTCAGCTTCCTAAGGGGAAAAAGTTCTACCCATTTAGTGAAGTGATCCGTGATCACCAGCAAGAACTTATTTCTGCTAGGAGTTGAGGGGTACGGGCCCATTACGTCACACGCTGCGATTTGCCAGGGAGTCTGACTGTTAATCGGTTGCATGAGGCCGGGCGGACGTCCTCCTCGCGGCTTGACGCTTTGGCACACACGACATGAACGGGCGTAGCGAATCACATCCCGCTTCATACCTGGCCAGGTAGCGAGGCGACACAACTTAGCGTAAGTCTTAGGGCCGCTCGCATGCCCACCAATGCACGAGTCATGAAAGTAGCGAAGAAGCGCTCCTCTCAACGCGCGCGGTATCACGACTTTAAATGACTCACTTGTGTCATCGTCGGATGGAATGTACCTCAGCAGGACGCCGTCAGAATCTAGCAGATATGAATCCAGCGCGCTCACAGCACTACCAGCTGTTGCCGAGCGCTCCGCACCGACAGCAATACCAGCTGCCCCCTTGTGCGCGGTGGCCTCACTACCACCCGGCTCCCGGAGCCCGTCGAACACCTTTCGACAAAATGGATCTTTCTGCTGAGCTTCTAACAGCTCCCTTCTGCTGAAAACAATCCCTGCGCTAACGACAGCCTCTACGTGGTTCACGCTCTTAGCTCGAACTAACGTTTGCTCCGCTGTTTGCGTTAGCGCGAGTGTCTCGCTCTCAGTTCGTTCCGAATTAGTCGCGTGACTTGCCTCGTGTCGAACTGGAGCACGCGATAGTGCGTCGGCCGCGGCATTGTTCTTACCCTTGCGGTAGCGGACGGTGAAGTCATAACGCTGCAGCAACAATGCCCAACGCGCCAATCGGCCACTTGGTTCGTTCAAACGCCTCAACCACGTGAGCGCCATGTGGTCCGTTTCAATCACAAACGCAACTCCGTCTATGTAAAAGTCAAACTTACGGAGAGCAAAAACTATCGCCAGACACTCTTTCTCGGTTACTGAGTAGTTCCTCTCCGCCGGTGTCAACGTACGGCTCGCGAACGCAATCGGTCGGAGGGAACCTCCATGCTCCTGAAGCAAAATTGCTCCTAAGCCCAGGTCGCTTGCATCGGTGTGAATAACAAACTCCCTGTTCAAATCGGGTAGCTGCAGCTGAGCCGTGTTGGCCAGCAACTTCGTGAGGCGACGCAGTGCGGCCTCTTGCTCTTGGCTCCAAGCCCAACGCTCACCATTCCTCAAGAGCTTCGTTAAAGGCGCCTGCACTGCCGCGCAATCTGGAATGAATTGGCGATAAAAATTCACCATCCCCAAAAAGCGCCTCAGCTCACCGACATTGTTCGGCGATGGATAGCTCACTATCGCTTCAAGCTTACCCTTATCCGGCAAAATGCGACCCTCGTCAAGCGTAAATCCCAATAATGTTATTCGGGTCGCCGCTATCTGAGCTTTGTTTGGGTTCAAAGTGATGCCCGCAGACCTCAGCCGTTCTAGAACGTCTCTCAAGTGGCGCACGTGCTCTTCGAACGTTTTCGAGTAAACCACTATGTCGTCTAGATATGCGAGTGCGTGCTGCCACTTTGCATCTCCCAAAACACGGTCCATTAGCCTCTGATACGTAGCGGGAGCGCCCACCAAGCCAAACGACATTCTCCTGAATTGGAAAAGTCCTCTGTGGCACGTGAAAGCTGACTTCTCTTTATCCCGCTCGTCCATCTCAACCTGAAAATATCCGCGGCTAGCATCGAGCGTTGTGAAGTACTTCGCCCCGCCTAGATTGGATACTAACGATGAAATGGAGGGAAGAGGATACGCGTCCTTCTTCGTAATTTCATTCAGCCTGCGGTAGTCTACACAAAGGCGATACGTATCATCTTTCTTTGGAACTAGAACTACCGGGAAACCCCATGGGCTGTTTGACCTCTCAACTACGCCTGTTTCGATGAGTTCGTCCAAGGCGGCGTCTAGTGCTTTCCGCTTAGCTAAGCTGATTGGTCGGGGATTGCATTTCCAAGGGCGTGCATCACCCGTGTCAATTCTATGCTTAACCAGCGTAGTGCGGCCGGGACAGTCAGTAAACATCGCGTCATATTCGTACAACAGCGACGACAGCTGCGCTCGTTCCCCCTCTAGTAGGCTCTGTGCCTGTACCAAAAGCGGGTGCACTGCCCTTTCCTGCAGCGCAGCACATTGCTCCGGCGGGGCGTTTACTCGCTTTCTCGGCGCGCTTTCCTCCTCGCGTACTCGCGCCTCTCCCTGCGATTGGCATGCTTTTGTCAATGCGGAGGCCTTCGAGAAAAGCTTCAGCGCGTCTCCGTCGCGCTCTCGGTAACCACCGTTTGCAATGTCAATGACAATACCCGACTTAGCGAGGAAGTCTCGACCCAGGATTAGAGACATTGACAGCCCTGGAAGATGCACGAAACGTTGTCGCCTCACGCGTCTGTCCCAGCGGATCACTAGCCTAGCCGCGCCGCTCGATTGTGCTGTGCCCGTAGCTAGACGGAAGATGGTGTTGCTTTGCCTCAAGCGGATGTTGTTCTCGCGGAGATGGTGCAACACATCGTCACCGAATAAAGAAGCGCTTGCCCCAGTATCCAAAAGTGCTACGAACTTTTTCCGAGCTATCGTTAACTCGATTAGCGGCGCGGGCGAGTCTACGGCATCACCTGTGCGACAGACCGACGGTGCAAGTGATCCGAACGCATCGGTAGGATTACTAATCGCCGCGCGGGGTCCCATGTGGATCACCGGCGGCGCCGTCCGTTTCCCGAACCGCGCGTTTGCTCCTGACCCGGCGTGCGGTCGCATTCGCGAGCGATGTGCCCTGGCGCGCCGCACCGATAGCAAGGACCGCGGACACCACGCCGGTTCGCTCGTAACTCGCCTCGATCAGGTGGTCCTCGCTCTGGATTGCGCCGCTCGTTAGGCCTCGCGTCAACCACGTGCTCCTGCCTTGGAATGTCACGCGCAGGGGCGGCGTGTGCCGTACGGAGCGCGTAAGCGTAGGGGTCTAAAGCGCGGTTTGACAGCTCCCAACCGCGTGACACGTGCTCATCAGCGTACGATGCTGATGCGTTACCCCTAAACGCTTCTGAAGTCACTGCGCCGCCGTTCCATGCACAGCGAGGCTCGATTGACTGCGCGGCGGGCGGAGGGGGGCGATACGAACGCGCTGCGAGGATGTCCCCTTGTATGCGCTTCGCCTCGGTGGCGAGCTCTTCGAGGTCTGCGAACCTGCATCCCCTGAAGTGCGCCGCGAAAGTCGGGTGCGCCTGTCGGGTAACACGCTCGACCTTTTCCGCGTTGGTGGCGTGAGGGTTCGCGAGACGATACAATTCGTCCATCGCCCGTACGTATTCCAGCAAGGATTCGTCCGGATGCTGGGTGCGCAGCTCCAACTCCCTCCGCAAACGCCACTCATAATTAGCCGGTAGGAATTCGCCGCGAAAGCTTTCGCGGAACTCTTCTACCGTACGGGCGCGATGTCCGGTTAGTCGGAACCACCGAGCCGCTTGCTCCGTGAGCGACACCGGGACCACGCGCTCGAGAAGTTCGGCATCAGAAAGACCCGTCGCCTGCTGATAATGGAGCAACCGGTCGAGATACTCGTTGGCGCTCTTGCAGTCGTGGTAACCCGTGTAGGTCGGAACGTCTACCTTGACACGTGGTCGCACATTTTGCACGGGGGCCTGCGCTGTGTTCTGCAGGGCGCTCGCGAGGCTTTGCATAACTGACAGCGCATTCTGTAAGAGTACCTCGCTCGAGGGCAAACTGTTGCCCGAAGACTCGCCTATAGTTGAGGCGCGTGTCGTAACTTGTGGCGGCGCCTCTCTGTTCGCGTCGCGAGATGCCGGAGCGCCATGCGGGCCGCTCTCCGTCGTAGGCCTACTCTCTGCTAACGCGGTCTCTGCACCCTCCTGATCATCCCGCGTGAAACGACCAAGCTCTACGCTGTCGGAAAGTCCTAACAGTACCCCCGCGTTAGCCAAAGGATCGCCACTCTGCGACGCGACATCCGACAATATTGACAAATCTTGGAATTCCGACATGCCTATTATCCTACGTGTGGAAGAGCGCCCTGGCACTTGCTCGCGTCCACAGAACTAGCCGCGTTGCCAAATTCGTTACGTTGGGCGCCAGATGTTGGGGGACCGTCCTATGTACGGCTGACGCAGAAGCCTATAGCTAATGTTTCAGCCGCACACAGTCGTTCCGTGCACGGTTAACGTCCCCCAACCGTAGCTTGCCTCATTGCAGCTACTACTACGGGTTCGGGCGAATAAGGCAACTGGCCAGATCAACAACAAACACTTTATTGCTAAGCGTTAGCAATCGCGCGTCACTGTCGCGGGGAGATACTACAGATAACAAAGGTGTTGACGCTTACACCTCGGTCGTGGACGTCCTCGGCTCGCAGGAGGGGTTGCGGGTTCGTCCTCCTGGGATGGTCGCTGGTGTCAGAGAGCGAGCGCCCGTTTGCCCGCTCGTTTTGTTCCCCGACCCGATTTCCCTTTCCCTGACGAGAATGGCACCTTTCCTCGCTGAGGGAGAGGGGAACCTGTTCCTGGCGCCGGGAAAGGGGGGGGGAATCGCACGCGCCGGCCGTGGGGGAAGGGGTCCCCGCAACCAGGCGCGTGCGCTGCCCTAAAAGGGAAAGGGAGGCTGGGCGCACCTGCTCCCCACAATCTCAATAGCTGAAATTGTTTATTGCGGTTTTATGACGCTTTATAACCTAACCTAACATTCGCGCTTGTATCTAAAAACGCTCTATTACACTGTTTCGTTCACAATTGCGATATTTGCATGACCTCATAGTTTTTCACCAACCTAGTACAGTACAGAACGCTGTATCTCGCTAAATGACATCGTTCTTTAAGGTTTCACGATGCTTGCATGCGCTTTAACGAGAATATCACAGTATACAGTTTCACACTTGTAACTTAACAACACGCAGTATCTGGCTTGTTCATGCCGTTTTGTGTGCTTTCACAATATTTCACCTATCGCAGTTTCGCACTCGCAATAAAACAACACTATCTCGTTAGATGACGTCGTTTTTGGTGGTTTCACGATGCTACCTAGCTTAAACTAACTTAACCTAACCTAACCTTCGCACTTCTATCGTTAGAAGACGTTTTACTCGCTACTTTACAATGCTTTCTACAAAGTTACGACGGTTTCATGCGCTTTCACATTAGATATCGCAGTTCCCGACTTGTAATCGTGAAAAACACTGCATCTCAATAGCTGAAATTGTTTATTGCGGTTTTATGACGCTTTATAACCTAACCTAACATTCGCGCTTGTATCTAAAAACGCTCTATTACACTGTTTCGTTCACAATTGCGATATTTGCATGACCTCATAGTTTTTCACCAACCTAGTACAGTACAGAACGCTGTATCTCGCTAAATGACATCGTTCTTTAAGGTTTCACGATGCTTTCATGCGCTTTCACGAGAATATCACAATATAGCAGTTTCGCTCTTGTAACGGTCCAAGACGCAGTATCTGGCTAGTTCATGCCATTTTGTGTGCTTTCACAATATTTCACCTATCGCAGTTTCGTACTCGCAATAAAACAACACTATCTCGTTAGATGACGTCGTTTTTGGTGGTTTCACGACGCTACCTAGCTTAAACTAACATAACTTAACCTAACATAACCTTCGCTCTTCTATCGTTAGAAAACGTTTTACTCGCTACTTTACAATACTTTCTACAACATTACGACGGTTTCATGCGCTTTCACAATAGATATTGCAGTTCCCGACTTGTAATGGTGAAAAACACTGCATCTCACTAAGTGACATTGTTTAATGCGGTTTTACGACGGTTCATATCTTAACCTAACCTAACATTTGCACTTGTATTTAAAAACACTCTATTACACTGTTTCGTTCACAATTACGATATTTGCATTACCTCACAGTTTTTCACCACTCTATTACAGTACAGAACGCTGTATCTCGCTAAATGACATCGTTCCTTATGGTTTCACGATGCTTGCATGCGCTTTAACGAGAATATCACAGTATACAGTTTCGCACTTGTAACGATACAACACGCAGTATCTGGCTTGTTCATACCGTTTTGTGTGCTTTCACAATATTTCACCTATCGCAGTTTCGCACTAGCAATAAAACAACACTATCTCGTTAGATGACGTCGTTTTTGGTGGTTTCACGACGCTACCTTGCCTAAACTAACTTAACCTAACCTAACCTTCGCACTTATATCGTTAGAAGACGTTTTACTCGCTACTTTACAATGCTTTCTACAAAGTTACGACGGCTTCATGCGCTTTCACATTAGATATCACAGTTCCTGACTTGTAATGGTGAAAAACACTGCATCTCAATAGCTGAAATTGTTTATTGCGGTTTTATGACGCTTTATAACCTAACCTAACATTCGCGCTTGTATCTAAAAACGCTCTATTACACTGTTTCGTTCACAATTGCGATATTTGCATGACCTCATAGTTTTTCACCAACCTAGTACAGTACAGAACGCTGTATCTCGCTAAATGACATCGTTTTTTAAGGTTTCACGATGCTTTCATGCGCTTTCACGAGAATATCACAATATAGCAGTTTCGCTATTGTAACGGTCCAAGACGCAGTATCTGGCTAGTTCATGCCATTTTGTGTGCTTTCACAATATTTCACCTATCGCAGTTTCGTACTCGCAATAAAACAACACTATCTCGTTAGATGACGTCGTTTTTGGTGGTTTCACGACGCTACTTAGCTTAACCTAACTTAACCTAACCCAACCTTCGCACTTCTATCGTTAGAAAACGTTTTACTCGCTACTTCACAATGCTTTCTACAACATTACGACGGTTTCATGCGCTTTCACAATAGATATCGCAGTTCCCAACTTGTAATGTTGAAAAACACTGCATCTCACTAAGTGACATTGTTTATTGCGGTTTTACGACGGTTCATATCTTAACCTAACCTAACATTCGCACGTGTATAAAACACTCTATTACACTGTTTCGTTCACAATTACGATATTTGCATGACCTCACAGTTTTTCACCAATCTATTACAGTACAGAACGCTGTATCTCGCTAAATGACATCGTTCCTTAAGGTTTCAGGATGCTTGCATGCGCTTTAACGAGAATATCACAGTATACAGTTTCGCACTTGTAACGATACAACACGCAGTATCTGGCTTGTTCATGTCGTTTTGTGTGCTTTCACAATATTTCACCTATCGCAGTTTCGCACTCGCAATAAAACAACACTATCTCGTTAGATGACGTCGTTTTTGGTGGTTTCACGACGCTACCTTGCTTAAACTAACTTAACCTAACCTAACCTTCGCACTTATATCGTTAGCAGACGTTTTACTCGCTACTTTACAATGCTTTCTACAATGTTACGACGGCTTCATGCGCTTTCACATTAGATATCGCAGTTCCTGACTTGTAATGGTGCAAAAACACTGCATCTCAATAGCTGAAATTGTTTATTGCGGTTTTATGACGCTTCATAACCTAACCTAACATTCGCGCTTGTATCTAAAAACGCTCTACTACACTGTTTCGTTCACAATTGCGATCTTTGCATGACCTCATAGTTTTTCACCAACCTAGTACAGTACAGAACGCTGTATCTCGCTAAATGACATCGTTCCTTAAGGTTTCACGATGCTTCCATGCGCTTTAACGAGAATATCATAGTATAGCAGTTTCGCACTTGTAACGATACAACACGCAGTATCTGTCTTGTTCATGCCGTTTTGTGAGCTTTCAAAACATTTCACCTATCGCAGTTTCGTACTCGCAATAAAACAACACTATCTCGTTAGATGACGTCGTTTTTGGTGGTTTTACGACGCTACTTAGGTTAAACTAACTTAACCTAACCTAACCTTCGCACTTCTATCGTTAGAAAACGTTTTACTCGCTACTTTACAATGCTTTCTACAACATTACGACGGTTTCATGCGCTTTCACATTAGATATCGCAGTTCCCGACTTGTAATGGTGAAAAACACTGCATCTCACTAAGTGACATTGTTTATTGCGGTTTTACGACGGTTCATACCTTAACCTAACGTAACCTAACCTAACCTAACCCAACCTAACCTAACATAACCTAACCTAACCTAACCTAACCTAACCAAACCTAACCTAACGTAACCTAACCTAACCTAACCTAACCTAACCTAACGACGTTTGCAAGCGCTTTCACATTAGATATCGCAGTTCCCAACTTGTATTGGTGAAAAACACTGCATCTCACTAAGTGACATTATTTAATGCGGTTTTACGACGGTTCATATCTTAACCTAACCTAACATTCGTACTTGTATTGAAAAACGCTCTATTACACTCTTTACTTCACAATTACGATATTTGCATGACCTCACAGTTTTTCACCAAATTATTACAGTACAGAACGCTGTATCTCGCTAAATGACATCGTTCTTTAAGGTTTCTCGATGCTTGCATGCGCTTTAACGAGAATATCACAATACAGCAGTTTCGCACTTGTAACGATACAACACGCAGTATCTGGCTTGTTCATGCCGTTTTGTGTGCTTTCACAACATTTCACCTATCGCAGTTTCGTACTCGCCATAAAACAACACTATCTCGTTAGATGACGTCGTTTTTGGTGGTTTCACGACGCTACCTAGCTTAAACTAACACAACTTAACCTAACATAACCTTCGCACTTCTATCGTTAGAAAACGTTTTACTCGCTACTTTACAATGCTTTCTACAACGTTACGATGGTTTCATGCGCTTTCACATTAGATGTCGCAGTTCCCGGCTTGTAATGGTGAAAAACACTGCATCTCAATAGCTGAAAATAAAGTTTTTTCATTCCATTCCATTCTCAATAGCTGACATTGTTTGATGCGGTTTTTTGCTGCTTCATGACTTAACCTAACCTAACCTTTGCACTCGTATCTAAAAATGCTCTATTACACTGTTTCGTTCACAATTACGATATTTGCATGACCTCACAGTGTTTCACCAACTAGTAGAGTACATAACGCTGTATCTAGCTAGATGACATCGTTCTTTAAGGTTTCACGATGCTTGCATGCGCTTTAACGAGAATATCACAGTATACAGTTTCGCACTTGTAACTTAACAACACGCAGTATCTGGCTTGTTCATGCCGTTTTGTGTGCTTTCACAATATTTCACCTATCGCAGTTTCGCACTCGCAATAAAACAACACTATCTCGTTAGATGACGTCGTTTTTGGTGGTTTCACGACGCTACCAAGCTTAAACTAACTTAACCTAACCTAACCTTCGCACTTCTATCGTTAGAAGACGTTTTACTCGCTACTTTACAATGCTTTCTACAAAGTTACGACGGCTTCATGCGCTTGCACATTAGATATCGCAGTTCCCGACTTGTAATGGTGAAAAACACTGCATCTCAATAGCTGAAATTGTTTATTGCGGTTTTATGACGCTTTATAACCTAACCTAACATTCGCGCTTGTATCTAAAAACGCTCTATTACACTGTTTCGTTCACAATTGCGATATTTGCATGACCTCATAGTTTTTCACCAACCTAGTACAGTACAGAACGCTGTATCTCGCTAAATGACATCGTTCTTTAAGGTTTCACGATGCTTTCATGCGCTTTCACGAGAATATCACAATATAGCAGTTTCGCTCTTGTAACGGTCCAAGACGCAGTATCTGGCTAGTTCATGCCATTTTGTGTGCTTTCACAATATTTCACCTATCGCAGTTTCGTACTCGCAATAAAACAACACTATCTCGTTAGAAGACGTCGTTTTTGGTGGTTTCACGACGCTACCTAGCTTAAACTAACATAACTTAACCTAACATAACCTTCGCACTTCTATCGTTAGAAAACGTTTTACTCACTACTTTACAATGCTTTCTACAACATTACGACGGTTTCATGCGCTTTCACAATAGATATTGCAGTTCCCGACTTGTAATGGTGAAAAACACTGCATCTCACTAAGTGACATTGTTTAATGCGGTTTTACGACGGTTCATATCTTAACCTAACCTAACATTCGCACTTGTATCTAAAAACACTCTATTACACTGTTTCGTTCACAATTACGATATTTGCATTACCTCACAGTTTTTCACCACTCTATTACAGTACAGAACGCTGTATCTCGCTAAATGACATCGTTCCTTAAGGTTTCACGATGCTTGCATGCGCTTTAACGAGAATATCACAGTATACAGTTTCGCACTTGTAACGATACAACACGCAGTATCTGGCTTGTTCATGCCGTTTTGTGTGCTTTCACAATATTTCACCGATCGCAGTTTCGCACTCGCAATAAAACAACACTATCTCGTTAGATGACGTCGTTTTTGGTGGTTTCACGACGCTACCTTGCTTAAACTAACTTAACCTAACCTAACCTTCGCACTTATATCGTTAGCAGACGTTTTACTCGCTACTTTACAATGCTTTCTACAAAGTTACGACGGCTTCATGCGCTTTCACATTAGATATCGCATTTCCTGACTTGTAATGGTGAAAAACACTGCATCTCAATAGCTGAAAATAAAGTTTTTTCATTCCATTCCATTCTCAATAGCTGACATTGTTTGATGCGGTTTTTTGCCGCTTCATGACTTAACCTAACCTAACCTTTGCACTCGTATCTAAAAACGCTCTATTACACTGTTTCGTTCACAATTACGATATTTGCATGACCTCACAGTGTTTCACCAACTAGTACAGTACATAACGCTGTATCTAGCTAGATGACATCGTTCTTTAAGGTTTCACGATGCTTGCAAGCACTTTCACGAGAATATCACAGTAAAGCAGTTTCGCACTTGTAACGGTACAACACGCAGAATCTGGCTTGTTCATGCCGTTTTGTGTGCTTTCACAACATTTCACCTATCGCAGTTTCGTACTCGCAATAAAAGAACACTATCTCGTTAGATGACGTCGTTTTTGGTGGTTTCACGACGCTACCTAGCTTAAACTAACTTAGCCTAACTAACCTTCGCACTTCTATCGTTAGAAAACGTTTTACTTGCTACTTCACAATGCTTTCTGCAACATTACGACGGTTTCATGCGCGTTCACAATAGATATCGCAGTTCCCGACTTGTAATGGTGAAAAACACTGCATCTCACTAAGTGACATTGTTTAATGCGGTTTTACGACGGTTCATATCTTAGCCTAACCTAACATTCGCACGTGTATAAAACACTCTATTACACTGTTTCGTTCACAATTACGATATTTGTATGACCTCACAGTTTTTCACCAATCTATTACAGTACAGAACGCTGTATCTCGCTAAATGACATCGTTCTTTAAGGTTTCACGATGCTTGCATGCGCTTTAACGAGAATATCACAGTATAGCAGTTTCGCACTTGTAACGATACAACACGCAGTATCTGGCTTGTTCATGCCGTTTTGTGTGCTTTCACAACATTTCACCTATCGCAGTTTCGTACACGATATAAAACAACACTATCTCGTTAGATGACGTCGTTTTTGGTGGTTTCACGACGCTACCTAGCTTAAACTAACTTAACCTAACCTAACCTTCGCACTTCTGTCGTTAGAAAACGTTTTACTCCCTACTTTACAATGCTTTCTACAACATTACGACGGTTTCATGCGCTTTCACATTAGATATCGCAGTTCCCGACTTGTAATGGTGAAAAACACTGCATCTCACTAAGTGACATTGTTTAATGCGGTTTTACGACGGTTCATATCTTAACCTAACCTAACATTCGCGCTTGAATCTAAAAACGCTCTATTACACTGTTTCGTTCACAATTACGATATTTGTATGACCTCACAGTTTTTCACCAATCTATTACAGTACAGAACGCTGTATCTCGCTAAATGACATCGTTCTTTAAGGTTTCACGATGCTTGCATGCGCTTTAACGAGAATATCACAGTATAGCAGTTTCGCACTTGTAACGATACAACACGCAGTATCTGGCTTGTTCATGCCGTTTTGTGTGCTTTCACAACATTTCACCTATCGCAGTTTCGTACACGCAATAAAACAACACTATCTCGTTAGATGACGTCGTTTTTGGTGGTTTCACGACGCTACCTAGCTTAAACTAACTTAACCTAACCTAACCTTCGCACTTCTGTCGTTAGAAAACGTTTTACTCCCTACTTTACAATGCTTTCTACAACATTACGACGGTTTCATGCGCTTTCACATTAGATATCGCAGTTCCCGACTTGTAATGGTGAAAAACACTGCATCTCACTAAGTGACATTGTTTAATGCGGTTTTACGACGGTTCATATCTTAACCTAACCTAACATTCGCGCTTGAATCTAAAAACGCCGTAGTACAATGTTTCGTTCACAATTACGATATTTGCATGACCTCACAGTTTTTCACCAATTTATTACAGTACAGAACGCTGTATCTCGCTAAATGACATCGTTCTTTAAGGTTCCACGATGCTTGCATGCGCTTTAACGAGAATATCACAATACAGCAGTTTCGCACTTGTAACGGTACAACACGCAGTATCTCGCTTGTTCATGCCGTTTTGTGTGCTTTCACAATATTTCACCTATCGCAGTTTCATCCTCGCAATAAAACAACACTATCTCGTTAGATGACGTCGTTTGTGGTGGTTTCACGACGCTAGCTAGCTTAAACTAACATAACTCAACCCAACATAACCTTCGCACTCTTATCGTTAGAAAACGTTTTACTCCCTACTTTTCAAAGGTTTCTGCAACATTACGACGGTTTCATGCGCTTTCACATTAGATATCGCAGTTCCCGACTTGTAATGGTGAAAAACACTGCATCTCACTAAGTGACATTGTTTAATGCGGTTTTACGACGGTTCATATCTTAACCTAACCTAACCTTCGCGCTTGTAACTAAAAACGCTCTATTACACTGTTTCGTTCACGATTACGATGTTTGCATGGCCTCACAGTTTTTCACCAACTTATTACAGTACACAACGCTGTATCTCGCTAAATGACATCGTTCTTTAAGGTTTCACGATGCTTGCATGCGCTTTAACGAGAATATCACTATATAGCAGTTTCGTACTTGTAACGGTACAACACGCAGTATCTGGCTTGTTCATGCCGTTTTGTGTGGTCTCACAATATTTCACCTATCGCAGTTTCGTACTCGAGGTTAAACAACACTATCTCGTTAGATGACGTTGTTTTTGGTGGTTTCGCGACGCTACCTAGCCTAAATTAACTCAACCTAACATAACCTTCGCACTTCTATTGTGAGAAATCGTTTTACTCGCTACTTTACAATGCTTTCAACAACATTACGACGGTTTCGGAGGCTTTCACATTAGATATCGCAGTTCCCGGCTTGTAATGGTGAAAAACACTGCATCTCACTAAGTGACATTGTTTAATGCGGTTTTACGACGCAATGCTTTCTACAACATTACGACGGTTTCATGCGCTTTCACATTAGATATCGCAGTTCCCGACTTGTAATGGTGAAAAACACTGCATCTCACTAAGTGACATTGTTTATTGCGGTTTTACGACGGTTCATATCTTAACCTAACCTAACATTCGCGCTTGAATCTAAAAACGCCCTATTACAATGTTTCGTTCACAATTACGATATTTGCATGACCTCACAGTTTTTCACCAACTTATTACAGTACAGAACGCTGTATCTCGCTAAATGACATCGTTCTTTAAGGTTCCACGATGCTTGCATGCGCTTTAACGAGAATATCACAATACAGCAGTTTCGCACTTGTAACGGTACAACACGCAGTATCTGGCTTGTTCATGCCGTTTTGTGTGCTTTCACAATATTTCACCCATCGCAGTTTCGTAATCGCAATAAAACAACACTATCTCGTTAGATGACGTCGTTTTTGGTGGTTTCACGACGCTACCTAGCTTAAACTATCTTAACCTAACCTAAACTTCGCACTTCTATTGTTAGAAGACGTTTTACTCGCTACTTTACAATGCTTTCTACAAAGTTACGACGGCTTCATGCGCTTTCACATTAGATATCGCAGTTCCCGACTTGTAATGGTGAAAAACACTGCATCTCAATAGCTGAAATTGTTTATTGCGGTTTTATGACGCTTTATAACCTAACCTAACATTCGCGCTTGTATCTAGAAACGCTATATTACACTGTTTCGTTCACAATTGCGATATTTGCATGACCTCATAGTTTTTCACCAACCTAGTACAGTACAGAACGCTGTATCTCGCTAAATGACATCGTTCTTTAAGCTTTCACGATGCTTGCATGCGCTTTAACGAGAATATCACTATATAGCAGTTTCGTACTTGTAACGGTACAACACGCAGTATCTGGCTTGTTCATGCCGTTTTGTGTGCTTTCACAACATTTCACCCATCGCAGTTTCGTAATCGCAATAAAACAACACTATCTCGTTAGATGACGTCGTTTTTGGTGGTTTCACGACGCTACCTAGCTTAAACTATCTTAACCTAACCTAAACTTCGCACTTCTATTGTTAGAAGACGTTTTACTCGCTACTTTACAATGCTTTCTACAAAGTTACGACGGCTTCATGCGCTTTCACATTAGATATCGCAGTTCCCGACTTGTAATGGTGAAAAACACTGCATCTCAATAGCTGAAATTGTTTATTGCGGTTTTATGACGCTTTATAACCTAACCTAACATTCGCGCTTGTATCTAGAAACGCTCTATTACACTGTTTCGTTCACAATTGCGATATTTGCATGACCTCATAGTTTTTCACCAACCTAGTACAGTACAGAACGCTGTATCTCGCTAAATGACATCGTTCTTTAAGGTTTTACGATGCTTGCATGCGCTTTAACGAGAATATCACTATATAGCAGTTTCGTACTTGTAACGGTACAACACGCAGTATCTGGCTTGTTCATGCCGTTTTGTGTGGTTTCACAATATTTCACCTATCGCAGTTTCGTACTCGCAATTAAAAAACACTATCTCGTTAGATGACGTTGTTTTTGGTGGTTTCGCGACGCTACCTAGCCTAAACTAACTCAACCTAACATAACCTTCGCACTTCTATTGTGAGAAATCGTTTTACTCGCTACTTTACAATGCTTTCAACAACATTACGACGGTTTCGGAGGCTTTCACATTAGATATCGCAGTTCCCGGCTTGTAATGGTGAAAAACACTGCATCTCACTAAGTGACATTGTTTAATGCGGTTTTACGACGGTTCATATCTTAGCCTAACCTAACATTCGCACGTGTATAAAACACTCTATTACACTGTTTCGTTCACAATTACGATATTTGCATGACCTCACAGTTTTTCACTAATCTATTACAGTACAGAACGCTGTATCTCGCTAAATGACATCGTTCCTTAAGGTTTCACGATGCTTGCATGCGCTTTAACGAGAATATCACAGTATACAGTTTCGCACTTGTAACGATACAACACGCAGTATCTGGCTTGTTCATGCCGTTTTGTGTGCTTTCACAATATTTCACCTATCGCAGTTTCGCACTCGTAATAAAACAACATTATCTCGTTAGATGACGTCGTTTTTGGTGGTTTCACGACGCTACCTTGCCTAAACTAACTTAATCTAACCTAACCTTCGCACTTATATCGTTAGAAGACGTTTTACTCGCTACTTTACAATGCTTTCAACAACATTACGACGGTTTCGGAGGCTTTCACATTAGATATCGCAGTTCCCGACTTGTAATGGTGAAAAACACTGCATCTCACTAAGTGACATTGTTTAATGCGGTTTTACGACGGTTCATATCTTAACCTAACCTAACATTCGCACGTGTAAAAAACACTCTATTACACTGTTTCGTTCACAATTACGATATTTGCATGACCTCACAGTTTTTCACCAATCTATTACAGTACAGAACGCTGTATCTCGCTAAATGACATCGTTCCTTAAGGTTTCACGATGCTTGCATGCGCTTTAACGAGAATATCACAGTATACAGTTTCGCACTTGTAACGATACAACACGCAGTATCTGGCTTGTTCATGCCGTTTTGTGTGCTTTCACAATATTTCACCTATCGCAGTTTCGCACTCGTAATAAAACAACATTATCTCGTTAGATGACGTCGTTTTTGGTGGTTTCACGACGCTACCTTGCCTAAACTAACTTAATCTAACCTAACCTTCGCACTTATATCGTTAGAAGACGTTTTACTCGCTACTTTACAATGCTTTCAACAACATTACGACGGTTTCGGAGGCTTTCACATTAGATATCGCAGTTCCCGGCTTGTAATGGTGAAAAACACTGCATCTCACTAAGTGACATTGTTTAATGCGGTTTTACGACGGTTCATATCTTAACCTAACCTAACAATCGCACGTGTAAAAAACACTCTATTACACTGTTTCGTTCACAATTACGATATTTGCATGACCTCACAGTTTTTCACCAATCTATTACAGTACAGAACGCTGTATCTCGCTAAATGACATCGTTCTTTAAGGTTTCACGATGCTTGCATGCGCTTTAACGAGAATATCACAGTATAGCAGTTTCGCACTTGTAACGATACAACACGCAGTATCTGGATTGTTCATGCCGTTTTGTGTGCTTTCACAACATTTCACCTATCGCAGTTTCGTATTCGCAATAAAACAACACTATCTCGTTAGATGACGTCGTTTTTGGTGGTTTCACGACGCTACCTAGCTTAAACTATGTTAACATAACCTAACCTTCGCACTTCTATTGTTAGAAGACGTTTTACTCGCTACTTTACAATGCTTTCTACAAAGTTACGACGGCTTCATGCGCTTTCACATTAGATATCGCAGTTCCCGACTTGTAATGGTGAAAAACACTGCATCTCAATAGCTGGAATTGTTTATTGCGGTTTTATGACGCTTTATAACCTAACCTAACATTCGCGCTTGTATCTAGAAACGCTCTATTACACTGTTTCGTTCACAATTGCGATATTTGCATGACCTCATAGTTTTTCACCAACCTAGTACAGTACAGAACGCTGTATCTCGCTAAATGACATCGTTCTTTAAGGTTTCACGATGCTTGCATGCGCTTTAACGAGAATATCACTATATAGCAGTTTCGTACTTGTAACGGTAACCACACAGTATCTGGCTTGTTCATGCCGTTTTGTGTGGTTTCACAATATTTCACCTATCGCAGTTTCGTACTCGCAATTAAACAACACTATCTCGTTAGATGACGTTGTTTTTGGTGGTTTCGCGACGCTACCTAGCCTAAACTAACTCAACCTAACATAACCTTCGCACTTCTATTGTGAGAAATCGTTTTACTCGCTACTTTACAATGCTTTCAACAACATTACGACGGTTTCGGAGGCTTTCACATTAGATATCGCAGTTCCCGGCTTGTAATGGTGAAAAACACTGCATCTCACTAAGTGACATTGTTTAATGCGGTTTTACGACGGTTCATATCTTAGCCTAACCTAACATTCGCACGTGTATAAAACACTCTATTACACTGTTTCGTTCACAATTACGACATTTGCATGACCTCACAGTTTTTCACTAATCTATTACAGTACAGAACGCTGTATCTCGCTAAATGATATCGTTCTTTAAGGTTTCACGATGCTTGCATGCGCTTTAACGAGAATATCACAGTATAGCAGTTTCGCACTTGTAACGATACAACACGCAGTATCTGGCTTGTTCATGCCTTTTTGTGTGCTTTCACAACATTTCACCTATCGCGGTTTCGTACTCGCAATAAAACAACACTATCTCGTTAGATGACGGCGTTTTTGGTGGTTTCACGACGCTACCTAGCTTAAACTAACTTAACCTAACCTAACCTTCGCACTTCTGTGGTTAGAAAACGTTTTACTCCCTACTTTACAATGCTTTCTACAACATTACGACGGTTTCATGCGCTTTCACATTAGATATCGCAGTTCCCGACTTGTAATGGTGAAAAACACTGCATCTCACTAAGTGACATTGTTTAATGCGGTTTTACGACGGTTCATATCTTAACCTAACCTAACATTCGCGCTTGAATCTAAAAACGCCCTATTACAATGTTTCGTTCAAAATTACGATATTTGCATGACCTCACAGTTTTTCACCAACTTATTACAGTACAGAACGCTGTATCTCGCTAAATGACATCGTTCTTTAAGGTTCCACGATGCTTGCATGCGATTTAACGAGAATATCACAATACAGCAGTTTCGCACTTGTAACGGTACAACACGCAGTATCTGGCTTGTTCATGCCATTTTGTGTGCTTTCACAATGTTTCACCTATCGCAGTTTCATCCTCGCAATAAAAAAACACTATCTCGTTAGATGACGTCGTTTTTGGTGGTTTCACGACGCTAGCTAGCTTAAACTAACATAACTCAACCTAACATAACCTTCGCACCCTTATCGTTAGAAAACGTTTTACTCCCTACTTTTCAATGGTTTCTGCAACATTACGACGGTTTCATGCGCTTTCACAATAGATATCGCAGTTCCCGACTTGTAATGGTGAAAAACACTGCATCTCACTAAGTGACATTGTTTATAGCGGTTTTACGACGGTTCATATCTTAACCTAACCTAACCTTCGCGCTTGTAACTAAAAACGCTCTATTACACTGTTTCGTTCACAATTACGATGTTTGCATGACCTCACAGTTTTTCACCAACTTATTACAGTACAGAACGCTGTATCTCGCTAAATGACATCGTTCTTTAAGGTTTCTCGATGCTTGCATGCGCTTTAACGAGAATATCACAATACAGCAGTTTCGCACTTGTAACGATACAACACGCAGTATCTGGCTTGTTCATGCCGTTTGGTGTGCTTTCACAACATTTCACCTATCGCAGTTTCGTACTCGCAATAAAACAACACTATCTCGTTAGATGACGTCGTTTTTGATGGTTTCACGACGCTACCTAGCTTAAACTAACATAACTTAACCTAACATAACCTTCGCACTTCTATCGTTAGAAAGCGTTTTACTCGCTACTTTACAATGCTTTCTACAACGTTACGATGGTTTCATGCGCTTTCACATTAGATGTCGCAGTTCCCGGCTTGTAATGGTGAAAAACACTGCATCTCAATAGCTGAAAATAAAGTTTTTTTCATTCCATTCCATTCTCAATAGCTGACATTGTTTAATGCGGTTTTTTGCCGCTTCATGCCTTAACCTAACCTAACCTTTGCACTCGTATCTAAAAACGCTCTATTACACTGTTTCGTTCACAATTACGATATTTGCATGACCTCACAGTGTTTCACCAAGTAGTACAGTACATAACGCTGTATCTAGCTAGATGACATCGTTCTTTAAGGTTTCACGATGCTTGCATGCGCTTTCACGAGAATATCACAAAAGAGCAGTTTCGCACTTGTAACGGTACAAGACGAAGTATCCGGCTAGTTCATGCCGTTTTGTGCGCTTTCACAATATTTCACCTATCGCAGTTTCGTACCCGCAATAAAACAACACTATTTCGTTAGATGACGTCGTTTTTGGTGGTTTCACGACGCTACCTAGCTTAAACTAACATAACTACCCCTAACATAACCTTCGCACTTCTATCGTTAGAAAACGTTTTACTCGCTACTTTACAATGCTTTCTGCAACATTACGACGGTTTCATGCGCTTTCACAATAGATATCGCAAGTTCCGACCTGTAATGATGAAAAACACTGCATCTCACTAAGTGAAATTGTTTATTGCGGTTTTACGACGGTTCATATCTTAACCTAACCTAACATTCGCGCTTGAATGTAAAAACGCCCTATTACAATGTTTCGTTCACAATTACGATATTTGCATGACCTCACAGTTTTTCACCAACTTATTACAGTACAGAACGCTGTATCTCGCTAAATGACATCGTTCTTTAAGGTTCCACGATGCTTGCATGCGATTTAACGAGAATATCACAATACAGCAGTTTCGCACTTGTAACGGTACAACACGCAGTATCTGGCTTGTTCATGCCGTTTTGTGTGCTTCCACAATATTTCACCTATCGCAGTTTCATCCTCGCAATAAAAAAACACTATCTCGTTAGATGACGTCGTTTTTGGTGGTTTCACGACGCTAGCTAGCTTAAACTAACATAACTCAACCTAACATAACCTTCGCACCCTTATCGTTAGAAAACGTTTTACTCCCTACTTTTCAATGGTTTCTGCAACATTACGACGGTTTCATGCGCTTTCACATTAGATATCGCAGTTCCCGACTTGTAATGGTGAAAAACACTGCATCTCACTAAGTGACATTGTTTAATGCGGTTTTACGACGGTTCATATCTTAACCTAACCTAACCTTCGCGCTTGTAACTAAAAACGCTCTATTACACTGTTTCGTTCACAATTACGATGTTTGCATGACCTCACAGTTTTTCACCAACTTATTACAGTACAGAACGCCGTATCTCGCTAAATGACATCGTTCTTTAAGGTTTCTCGATGCTTGCATGCGCTTTAATTTGGATTTGGAGCCGGCACGCTGGCGGACATGCAGCTGATTTCCCTGTTGTTCACGCAGGTTTTCGCAAGTTTTGGATTTGCCTTCCGGCTCGCTGCGATTGTCGGTAGCGCGGAACTACACTCTGGCCAAAACCAAGCTTCAGCGGTGCTGTCATCTTCGGCGAGTATCGCATCCCACGCCTTGTCGGACCACGCCACGAATTCCGAGCCCGCTATCTTCGATGACGAGCTCGGCGCGTGGCGGAACTTCAGTGATTACCATCGACCAATCACCTACGGACATTGGCGCCCATGTGACCAAAATGAACCCTATTTAGACGAGCAACGCTTCTGCCTCGTGGGATTTGGAGCCGGCACGCTGGCGGACATGCAGCTGAATTCCCTGTTGTTCACGCAGGTTTTCGCAAGTTTTGGATTTGCCTTCCGGCTCGCTGCGATTGTCGGCAGCGCGGATCTACACTCTGGCCAAAACCAAGCTTCAGCGGTGCTGTCATCTTCGGCGAGTATCGCATCCCACGCCTTGTCGGACCACGCCACGAATTCCGAGCCCGCTATCTTCGATGACGAGCTCGGCGCGTGGCGGAACTTCAGTGATTACCATCGACCAATCACCTACGGACATTGGCGCCCATGTCACCAAAATGAACCCTATTTAGACGAGCAACGCTTCTGCCTCGTGGGATTTGGAGCCGGCACGCTGGCGGACATGCAGCTGATTTCCCTGTTGTTCACGCAGGTTGGTTTGCATTATCCCATTCGGGCTTCTCGGCTATTGTGTGCGTTGCCGGCTCCTCCCACTTTGGCATTTGCTGATGCTCATTGTCGTAAAAGAGCGCGAGCGCCTCGAAGAACGTCTTTTCTGTTTGCTAAAAGGGTGTTTTATTTGTTCTTACTGTTGTTGCTTTCCGGTGATGTGGAACTTAACCCGGGCCCTGTTGAAATGGATATCTTACAAAGCCTGCAAAAAGGGCAGACTGAAATCCTAAATAAGCTACATTCTATTGAATCCCGGATCGCGAAGCATGAGGGAATGATAGCGGACATAAAGGACAGCCTTGGAGCAACTAAGAAGCAAGTCGAAGACCTGGGCAAAATAGTTACAGAGCATAAGGATAACATTTCGATTCTGCAGAAAGAGTTGAGGAATTTGCAGGCTAAAAACGTTGACCTGGAAAACAGAAGTCGTAGACAAAACCTTTTGTTTTATGGGGTAGATGACAATAAAAAAGAAACATGGGACGAATCCCAGGAATTGATAAAAAAAATCGTTGGTGACAAGCTTGGAATCGAGGTGGCATCGTTAGAAAGGGCACATCGCATTGGTGTATACCGAGAACAAAAAAAGCGACCTATCATCGCAAATTTCGCTTCGTACAAAGAAAGGCAAGAAATTTTGTCCAACGCAAAAAAATTGAAGGGGTCAGGTTTCAGCATTGATCAGGATTTTGCGCCAGCTACTCGGGAAGTGCGAAAGCGGTTATGGGAATACGGTAAAGCCCACAAAAGTGAGAGCACAAAAGTAAGACTGAACTTTGAGAGGCTTTCCCTTGATGGAAAAACGTACGTATGGGATGACGAGAAGAAGGAAGTCGTTCCATTGCGTAAAAAATGACGCGCACTTGAAAAAAAACACGCCCGACACAGCTTCGTCGCTGTTTTAATAAATTGTAGAAGCATAACGAAAAAGACGGACGAATTGGCGGGGCTTATCGAGTCTGTTAAAGCTGACGTAGTTATCGGAACGGAATCGTGGCTGCACCGTGATATCAGCGACTGTGAAGTATTTCCAAGTGACTTTGTCGCATACCGCAAAGATAGACCAAGCCATGGGGGCGGTGTATTCTTACTTGTGCGAAGTTCTTTGAAATCTGCTGCCCTCGACATTCAGTGCGATATTGAATCTGTTTGGTGCACGATTACCCTAGATGATAATTCTTCATTCGCTGTAGGTGCATTTTATCGACCCCCAAACTCGGACTACAAAACACTTCAGTCGTTAAATGAGATTATCTCGGAAGTTTCAAACCGAACATTCCTTCTTGCTGGAGACTTTAATTTGCCAGACTTAGAATGGCATGATGGAATATGCGTAAGAGGCACTGGGTGCCGCACAAACATAGAAATGAAAAATATAATAGACAACTACGGCCTTACCCAGTTTGTTACTTGCCCAACTAGAAATAATAACCTTCTTGACCTTGTGTTCTCAAATTCACCCAGTTTGGTGAATAATGTCTATGTTATTCCAGGAATCAGCGACCACATGGCTGTTGTTGCAGAAATTAAAAAAGAATGTAAAAACACCTCAAATAGTGCGGCAAGAAAGGTTTTTCTGTTCAGTAGGGGTGACTACACAAGAATAGTTGAAAAGCTAGAAGATTATTTGCCCGTGTTTGAATGCCTATCTGAACACTACAGTATGAATGATTTATGGCTTAGCTTTAAGGACAAGTTGTTAGCACTCGTAGATAAGTATATACCTGCGAAACAAGCCGGAGAGCTTCGTAAACGCAAGAAGCCATGGATGACGTCCGGTATTTTGAGATTAATCCGGAAAAGGCGACGGGTTTTTGGTAAATTAAAGAAATCTGGAAGCAGTGACCACGTGAAAGAATTACAAGCATTAACGGAGCAGTATAAATCATGTGTGGAAAGCGCAAAAACAAAATATTTCGAAGGGCTCAGCAATAAAATGAAAACTAATTCAAAGTGTTTCTGGCATTATATCAAAGAGTGTGGGTCTGATCATGTTGGAGTGGCTGAACTAAGCTTTAATAATATGGTTGTGGTTGATGAGGAAGCAAAAGCTACCTGTTTAAACAAATATTTCCAGTCTGTGTTCTTGCCCAAGCTTGACGTTCCTTCAAAACCACACCCAACCACGATTCCGCTGATGCCACCGGTAGAACTGAGTGTCCGTGGCATATGTTCTCTTCTAGAAAACCAAGATGAATCCAAAGCAGTTGGTCCTGATGGCATCTCTCCTCGTATTCTAAAGCGATGTGCACTGCCAATTTCTCTTTACCTCTATATAATTTATTCAAAATCCCTTTCAACGGGAACTCTACCCGAAGATTGGAAAATTTCTCATGTTGTTCCGGTTCATAAGGGTGGCTCAAAAAAAGATGTAACAAATTACCGACCTATTTCATTGACGTCCGTGGCATGCAAAATTTTCGAGCACATTTTATCCAAGCACGTATTGACCCATCTTACTGCTAATAATGTATTAATAAATGAGCAGCACGGTTTTCGTAAAGGTTTTTCTTGTACGACGCAACTTGTAGAGTTCTTTCACGAGCTGGCTTCCAACGTTGATGAAGGTGGACAAACAGATTGCGTGTTTTTAGATTTTCGAAAGGCCTTTGACACCGTGTCACACTCCCTTCTCCTGGCTAAATTACAGACTCTAAATTTCGACCCAAATGTGTTCATCTGGATAACCAATTACTTGCTGAACAGGCGTCAATGCGTTCTTTTAAATGGGAAGTGTTCATCCTATGTTAACGTTACATCAGGCGTGCCTCAAGGCTCTGTCCTTGGGCCTCTCTTATTTCTTATTTTTGTAAATGATATTTCTGTGGGTATTTCGTCGCGCATGCGTTTATTTGCCGACGATTGTGTGTTATATCGACAGGTTCAGAACAAAGGTGACTGTGCTTATTTGCAGAACGATTTGGATTGTATTGTACAGTGGTGCCAGAAGTGGCAAATGACGCTAAACCCCAAAAAGTGCGTTCATATGCGAGTTTCCAAAAAAAAGAAACCAATAGTAACGGCGTACACCATAGATACGCATATTGTTATTACCGAACCAACATGCAAATCTCTTGGCGTTGTTTTGTCGCATGATTGCTCATGGAATGCCAATGTTGATCACGTTGTTAGCAAAGCGGCAAGGGCTCTAAATTTCATTCAGAGGAACCTAAGATTGGCACCCCGAACATTAAAAAATACGGCCTATCTCACATGTATTAGACCGATTTTGGAATACGCATGTCCTGTGTGGGACCCAATGCAGGCGAACTTGATTGATAAGCTTGAAAAAATACAAAACAGAGCGGCGCGGTTTGTTTTAGGGCGGTACGAGCGGAGAGACAGCTGCAGTGCTATGAAAGCTGAATTGGGTTGGGAATTGCTTTCTTTACGCAGGAAAAAACTGCGTTTGAAGTTTTTCTTTTCTGTTTTTCATGGGCGGACTGGGATTGACCGTCATAACTATTTCAGTGAACCCAGCTACATATCTAGTCGACATGACCACCGACGCAAAGTGAAAGAGTATCGAGCAAGAACGACCATGTTTTATAATTCCTTTTTTGTGATGACCATTAGAGATTGGAATCAGATGCAAGACGAGCAAGTGTGCTGTATAAACGAAGAATTGTTTTATTCCAGTCTGTAACCCCCCTGCTGTAACGCCTTTTTGAGCAAAGCGGGGTACTCACTGAATAAAGAATAAAGAATAAAAGAATAACGAGAATATCACAATACAGCAGTTTCGCACTTGTAACGATACAACACGCAGTATCTGGCTTGTTCATGCCGTTTTGTGTGCTTTCACAACATTTCACCTATCGCAGTTTCGTACTCGCAATAAAACAACACTATCTCAATAGATGACGTCGTTTTTGATGGTTTCACGACGCTACCTAGCTTAAACTAACATAACTTAACCTAACATAACCTTCGCACTTCTATCGTTAGAAAGCGTTTTACTCGCTACTTTACAATGCTTTCTACAACGTTACGATGGTTTCATGCGCTTTCACATTAGATGTCGCAGTTCCCGGCTTGTAATGGTGAAAAACACTGCATCTCAATAGCTGAAAATAAAGTTTTTTCATTCCATTCCATTCTCAATAGCTGACATTGTTTAATGCGGTTTTTTGCCGCTTCATGACTTAACCTAACCTAACCTTTGCACTCGTATCTAAAAACGCTCTATTACACTGTTTCGTTCACAATTACGATATTTGCATGACCTCACAGTGTTTCACCAAGTAGTACAGTACATAACGCTGTATCTAGCTAGATGACATCGTTCTTTAAGGTTTCACGATGCTTGCATGCGCTTTCACGAGAATATCACAAAATAGCAGTTTCGCACTTGTAACGGTACAAGACGCAGTATCCGGCTAGTTCATGCCGTTTTGTGCGCTTTCACAATATTTCACCTATCGCAGTTTCGTACCCGCAATAAAACAACACTATTTCGTTAGATGACGTCGTTTTTGGTGGTTTCACGACGCTACCTAGCTTAAACTAACATAACTCAACCTAACATAACCTTCGCACTTCTATCGTTAGAAAACGTTTTACTCGCTACTTTACAATGCTTTCTGCAACATTACGACGGTTTCATGCGCTTTCACAATAGATATCGCAAGTTCCGACCTGTAATGATGAAAAACACTGCATCTCACTAAGTGAAATTGTTTATTGCGGTTTTACGACGGTTCATATCTTAACCTAACCTAACCTTCGCGCTTGTATCTAAAAACGCTCTGTTACACTGTTTCGTTCACAATTACGATATTTGCATGGCTGCACAGTTTTTCACCCCCTTAGTACAGTACAGAACGCTGTATCTCGCTAAATGACATCGTTCCTTAAGGTTTCACGATGCTTGCATGCGCTTTAACGAGAATATCACAGTATACAGTTTCGAACTTGTAACAATACAACACGCAGTATCTGGCTTGTTCATGCCGTTTTGTGTGCTTTCACAATATTTCACCTATCGCAGTTTCGCACTCGCAATAAAACAACACTATCTCGTTAGATGACGTCGTTTTTGGTGGTTTCACGGCGCTACATAGCTTAAACTAACATAACTCAACCTAACATAACCTTCGCACTTCTATCGTTAGAAAACGTTTTACTCGCTACTTTACAATGCTTTTTGCAACATTACGACGGTTTCATGCACTTTCACATTAGATATCGCAGCTTCCGACTTGTAATGGTGAAAAACACTACATCTCAGTGGCTGACATTGCTTAATGCCGTTTTATGACGCTTCATAACTTAATCTAACCTAACCTTCGAACTTGTATCTAAAAACGCTCGGTTACACTGTTTCGTTGACAATTACAAAATTTGCATGACCTCAAAGTTTTTTCACCAACTTAGTACAGTACAGAACGCTGTATCTCGCTAAATGACATCGTTCTTTAAGGTTTCACGATACTTGCAAACACTATCACGAGAATATCACAATAGCAGTTTCGCGCTTGTAACTGTAGAAGACGCAGTATCTGGCTAGTTCGTGCCGTTATGTGTGCTTTCACAATATTTCACATATCGCAGTTTCGCACTCGCAACAAAACAACACTAACTCGCTAGAGGAAGTCGAAATTGGTGGTTTAACGACGCCACCTAGCTTAAAATAACATAACTCAACCTAACCTAACCTTCGCACATCTATCGTTAGAAAACGTTTTACTCGCTACTTTACAATGCTTTCTACAAAGTTACGACGGCTTCATGCGCTTTCACATTAGATGTCGCAGTTCCCGACTTGTAATGGTGAAAAACACTGCATCTCAATAGCTGAAATTGTTTATTGCGGTTTTATGACGCTTTATAACCTAACCTAACATTCGCGCTTGTATCTAAAAACGCTCTATTACACTGTTTCGTTCACAATTGCGATGTTTGCATGACCTCATAGTTTTTCACCAACCTAGTACAGTACAGAACGCTGTATCTCGCTAAATGACATCGTTCTTTAAGGTTTCACGATGCTTTCATGCGCTTTCACGAGAATATCACAATATAGCAGTTTCGCTCTTGTAACGGTCCAAGACGCAGTATCTGGCTAGTTCATGCCATTTTGTGTGCTTTCACAATATTTCACCTATCGCAGTTTCGTACTCGCAATAAAACAACACTATCTCGTTAGATGACGTCGTTTTTGGTGGTTTCACGACGCTACTTAGCTTAACCTAACTTAACCTAACCCAACCTTCGCACTTCTATCGTTAGAAAACGTTTTACTCGCTACTTCACAATGCTTTCTACAACATTACGACGGTTTCATGCGCTTTCACAATAGATATCGCAGTTCCCGACTTGTAATGTTGAAAAACACTGCATCTCACTAAGTGACATTGTTTATTGCGGTTTTACGACGGTTCATATCTTAACCTAACCTAACATTCGCACGTGTATAAAACACTCTATTACACTGTTTCGTTCACAATTACGATATTTGCATGACCTCACAGTTTTTCACCAACTTATTACAGTACAGAACGCTGTATCTCGCTAAATGACATCGTTCTTTAAGGTTTCACGATGCTTGCATGCGCTTTAAAGAGAATGTCACAATACAGCAGTTTTGCACTTGTAATGATACAACACGCAGTATCTGGCTTGTTCATGCCGTTTTGTGTGCTTTCCCAACATTTCACCCATCGCAGTTTCGTAATCGCAATAAAACAACACTATCTCGTTAGATGACGTCGTTTTTGGTGGTTTCACGACGCTACCTAGCTTAAACTAACATAACTTAACCTAACATAACCTTCGCACTTCTATCGTTAGAAAACGTTTTACTCGCTACTTTACAATGCTTTCTACAACATTACGACGGTTTCATGCGCTTTCACAAGAGATATTGCAGTTCCCGACTTGTAATGGTGAAAAACACTGCATCTCACTAAGTGACATTGTTTAATGCGGTTTTACGACGGTTCATATCTTAACCTAACCTAACATTCGCACTTGTATCTAAAAACACTCTATTACACTGTTTCGTTCACAATTACGATATTTGCATGACCTCACAGTTTTTCACCAATCTATTACAGTACAGAACGCTGTATCTCGCTAAATGACATCGTTCCTTAAGGTTTCAGGATGCTTGCATGCGCTTTAACGAGAATATCACAATACAGCAGTTTCGCACTTGTAACGGTACAACACGCAGAATCTGGCTTGTTCATGCCGTTTTGTGTGCTTTCACAACATTTCACCTATCGCAGTTTCGTACTCGCAATAAAAGAACACTATCTCGTTAGATGACGTCGTTTTTGGTGGTTTCACGACGCTACCTAGCTTAAACTAACTTAGCCTAACTAACCTTCGCACTTCTATCGTTAGAAAACGTTTTACTTGCTACTTCACAATGCTTTCTGCAACATTACGACGGTTTCATGCGCGTTCACAATAGATATCGCAGTTCCCGACTTGTAATGGTGAAAAACACTGCATCTCACTAAGTGACATTGTTTAATGCGGTTTTACGACGGTTCATATCTTAGCCTAACCTAACATTCGCACGTGTATAAAACACTCTATTACACTGTTTCGTTCACAATTACGATATTTGCATGACCTCACAGTTTTTCACCAATCTATTACAGTACAGAACGCTGTATCTCGCTAAATGACATCGTTCTTTAAGGTTTCACGATGCTTGCATGCGCTTTAACGAGAATATCACAGTATAGCAGTTTCGCACTTGTAACGATACAACACGCAGTATCTGGCTTGTTCATGCCGTTTTGTGTGTTTCACAACATTTCACCTATCGCAGTTTCGTACACGCAATAAAACAACACTATCTCGTTAGATGACGTCGTTTTTGGTGGTTTCACGACGCTACCTAGCTTAAACTAACTTAACCTAACCTAACCTTCGCACTTCTGTTGTTAGAAAACGTTTTACTCCCTACTTTACAATGCTTTCTACAACATTACGACGGTTTCATGCGCTTTCACATTAGATATCGCAGTTCCCGACTTGTAATGGTGAAAAACACTGCATCTCACTAAGTGACATTGTTTAATGCGGTTTTACGACGGTTCATATCTTAACCTAACCTAACATTCGCGCTTGAATCTAAAAACGCCCTATTACAATGTTTCGTTCACAATTACGATATTTGCATGACCTCACAGTTTTTCGCCAACTTATTACAGTACAGAACGCTGTATCTCGCTAAATGACATCGTTCTTTAAGGTTCCACGATGCTTGCATGCGCTTTAACGAGAATATCACAATACAGCAGTTTCGCACTTGTAACGGTACAACACGCAGTATCTGGCTTGTCCATGCCGTTTTGTGTGGTTTCACAATATTTCACCTATCGCAGTTTCGTACTCGAGGTTAAACAACACTATCTCGTTAGATGACGTTGTTTTTGGTGGTTTCGCGACGCTACCTAGCTTAAACTAACTTAACCTACCTAACCTTCGCACTTCTGTCGTTAGAAAACGTTTTACTCCCTACTTTACAATGCTTTCTACAACATTACGACGGTTTCATGCGCTTTCACATTGATATCGAAGTTCCCGACTTGTAATGGTGAAAAACACTGCATCTCACTAAGTGACATTGTTTAATGCGGTTTTACGACGGTTAATATCTTAACCTAACCTAACATTCGCGCTTGAATCTAAAAACGCCCTATTACAATGTTTCGTTCACAATTACGATATTTGCATGACCTCACAGTTTTTCACCAACTTATTACACTACAGAACGCTGTATCTCGCTAAATGACATCGTTCTTTAAGGTTCCACGATGCTTGCATGCGCTTTAACGAGAATATCACAATACAGCAGTTTCGCACTTGTAACGGTACAACACGCAGTATCTGGCTTGTTCATGCCGTTTTGTGTGCTTTCACAACATTTCACCCATCGCAGTTTCGTAATCGCAATAAAACAACACTATCTCGTTAGATGACGTCGTTTTTGGTGGTTTCACGACGCTACCTAGCTTAAACTATCTTAACCTAACCTAAACTTCGCACTTCTATCGTTAGAAGACGTTTTACTCGCTACTTTACAATGCTTTCTACAAAGTTACGACGGCTTCATGCGCTTTCACATTAGATATCGCAGTTCCCGACTTGTAATGGTGAAAAACACTGCATCTCACTAAGTGACATTGTTTAATGCAGTTTTACGACGGTTCATATCTTAACCTAACCTAATCTTCGCGCTTGTAACTAAAAACGCTCTATTACACTGTTTCGTTCACAATTACGATATTTGCATGACCTCACAGTTTTTCACCAATTTATTACAGTACAGAACGCTGTATCTCGCTAAATGACATCGTTCTTTAAGGTTTCACGATGCTTGCATGCGCTTTAACGAGAATACCACTATATAGCAGTTTCGCGCTTGTAACGGTACAAGACGCAGTATCTGGCTTGTTAATGCCGTTTTGTGTGCTTTCACAATATTTCACCTATCGCAGATTCACACTCGCAATAAAACAACACTATCTCGTTAGATGACGTCGTTTTTGGGGGTTTCACGACGCTACATAGCTTAAACTAACATAACTCAACCTAACATAACCTTCGCACTTCTATCGTTAGAAAACGTTTCACTCGCTACTTTACAATGCTTTTTGCAACATTACGACGGTTTCATGCACTTTCACATTAGATATCGCAGCTTCCGACTTGTAATGGTGAAAAACACTTCATCTCAGTGGCTGACATTGCTTAATGCCGTTTTATGACGCTTCATAGCTTAATCTAACCAAACCTTCGCACGTGTATAAAACACTCTATTACACTGTTTCGTTCACAATTACGATATTTGCATGACCTCACAGTTTTTCACCAACTTATTACAGTACAGAACGCTGTATCTCGCTAAATGACATCGTTCTTTAAGGTTTCACGATGCTTGCATGCGCTTTAAAGAGAATGTCACAATACAGCAGTTTTGCACTTGTAATGATACAACACGCAGTATCTGGCTTGTTCATGCCGTTTTGTGTGCTTTCCCAACATTTCACCCATCGCAGTTTCGTAATCGCAATAAAACAACACTATCTCGTTAGATGACGTCGTTTTTGGTGGTTTCACGACGCTACCTAGCTTAAACTAACATAACTTAACCTAACATAACCTTCGCACTTCTATCGTTAGAAAACGTTTTACTCGCTACTTTACAATGCTTTCTACAACATTACGACGGTTTCATGCGCTTTCACAAGAGATATTGCAGTTCCCGACTTGTAATGGTGAAAAACACTGCATCTCACTAAGTGACATTGTTTAATGCGGTTTTACGACGGTTCATATTTTAACCTAACCTAACATTCGCACTTGTATCTAAAAACACTCTATTACACTGTTTCGTTCACAATTACGATATTTGCATGACCTCACAGTTTTTCACCAATCTATTACAGTACAGAACGCTGTATCTCGCTAAATGACATCGTTCCTTAAGGTTTCAGGATGCTTGCATGCGCTTTAACGAGAATATCACAATACAGCAGTTTCGCACTTGTAACGGTACAACACGCAGAATCTGGCTTGTTCATGCCGTTTTGTGTGCTTTCACAACATTTCACCCATCGCAGTTTCGTAATCGCAATAAAACAACACTATCTCGTTAGATGACGTCGTTTTTGGTGGTTTCACGACGCTACCTAGCTTAAACTAACATAACTTAACCTAACATAACCTTCGCACTTCTATCGTTAGAAAACGTTTTACTCGCTACTTTACAATGCTTTCTACAACGTTACGATGGTTTCATGCGCTTTCACATTAGATGTCGCAGTTCCCGGATTGTAATGGTGAAAAACACTGCATCTCACTAAGTGACATTGTTTAATGCAGTTTTACGACGGTTCATATCTTAACCTAACCTAATCTTCGCGCTTGTAACTAAAAACGCTCTATTACACTGTTTCGTTCACAATTACGATATTTGCATGACCTCACAGTTTTTCACCAATTTATTACAGTACAGAACGCTGTATCTCGCTAAATGACATCGTTCTTTAAGGTTTCACGATGCTTGCATGCGCTTTAACGAGAATACCACTATATAGCAGTTTCGCGCTTGTAACGGTACAAGACGCAGTATCTGGCTTGTTAATGCCGTTTTGTGTGCTTTCACAATATTTCACCTATCGCAGATTCACACTCGCAATAAAACAACACTATCTCGTTAGATGACGTCGTTTTTGGTGGTTTCACGACGCTACATAGCTTAAACTAACATAACTCAACCTAACATAACCTTCGCACTTCTATCGTTAGAAAACGTTTCACTCGCTACTTTACAATGCTTTTTGCAACATTACGACGGTTTCATGCACTTTCACATTAGATATCGCAGCTTCCGACTTGTAATGGTGAAAAACACTTCATCTCAGTGGCTGACATTGCTTAATGCCGTTTTATGACGCTTCATAGCTTAATCTAACCAAACCTTCGAACTTGTATCTAAAAACGCTCGGTTACACTGTTTCGTTGACAATTACAATATTTGCATGACCTCAAAGTTTTTTCACCAACTTAGTACAGTACAGAACGCTGTATCTCGCTAAATGACATCGTTCTTTAAGGTTTCACGATGCTTTCATGCGCTTTCACGAGAATATCACAATATAGCAGTTTCGCTCTTGTAACGGTCCAAGACGCAGTATCTGGCTAGTTCATGCCATTTTGTGTGCTTTCACAATATTTCACCTATCGCAGTTTCGTACTCGCAATAAAACAACACTATCTCGTTAGATGACGTCGTTTTTGGTGGTTTCACGACGCTACTTAGCTTAACCTAACTTAACCTAACCCAACCTTCGCACTTCTATCGTTAGAAAACGTTTTACTCGCTACTTCACAATGCTTTCTACAACATTACGACGGTTTCATGCGCTTTCACAATAGATATCGCAGTTCCCGACTTGTAATGTTGAAAAACACTGCATCTCACTAAGTGACATTGTTTATTGCGGTTTTACGACGGTTCATATCTTAACCTAACCTAACATTCGCACGTGTATAAAACACTCTATTACACTGTTTCGTTCACAATTACGATATTTGCATGACCTCACAGTTTTTCACCAACTTATTACAGTACAGAACGCTGTATCTCGCTAAATGACATCGTTCTTTAAGGTTTCACGATGCTTGCATGCGCTTTAAAGAGAATGTCACAATACAGCAGTTTTGCACTTGTAATGATACAACACGCAGTATCTGGCTTGTTCATGCCGTTTTGTGTGCTTTCCCAACATTTCACCCATCGCAGTTTCGTAATCGCAATAAAACAACACTATCTCGTTAGAAGACGTCGTTTTTGGTGGTTTCACGACGCTACCTAGCTTAAACTAACATAACTTAACCTAACATAACCTTCGCACTTCTATCGTTAGAAAACGTTTTACTCGCTACTTTACAATGCTTTCTACAACATTACGACGGTTTCATGCGCTTTCACAAGAGATATTGCAGTTCCCGACTTGTAATGGTGAAAAACACTGCATCTCACTAAGTGACATTGTTTAATGCGGTTTTACGACGGTTCATATCTTAACCTAACCTAACATTCGCACTTGTATCTAAAAACACTCTATTACACTGTTTCGTTCACAATTACGATATTTGCATGACCTCACAGTTTTTCACCAATCTATTACAGTACAGAACGCTGTATCTCGCTAAATGACATCGTTCCTTAAGGTTTCAGGATGCTTGCATGCGCTTTAACGAGAATATCACAATACAGCAGTTTCGCACTTGAAACGGTACAACACGCAGAATCTGGCTTGTTCATGCCGTTTTGTGTGCTTTCACAACATTTCACCTATCGCAGTTTCGTACTCGCAATAAAAGAACACTATCTCGTTAGATGACGTCGTTTTTGGTGGTTTCACGACGCTACCTAGCTTAAACTAACTTAGCCTAACTAACCTTCGCACTTCTATCGTTAGAAAACGTTTTACTTGCTACTTCACAATGCTTTCTGCAACATTACGACGGTTTCATGCGCGTTCACAATAGATATCGCAGTTCCCGACTTGTAATGGTGAAAAACACTGCATCTCACTAAGTGACATTGTTTAATGCGGTTTTACGACGGTTCATATCTTAGCCTAACCTAACATTCGCACGTGTATAAAACACTCTATTACACTGTTTCGTTCACAATTACGATATTTGCATGACCTCACAGTTTTTCACCAATCTATTACAGTACAGAACGCTGTATCTCGCTAAATGACATCGTTCTTTAAGGTTTCACGATGCTTGCATGCGCTTTAACGAGAATATCACAGTATAGCAGTTTCGCACTTGTAACGATACAACACGCAGTATCTGGCTTGTTCATGCCGTTTTGTGTGCTTTCACAACATTTCACCTATCGCAGTTTCGTACACGCAATAAAACAACACTATCTCGTTAGATGACGTCGTTTTTGGTGGTTTCACGACGCTACCTAGCTTAAACTAACTTAACCTAACCTAACCTTCGCACTTCTGTTGTTAGAAAACGTTTTACTCCCTACTTTACAATGCTTTCTACAACATTACGACGGTTTCATGCGCTTTCACATTAGATATCGCAGTTCCCGACTTGTAATGGTGAAAAACACTGCATCTCACTAAGTGACATTGTTTAATGCGGTTTTACGACGGTTCATATCTTAACCTAACCTAACATTCGCGCTTGAATCTAAAAACGCCCTATTACAATGTTTCGTTCACAATTACGATATTTGCATGACCTCACAGTTTTTCGCCAACTTATTACAGTACAGAACGCTGTATCTCGCTAAATGACATCGTTCTTTAAGGTTCCACGATGCTTGCATGCGCTTTAACGAGAATATCACAATACAGCAGTTTCGCACTTGTAACGGTACAACACGCAGTATCTGGCTTGTCCATGCCGTTTTGTGTGGTTTCACAATATTTCACCTATCGCAGTTTCGTACTCGAGGTTAAACAACACTATCTCGTTAGATGACGTTGTTTTTGGTGGTTTCGCGACGCTACCTAGCTTAAACTAACTTAACCTACCTAACCTTCGCACTTCTGTCGTTAGAAAACGTTTTACTCCCTACTTTACAATGCTTTCTACAACATTACGACGGTTTCATGCGCTTTCACATTAGATATCGAAGTTCCCGACTTGTAATGGTGAAAAACACTGCATCTCACTAAGTGACATTGTTTAATGCGGTTTTACGACGGTTAATATCTTAACCTAACCTAACATTCGCGCTTGAATCTAAAAACGCCCTATTACAATGTTTCGTTCACAATTACGATATTTGCATGACCTCACAGTTTTTCACCAACTTATTACACTACAGAACGCTGTATCTCGCTAAATGACATCGTTCTTTAAGGTTCCACGATGCTTGCATGCGCTTTAACGAGAATATCACAATACAGCAGTTTCGCACTTGTAACGGTACAACACGCAGTATCTGGCTTGTTCATGCCGTTTTGTGTGCTTTCACAACATTTCACCCATCGCAGTTTCGTAATCGCAATAAAACAACACTATCTCGTTAGATGACGTCGTTTTTGGTGGTTTCACGACGCTACCTAGCTTAAACTATCTTAACCTAACCTAAACTTCGCACTTCTATCGTTAGAAGACGTTTTACTCGCTACTTTACAATGCTTTCTACAAAGTTACGACGGCTTCATGCGCTTTCACATTAGATATCGCAGTTCCCGACTTGTAATGGTGAAAAACACTGCATCTCAATAGCTGAAATTGTTTATTGCGGTTTTATGACGCTTTATAACCTAACCTAACATTCGCGCTTGTGTCTAGAAACGCTCTATTACACTGTTTCGTTCACAATTACGATATTTGCATGACGTCACAGTTTTTCACCAACTTATTACAGTACAGAACGCTGTATCTCGCTAAATGACATCTTTCTTTAAGGTTTCACGATGCTTGCATGCGCTTTAACGAGAATGTCACAATACAGCAGTTTCGCACTTGTAACGATACAACACGCAGTATCTGGCTTGTTCATGCCGTTTTGTGTGCTTTCACAACATTTCACCCATCGCAGTTTCGTAATCGCAATAAAACAACACTATCTCGTTAGATGACGTCGTTTTTGGTGGTTTCACGACGCTACCTAGCTTAAACTAACATAACTTAACCTAACATAACCTTCGCACTTCTATCGTTAGAAAACGTTTTACTCGCTACTTTACAATGCTTTCTACAACGTTACGATGGTTTCATGCGCTTTCACATTAGATGTCGCAGTTCCCGGATTGTAATGGTGAAAAACACTGCATCTCACTAAGTGACATTGTTTAATGCAGTTTTACGACGGTTCATATCTTAACCTAACCTAATCTTCGCGCTTGTAACTAAAAACGCTCTATTACACTGTTTCGTTCAAAATTACGATATTTGCATGACCTCACAGTTTTTCACCAATTTATTACAGTACAGAACGCTGTATCTCGCTAAATGACATCGTTCTTTAAGGTTTCACGATGCTTGCATGCGCTTTAACGAGAATACCACTATATAGCAGTTTCGCGCTTGTAACGGTACAAGACGCAGTATCTGGCTTGTTAATGCCGTTTTGTGTGCTTTCACAATATTTCACCTATCGCAGATTCACACTCGCAATAAAACAACACTATCTCGTTAGATGACGTCGTTTTTGGTGGTTTCACGACGCTACATAGCTTAAACTAACATAACTCAACCTAACATAACCTTCGCACTTCTATCGTTAGAAAACGTTTCACTCGCTACTTTACAATGCTTTTTGCAACATTACGACGGTTTCATGCACTTTCACATTAGATATCGCAGCTTCCGACTTGTAATGGTGAAAAACACTTCATCTCAGTGGCTGACATTGCTTAATGCCGTTTTATGACGCTTCATAGCTTAATCTAACCAAACCTTCGAACTTGTAACTAAAAACGCTCTATTACACTGTTTCGTTCACAATTACGATATTTGCATGACCTCACAGTTTTTCACCAATCTATTACAGTACAGAACGCTGTATCTCGCTAAATGACATCGTTCTTTAAGGTTTCACGATGCTTGCATGCGCTTTAACGAGAATATCACAGTATAGCAGTTTCGCACTTGTAACGATACAACACGCAGTATCTGGCTTGTTCATGCCGTTTTGTGTGCTTTCACAACATTTCACCTATCGCAGTTTCGTACTCGCAATAAAACAACACTATCTCGTTAGATGACGTCGTTTTTGGTGGTTTCACGACGCTACCTAGCTAAACTAACTTAACCTAACCTAACCTTCGCATTTCTGTCGTTAGAAAACGTTTTACTCCCTACTTTACAATGCTTTCTACAACATTACGACGGTTTCATGCGCTTTCACATTAGATATCGCAGTTCCCGACTTGTAATGGTGAAAAACACTGCATCTCACTAAGTGACATTGTTTATAGCGGTTTTACGACGGTTCATATCTTAACCTAAGCTGACATTCGCGCTTGAGTCTAAAAACGCCCTATTACAATGTTTCGTTCACAATTACGATATTTGCATGACCTCACACTTTTTCACCAACTTATTACTGTACAGAACGCTGTATCTCGCTAAATGACATCGTTCTTTAAGGTTCAACGATGCTTGCATGCGCTTTATCGAGAATATCACAATACAGCAGTTTCGCACTTGTAACGGTACAACACGCAGTATCTGGCTTGTTCATGCCGTTTTGTGTGCTTTCACAATATTTCACCTATCGCAGTTTCATCCTCGCAATAAAACAACACTATCTCGTTAGATGACGTCGTTTTTGGTGGTTTCACGACGCTAGCTAGCTTAAACTAACATAACTCAACCTAACATAACCTTCGCACTCTTATCGTTAGAAAACGTTTTACTCTCTACTTTTCAATGGTTTCTGCAACATTACGACGGTTTCATGCGCTTTCACATTAGATATCGCAGTTCCCGACTTGTAATGGTGAAAAACACTGCATTTCACTAAGTGACATTGTTTAATGCGGTTTTACGACGGTTCATATCTCAACCTAACCTAACCTTCGCGCTTGTAACTAAAAACGCTCTATTACACTGTTTCGTTCACAATTACGATGTTTGCATGAACTACAGTTTTTCACCAACTTATTACAGTACAGAACGCTGTATCTCGCTAAATGACATCGTTCTTTGAGGTTTCACGATGCTTGCATGCGCTTTAACGAGAATATCACTATATAGCAGTTTCGTACTTGTAACGGTACAACACGCAGTATCTGGCTTGTTCATGCCGTTTTGTGTGCTTTCACAACATTTCACCTATCGCAGTTTCGTACGCGCAATAAAACAACACTATCTCGTTTGATTACGTCGTTTTTGGTGTTTTCACGACGCTACCTAGCTTAAACTAACTTAACCTAACCTAACCTACGCACTTCTATCGTTAGAAAACGTTTTACTCGCTACTTTACAGTGCTTTCAACAACATTACGACGGTTTCGGAGGCTTTCACATTAGATATCGCAGTTCCCGGCTTGTAATGGTGAAAAACACTGCATCTCACTAAGTGACATTGTTTAATGCGGTTTTACGACGGTTCATATCTTAACCTAACCTAACATTCGCACGTGTAAAAAAACACTCTATTACACTGTTTCGTTCACAATTACGATATTTGCATGACCTCACAGTTTTTCACCAATCTATTACAGTACAGGACGCTGTATCTCGCTAAATGACATCGTTCTTTAAGGTTTCACGATGCTTGCATGCGCTTTAACGAGAATATCACAGTATAGCAGTTTCGCACTTGTAACGATACAACACGCAGTATCTGGCTTGTTCATGCCGTTTTGTGTGCTTTCACAACATTTCACCTATCGCAGTTTCGTACGCGCAATAAAACAACACTATCTCGTTAGATTACGTTGTTTTTGGTGTTTTCACGACGCTACCTAGCTTAAGCTAACTTAACCTAACCTAACCTACGCACTTCTGTCGTTAGAAAACATTTTACTCGCTACTTTACAGTGCTTTCTACAACATTACGACGGTTTCATGCGCTTTCACATTAAATATCGCAGTTCCCGACTTGTAATGGTGAAAAACACTGCATCTCACTAAGTGACATTGTATAATGTGGTTTTACGACGGTTCATATCTTAACGTAACCTAACATTCGCGCTTGTATCTAAAAACGCTCTATTACACTGTTTCCTTCACAATTACGATATTTGCATGACCTCACAGTTTTTCACCAACTTATTACAGTACAGAACGCTGTATCTCGCTAAATGACATCGTTCTTGAAGGTTTCACGATGCGTGCATGCGCTTTAACGAGAATATCACAATACAGCAGTTTCGCACTGGTAACGGTACAACACGCAGTATCTGGCTTGTTCATGCCGTTTTGTGTGCTTTCAGAACATTTCACCTATCGCAGTTTCGTACGCGCAATAATACAACACTATCTCGTTCGATTACGTTGTTTGTGGCGTTTTCACGATGCTACCTAGCTTAAAATAACCTAACCTAACCTAACCTACGCAGTTCTATCGTTAGAAAACGTTCTATTCGCTACTTTACAATGCTTTTTAAAACATTACGACGGTTTCATGCATTTTCACATTAGATATCGCAGTTTCCGACTTGTAATGGTGAAAAACACATCTCATTGGCTGACATTGTTTGATGCGGTTTTATGACGCTTCATAACTTGATCTAACGTAACCTTCGAACTTGTATCTAAAAACACTCGGTTACACTGTTTCGTTGACAATTACGATATTTGCATAACCTCAAAGTTTTTTCACCAACTTAGTACAGTACAGAACGCTGTATCTCGCTAAATGACATCGTATTTTAAGGTTTCACGATGCTTGCAAACACTATCACGAGAATATCAGAATAGCAGTTTCGCGCTTGTAACTGTAGAAGACGCAGTATCTGGCTAGTTCGTGCCGTTATGTGTGCTTTCACAATATTTCACATATCGCAGTTTCGCACTCGCAACAAAACAACACTAACTCGTTAGAGGAAGTCGCAATTGGTGGTTTAACGACGCCACCTAGCTTGAAATAACATAACTCAACCTAACCTAACCTTCGCATCTCTAGCGTTAGAAAACGTTTTACTGGCTACTTTACAATGCTTTCTGCAACATTACGACGGTTTCATGCGCTTTCACATTAGATATCGCAGTTTCCGACTTGTAATGGTAAAAAACACGGCATCTCAATAGCTGAAATTGTTTATTGCGGTTTTATGACGCTTCATAACCTAACCTAACATTCGAGCTTGTATCTAAAAACGCTCTATTACACTGTTTCGTTCACAATTGCGATATTTGCATGACCTCATAGTTTTTCACCAACCTAGTACAGTACAGAACGCTGTGTCTCGCTAAATGATATCGTTCTTTAAGGTTTCACGATGCTTTCATGCGCTTTCACGAGAATATCACAATATAGCAGCTTCGCACTTGTAACGGTCCAAGACGCAGTTTCTGGCTAGTTCATGCCATTTTGTGTGCTTTCACAATATTTCACCTATCGCAGTTTCGTACTCGCAATAAAACAACATTATCTGGTTAGATGACGTCGTTTTTGGTGGTTTCACGAAGCTACTTACTTAAATTAACATAACTCAACCTAAGATAACCTTCGCACTTCTATCGTTAGAAAACGTTTTACTCGCTACTTTACAATGCTTTCTACAACATTACGACGGTTTCATGCGCTTTCACAATAGATATTGCAGTTCCCGACTTGTAATGGTGAAAAACACTGCATCTCACTAAGGACATTGTTTAATGTGCTTTTACGACGGTTCATATCTTAACCTAACCTAACATTCGCGCTTGTATCTAAAAACGCTCTATTACACTGTTTCCTTCACAATTACGATATTTGCATGACCTCCCAGTTTTTCACCAACTTATTACAGTACAGAACGCTGTATCTCGCTAAATGACATCGTTCTTTAAGGTTTCACGATGCTTGCATGCGCTTTAACGAGAATATCACTATATAGCAGTTTCGTCCTTGTAACGGTACAACACGCAGTATATGGCTTGTTCATGCCGTTTTGTGTGGTTTCACAATATTTCACCTATCGCAGTTTCGTACTCGCAATTAAACAACACTATCTCGTTAGATGACGTTGTTTTTGGTGGTTTCGCGACGCTACCTAGCCTAAACTAACTCAACCTAACATAACCTTCGCACTTCTATTGTGAGAAATCGTTTTACTCGCTACTTTACAATGCTTTCAACAACATTACGACGGTTTCGGAGGCTTTCACAAAAGATATCGCAGTTCCCGGCTTGTAATGGTGAAAAACACTGCATCTCACTAAGTGACATTGTTTAATGCGGTTTTACGACGGTTCATATCTTAACCTAACCTAACATTCGCACGTGTAAAAAACACTCTATTACACTGTTTCGTTCACAATTGCGATATTTGCATGACCTCACAGTTTTTCACCAATCTATTACAGTACAGAACGCTGTATCTCGCTAAATGACATCGTTCTTTAAGGTTTCACGATGCTTGCATGCGCTTTAACGAGAATATCACAGTATAGCAGTTTCGCCCTTGTAACGATACAACACGCAGTATCTGGCCTGTTCATGCCGTTTTGTGTGCTTTCACAACATTTCACCTATCGCAGTTTCGTACGCGCAATAAAACAACACTATCTCGTTAGATTACGTCGTTTTTGGTGTTTTCACGACGCTACCTAGCTTAAACTAACTTAACCTAACCTAACCTACGCACTTCTATCGTTAGAAAACGTTTTACTCGCTACTTTACAGTGCTTTCTACAACTATACGACGGTTTCATGCGCTTTCACACTAAATATCGCAGTTCCCGACTTGTAATGGTGAAAAACACTGCATCTCACTAAGTGACATTGTTTAATGTGGTTTTACGACGGTTCATATCTTAACCTAACCTAACATTCGCGCTTGTATCTAAAAACGCTCTATTACACTGTTTCCTTCACAATTACTATATTTGCATGACCTCACAGTTTTTCACCAACTTATTACAGTACAGAACGCTGTATCTCGCTAAATGACATCGTTCTTTAAGGTTTCACGATGCGTGCATGCGCTTTAACGAGAATATCACAATACAGCAGTTTCGCACTTGTAACGGTACAACACGCAGTATCTGGCTTGTTCATGCCGTTTTGTGTGCTTTCACAACATTTCACCTATCGCAGTTTCGTACGCGCAATAAAAACACTATCTCGTTAGATTACGTTGTTTTTGGTGTTTTCACGACGCTACCTAGCTTAAAATAACTTAACCTAACCTAACCTACGCACTTCTATCGTTAGAAAACGTTTTATTCGCTACTTTACAATGCTTTTTAAAACATTACGTCGGTTTCATGCATTTTCACATAAGATATCGCAGTTTCCGACTTGTAAAGGTGAAAAACACTGCATCTCACTAAGTGACATTGTTTAATGTGGTTTTACGACGGTTCATATCTTAACCTAACCTAACATTCGCGCTTGTATCTAAAAACGCTCTATTACACTGTTTCCTTCGCAATTACGATATTTGCATGACCTCACAGTTTTTCACCAACTTATTACAGTACAGAACGCTGTAACTCGCTAAATGACATCGTTCTTTAAGGTTTCACGATGCTTGCATGCGCTTTAACGAGAATATCACTATATAGCAGTTTCGTACTTGTAACGGTACAACACGCAGTATCTGGCTTGTGCATGCCGTTTTGTGTGGTTTCACAATATTTCACCTATCGCAGTTTCGTACTCGCAATTAAACAACACTATCTCGTTAGATGACGTCGTTTTTGGTGGTTTCACGACACTACCTAGCTTAAACTAACATAACTCAACCTAACATAACCTTCGCACTTCTATCGTTAGAAAACGTTTTACTGGCTACTTTACAATGCTTTCTGCAACATTAGGACGGTTTCATGCGCTATCACATTAGATATCGCAGTTTCCGACTTGTAATGGTGAAAAACACTGCATCTAAATAGCTGAAATTGTTTATTGCGGTTTTATGACGCTTCATAACCTAACCTAACATTCGAGCTTGTATCTAAAAACGCTCAATTACACTGTTTCGTTCACAATTACGATATTTGCATGACCTCACAGTTTTTCACCAACCTAGTACAGTACAGAACGCTGTGTCTCGCTAAATGACATCGTTCTTAAAGGTTTCACTATGCTTTCATGCGCTTTCACGAGAATATCACAATATAGCAGCTTCGCACTTGTAACGGTCCAAGACGCAGTTTCTGGCTAGTTCATGCCCTTTTGTGTGCTTTCACAATATTTCACCTATCGCAGTTTCGTACTCGCAATAAAACAACACTATCTCGTTAGATGACGTCGTTTTTGGTGGTTTCACGAAGCTACTTACTTAAATTAACATAACTCAACCTAACATGACATTGCATTGCTGAGTAACTCGGGGGACGAATTGCAACTCATGATTACGGAGTTAGACATGGAGAGCAGAAAGGTGGGTCTTAAAATTAATCTGCAGAAAACAAAAATAATGTACAACAACCTCGGCAAGGAGCTGTGCTTCGAGATAGGTAATAGTGCACTTGAAGTTGTAAAAGACTATGTCTACTTAGGGCAGGTAATAACCGCAGAGCCGAACCACGAGATTGAAGTAACTAGAAGAATAAGAATGGGGTGGAGCACATTCGGCAAGCACTCTCAAATTATGACAGGTAGATTGCCACTATCCCTCAAGAGGAAGGTATATAACAGCTGTATCTTCCCGGTACTTAGCTACGGAGCAAAAACCTGGAGACTTACAAAGAGGGTTCAGCTTAAATTGAGGACGACGCAGCGAGCAATGGAAAGAAAAATGGTAGGTGTAACCTTAAGAGACAAGAAGAGAGCAGAGTGGATTAGGGAACAAACGGGGGTTAAGGATATCATAGCTGAAATCAAGATGAAGAAATGGACATGGGCAGGGCATGTAGCGCGTAGACAGGAAAACCGCTGGTCATTAAGGGTAACTGACTGGATTCGCAGAGAAGGGAAGTGGGTTAGGGGGAGACAGAAGGTTAGGTGGGCAGATGAGATTAAGAAGTTTGCGGGTAGAAATTGGCAGCAGCAAGCACAGGACCGGGTTAGCTGGCGGAACATGGGAGAGGCCTTTGTCCTGCAGTGGACGTAGTCAGGCTGATGATGATGATGATGATGAACCTAACATAACCTTCGCACTTCTATCGTTAGAAAACGTTTTACTCGCTACTTTACAATGCTTTCTACAACATTACGACGGTTTCATGCGCTTTCACAACAGATATTGCAGTTCCCGACTTGTAATGGTGAAAAACACTGCATCTCACTAAGTGACATTGTTTAATGTGGTTTTACGACGGTTCATATCTTAACCTAACCTAACATTCGCGCTTGTATCTAAAAACGCTCTATTACACTGTTTCCTTCACAATTACTATATTTGCATGACCTCACAGTTTTTCACCAACTTATTACAGTACAGAACGCTGTATCTCGCTAAATGACATCGTTCTTCAAGGTTTCACGTTGCTTGCAAGCACTTTCACGAGAATATCACAGTATAGCAGTCTCGCACTTGTAACGGTACAACACGCAGTATCTGGCTTGTTCATGCCGTTTTGTGTGCTTTCACAACATTTCACCTATCGCAGTTTCGTACTCGCAATAAAAGAACACTATCTCGTTAGATTACGTCGTTTTTGGTGGTTTCACGACGCTACCTAGCTTAAACTAACTTAACCTAACCTAACCTTCGCACTTCTAGCGTTAGAAAACGTTTTACTCGCTACTTTACAGTGCTTTCTGCAACACTACGACGTTTTCATGCGCTTTCACATTAGATATCGCAGTTTCCGACTTGTAATTGTGAAAAACACCGCATATCAATAGTTGACATTGTTTAATGCGGTTTTATGACGCTTCATAACCTAACCTAACCTTCGCACTTGTATCTAAAAACGCTCTGTTACACTGTTTCGTTCACATTTACGATATTTGCATGACCGCACAGTTTTTCACCCACTTAGTACAGTACAGAACGCTGTATCCCGCTAAATGCCATCGTTCTTTAAGGTTTCACGATGCTTGCATGCGCTTTCACGAGAATAACACAATATACCCGTTTCGCACTTGTAACAGTACAAGACGCAGTATCTGGCTAGTTCACGCCGTTTTGTGTGCTTTCACAACATTTCACCTATCGCAGTTTCGTACTCGCAATAAAACAACACTATCTCGTTAGATGACGTCGTTTTTGGTGGTTTCACGACGCTACCTAGCTTAAACTAACTTAACCTAACCTAACCTTCGCACTTCTATCGTTAGAAAACGTTTTACTCGCTACTTTACAATGCTTTCTGCAACATTACGACGGTTTCATGCGCTTTCACAATAGATATCGCAGTTTCCGAGTTGTAATGATGAAAAACACTGCATCTCACTAAGTGACATTGATTATGCGGTTTTACGACGGTTCATATCTTAACCTAACCTAACCTTCGCACTTGTGTCTAAAAACGCTCTATTACACTGTTTCGTTCACAATTACGATATTTGCATGACCTCACAGTTTTTCACCAACCTAGTACAGTACAGAACGCTGTATCTCGCTAAATGGCATCGTTCTTTAAGGTTTCACGATGCTTTCATGCGCTTTCACGAGAATATCACAATATAGCACTTTCGCACTTGTAACGGAACAAGATGCAGTATCTTGCTAGTTCATGCCATTTTGTGTGCTTTCATAATATTTCACTTATCGCAGTTTCGTACTCGCAATAAAACAACACTATCTCGTTAGACGACGTCGTTTTTGGTGGTTTCACGACGCTACCTAGCTTAAACTAACATAACTCCACCTAACATAACCTTCGCACTTCTATCGTTAAAAAACGTTTTACTCGCTACTTTGCAATACTTTCTACAACGTTACGACATTTTCATGCGCTTTCACATTAGATATCGCAGTTCCCGACTTGTAATGGTGAAAAACACTGCATCTATATAGCTGACATTGTTTAATGCGGTTTTTTGTCGCTTCACGACTTAACCTAACCTAACCTTCGCACTTCTTTCTAAAAACGCTCTATTACACTGTTTCGTTCCCAATTACGATATTTGCATGACCTTACAGTGTTTCACCAACTAGTACAGTACAGAATGGTGTATCTAGCTAGATGACATCGATCCTTAAGGTTTCACGATGCTTGCATGCGCTTTCACGAGAATATCACAAAATAGCTGCCTCGCACTTGTAACGGTACAAGACGCAGTATCCGGCTAGTTCAGGCCGTTTTGTGCGCTTTCAGAATATTTCACCTATCCAGTTTCGTACTCGCAAAAAACAACACTATCTCGTTAGATGACGTCATTTTTGGTGGTTTACGACGCAGCCTAGCTAAAACTAACATAACTCAACCTAACCTAACCTTCGCACTTCTAGCGTTAGAAAACATTTTACTCGCTACTTTACAGTGCTTTCCGCAACACTACGACGTTTTCATGCGCTTTCACATTAGATATCGCAGTTTCCGACTTGTAATTGTGAAAAACACTGCATATCAATAGTTGACATTGTTTAATGCGGTTTTAAGACGCTTCATAACCTAACCTAACCTTCGCACTTGTATCTAAAAACGCTCTGTTACACTGTTTCGTTCACATTTACGATATTTGCATGACCGCACAGTTTTTCACCCACTTAGTACAGTACAGAACGCTGTATCCCGCTAAATGCCATCGTTCTTTAAGGTTTCACGATGCTTGCATGCGCTTTCACGAGAATAACACAATATACCCGTTTCGCACTTGTAACAGTACAAGACGCAGTATCTGGCTAGTTCACGCCGTTTTGTGTGCTTTCACAACATTTCACCTATCGCAGTTTCGTACTCGCAATAAAACAACACTATCTCGTTAGATGACGTCGTTTTTGGTGGTTTCACGACGCTACCTAGCTTAAACTAACTTAACCTAACCTAACCTTCGCACTTCTATCGTTAGAAAACGTTTTACTCGCTACTTTACAAGGCTTTCTGCAACATTACGACGGTTTCATGCGCTTTCACAATAGATATCGCAGTTTCCGAGTTGTAATGATGAAAAACACTGCATCTCACTAAGTGACATTGATTATGCGGTTTTACAACGGTTCATATCTTAACCTAACCTAACCTTCGCACTTGTGTCTAAAAACGCTCTATTACACTGTTTCGTTCACAATTACGATATTTGCATGACCTCACAGTTTTTCACCAACCTAGTACAGTACAGAACGCTGTATCTCGCTAAATGACATCGTTCTTTAAGGTTTCACGATGCTTTCATGCGCTTTCACGAGAATATCACAATATAGCACTTTCGCACTTGTAACGGAACAAGATGCAGTATCTTGCTAGTTCATGCCATTTTGTGTGCTTTCATATTTCACTTATCGCAGTTTCGTACTCGCAATAAAACAACACTATCTCGTTAGACGACGTCGTTTTTGGTGGTTTCACGACGCTACCTAGCTTAAACTAACATAACTCCACCTAACATAACCTTCGCACTTCTATCGTTAAAAAACGTTTTACTCGCTACTTTGCAATACTTTCTACAACGTTACAACATTTTCATGCGCTTTCACATTAGATATCGCAGTTCCCGACTTGTAATGGTGAAAAACACTGCATCTATATAGCTGACATTGTTTAATGCGGTTTTTTCTCGCTTCACGACTTAACCTAACCTAACCTTCGCACTTCTTTCTCAAAACGCTCTATTACACTGTTTCGTTCCCAATTACGATATTTGCATGACCTTACAGTGTTTCACCAACTAGTACAGTACAGAATGGTGTATCTAGCTAGATGACATCGATCCTTAAGGTTTCACGATGCTTGCATGCGCTTTCACGAGAATATCACAAAATAGCTGCCTCGCACTTGTAACGGTACAAGACGCAGTATCCGGCTAGTTCAGGCCGTTTTGTGCGCTTTCAGAATATTTCACCTATCCAGTTTCGTACTCGCAAAAAACAACACTATCTCGTTAGATGACGTCATTTTTGGTGGTTTACGACGCAGCCTAGCTAAAACTAACATAACTCAACCTAACCTAACCTTCGCACTTCTAGCGTTAGAAAACATTTTACTCGCTACTTTACAGTGCTTTCCGCAACACTACGACGTTTTCATGCGCTTTCACATTAGATATCGCAGTTTCCGACTTGTAATTGTGAAAAACACTGCATATCAATAGTTGACATTGTTTAATGCGGTTTTAAGACGCTTCATAACCTAACCTAACCTTCGCACTTGTATCTAAAAACGCTCTGTTACACTGTTTCGATCACATTTACGATATTTGCATGACCACACAGTTTTTCACCCACTTAGTACAGTACAGAACGCTGTATCCCGCTCAATGACATCGTTCTTTAAGGTTCAACGATGCTTGCATGCGCTTTCACGAGAATAACACAATACACCAGTTTCGCACTTGTAACAGTACAAGACGCAGTATCTGGCTAGTTCACGCCGTTTTGTGTGCTTTCACAACATTTCACCTATCGCAGTTTCGTACTCGCAATAAAACAACACTATCTCGTTAGATGACGTCGTTTTTGGTGGTTTCACGACACTACCTAGCTTAAACTAACATAACTCAACCTAACATAACCTTCGCACTTCTATCGTTAGAAAACGTTTTACTCGCTACTTTACAATGCTTTCTACAACGTTACGACGGTTTCATGCGCTTTCACATTAGATATCGCAGTTCCCGACTTGTAATGGCGAAAAACACTGCATCTCAATAGCTGAAAATAAAGTTTTTTTCATTCCATTCCATTCTCAATAGCTGACATTGTTTGATGCGGTTTTCTGCCGCTTCATGACTTAACCTAACCTAACCTTTGCACTTGTATCTAAAAACGCTCTAGGACACTGTTTCGTTCACAATTACGATATTTGCATGACCTCACAGTGTTTCACCAACTAGTACAGTACAGAACGCTAAATCTAGCTAGATGACATCGTTCTTGAAGGTTTCACGATGCTTGCATGCGCTTTCACGAGAATATCACAAAGCAGCAGTTTCACACTTGTAACGGTACAAGACGCAGTATCCGGCTAGTTCATGCCGTTTTGTGCGCTTTCACAATATTTCACCTATCGCAGTTTCGTACTCGCAATAAAACAACACTATTTCGTTAGATGACGTCGTTTTTGGTGGTTTCACGACGCTACCTAGCTTAAACTAACATAACTCAACCTAACATAACCTTCGCACTTCTATCGTTAGAAAACGTTTTACTCGCTACTTTACAATGCTTTCTGCAACATTACGACGGTTTCATGCGCTTTCACAATAGATATCGCAGTTCCCGACTAGTAATGTTGAAAAACACTGCATCTCACTAAGTGATATTGTTTAATGTGGTTTTACGACGGTTCATATCTTAACCTAACCTAACCTTCGCACTTGTATCTAAAAACGCTGTATTACACTGTTTCGTTCACAATTACGATATTTGCTAACCTCACAGTTTTTCACCAGACTAGTACAGTACAGAACGCTGTATCTCGCTCAATGACGTCGTTCTTTAAGGTTTCACGATACTTTCATGCGCTTTCAGGAGGATATCACAATATAGCAGTTTCGCACTTGTAACGGAACAAGATGCAGTATCTAGCTAGTTCATGCCATTTTGTGTGCTTTCACAATATTTCACCTATCGCAGTTTCGTACTCGCAAAAAAACAACACTATCTCGTTAGACGATGTCCTTTTTGGTGGTTTCATGACGCTACCTAGCTTAAACTAACAGAGCTCAACCTAACATAACCTTCGCACTTCTATCGTTAAAAAACGTTTTACTCGCTACTTTACGATGCTTTTTACAACGTTACGACGGTTTCATGCGCTTTCACATTAGATATCGCAGTTCCCGAGTTGTAATGATGAAAAACACTGCATCTCACTAAGTGACATTGATTATGCGGTTTTACAACGGTTCATATCTTAACCTAACCTAACCTTCGCACTTGTGTCCAAAAACGCTCTATTACACTGTTTCGTTCACAATTACGATATTTGCATGACCTCACAGTTTTTCACCAACCTAGTACAGTACAGAACGCTGTATCTCGCTAAATGACATCGTTCTTTAAGGTTTCACGATGCTTTCATGCGCTTTCACGAGAATATCACAATATAGCACTTTCGCACTTGTAACGGAACAAGATGCAGTATCTTGCTAGTTCATGCCATTTTGTGTGCTTTCATATTTCACTTATCGCAGTTTCGTACTCGCAATAAAACAACACTATCTCGTTAGACGACGTCGTTTTTGGTGGTTTCACGACGCTACCTAGCTTAAACTAACATAACTCCACCTAACATAACCTTCGCACTTCTATCGTTAAAAAACGTTTTACTCGCTACTTTGCAATACTTTCTACAACGTTACAACATTTTCATGCGCTTTCACATTAGATATCGCAGTTCCCGACTTGTAATGGTGAAAAACACTGCATCTATATAGCTGACATTGTTTAATGCGGTTTTTTCTCGCTTCACGACTTAACCTAACCTAACCTTCGCACTTCTTTCTCAAAACGCTCTATTACACTGTTTCGTTCCCAATTACGATATTTGCATGACCTTACAGTGTTTCACCAACTAGTACAGTACAGAATGGTGTATCTAGCTAGATGACATCGATCCTTAAGGTTTCACGATGCTTGCATGCGCTTTCACGAGAATATCACAAAATAGCTGCCTCGCACTTGTAACGGTACAAGACGCAGTATCCGGCTAGTTCAGGCCGTTTTGTGCGCTTTCAGAATATTTCACCTATCCAGTTTCGTACTCGCAAAAAACAACACTATCTCGTTAGATGACGTCATTTTTGGTGGTTTACGACGCAGCCTAGCTAAAACTAACATAACTCAACCTAACCTAACCTTCGCACTTCTAGCGTTAGAAAACATTTTACTCGCTACTTTACAGTGCTTTCCGCAACACTACGACGTTTTCATGCGCTTTCACATTAGATATCGCAGTTTCCGACTTGTAATTGTGAAAAACACTGCATATCAATAGTTGACATTGTTTAATGCGGTTTTAAGACGCTTCATAACCTAACCTAACCTTCGCACTTGTATCTAAAAACGCTCTGTTACACTGTTTCGATCACATTTACGATATTTGCATGACCACACAGTTTTTCACCCACTTAGTACAGTACAGAACGCTGTATCCCGCTCAATGACATCGTTCTTTAAGGTTCAACGATGCTTGCATGCGCTTTCACGAGAATAACACAATACACCAGTTTCGCACTTGTAACAGTACAAGACGCAGTATCTGGCTAGTTCACGCCGTTTTGTGTGCTTTCACAACATTTCACCTATCGCAGTTTCGTACTCGCAATAAAACAACACTATCTCGTTAGATGACGTCGTTTTTGGTGGTTTCACGACGCTACCTAGCTTAAACTAACATAACTCAACCTAACATAACCTTCGCACTTCTATCGTTAGAAAACGTTTTACTCGCTACTTTACAATGCTTTCTACAACGTTACGACGGTTTCATGCGCTTTCACATTAGATATCGCAGTTCCCGACTTGTAATGGCGAAAAACACTGCATCTCAATAGCTGAAAATAAAGTTTTTTTCATTCCATTCCATTCTCAATAGCTGACATTGTTTGATGCGGTTTTCTGCCGCTTCATGACTTAACCTAACCTAACCTTTGCACTTGTATCTAAAAACGCTCTAGGACACTGTTTCGTTCACAATTACGATATTTGCATGACCTCACAGTGTTTCACCAACTAGTACAGTACAGAACGCTAAATCTAGCTAGATGACATCGTTCTTGAAGGTTTCACGATGCTTGCATGCGCTTTCACGAGAATATCACAAAGCAGCAGTTTCACACTTGTAACGGTACAAGACGCAGTATCCGGCTAGTTCATGCCGTTTTGTGCGCTTTCACAATATTTCACCTATCGCAGTTTCGTACTCGCAATAAAACAACACTATTTCGTTAGATGACGTCGTTTTTGGTGGTTTCACGACGCTACCTAGCTTAAACTAACATAACTCAACCTAACATAACCTTCGCACTTCTATCGTTAGAAAACGTTTTACTCGCTACTTTACAATGCTTTCTGCAACATTACGACGGTTTCATGCGCTTTCACAATAGATATCGCAGTTCCCGACTAGTAATGTTGAAAAACACTGCATCTCACTAAGTGATATTGTTTAATGTGGTTTTACGACGGTTCATATCTTAACCTAACCTAACCTTCGCACTTGTATCTAAAAACGCTGTATTACACTGTTTCGTTCACAATTACGATATTTGCTAACCTCACAGTTTTTCACCAGACTAGTACAGTACAGAACGCTGTATCTCGCTCAATGACGTCGTTCTTTAAGGTTTCACGATACTTTCATGCGCTTTCACGAGGATATCACAATATAGCAGTTTCGCACTTGTAACGGAACAAGATGCAGTATCTAGCTAGTTCATGCCATTTTGTGTGCTTTCACAATATTTCACCTATCGCAGTTTCGTACTCGCAAAAAAACAACACTATCTCGTTAGACGATGTCCTTTTTGGTGGTTTCATGACGCTACCTAGCTTAAACTAACAGAGCTCAACCTAACATAACCTTCGCACTTCTATCGTTAAAAAACGTTTTACTCGCTACTTTACGATGCTTTTTACAACGTTACGACGGTTTCATGCGCTTTCACATTAGATATCGCAGTTCCCGACTTGTAATGTTGAAAAACACTGCATCTATATAGCTGACATTGTTTAATGCGGTTTTTTTGTCGCTTCACGACTTAACCTAACCTAACCTTCGCACTTCTTTCTAAAAACGCTCTATTACACCGTTTCGTTCACAATTACGATATTTGCATGACCTTACAGTGTTTCACCAACTAGTACAGTACAGAACGGTGTATCTAGCTAGATGACATCGTTCCTTAAGGTTTCACGATGCTTGCATGCGCTTTCACGAGAATATCACAAAATAGCAGTCTCGCACTTGTAACGGTACAAGACGCAGTATCCGGCTAGTTCTGGTCGTTTTGTGCGCTTTCAGAATATTTCACCTATCCAGTATCGTACTCGCAAAAAATAACACTATCTCGTTAGATGACGTCATTTTGGGTGGTTTCACGACGCGACCTAGCTTAAACTAACATAACTCAACCTAACCTAACCTTCGCACTTCTAGCGTTAGAAAACGTTTTAATTGCTACTTTACAGTGCTTTCTGCAACACTACGACGGTTTCATGCGCTTTCACATTAGACATCGCAGTTTCCGACTTGTAATTGTGAAAAACACTGCATATCAATAGTTGACATTGTTTATTGCGGTTTTATGACGCTTCATAACCTAACCTAACCTTCGCACTTGTATCTAAAAACGCTCTGTTACACTGTTTCGTTCACAATTACGATATTTGCATGACCGCACAGTTTTTCACCCACTTAGTACAGTACAGAACGCTGTATCCCGCTAAATGACATCGTTCTTTAAGGTTCCACGATGCTTGCATGCGCTTTCACGGGAATAACACAATATACCAGTTTCGCACTTGTAACAGTACAAGACGCAGTATCTGGCTAGTTCACGCCGTTTTGTGTGCTTTCACAATAACTCACCTATCGCAGTTTCGTAGTCGCAACAAAACAACTTTATCTCGTTAGATGACGTCGTTTTTGGTGGCTTCACGACGCTACCTAACTTGAACGAACATAACTCAACCTTACTGATCCTTTGCACTTCTAGCATTAGAAAGCGTTTTTTTCGCTACATTACAATGCTTTTTGCAACATTAGGACGGTTTCATGCACTTTCACATAAAATATCGCAGTTTCCGACTTGTAATGGTGAAAAACACTACATCTCATTGGCTGACATTGCTTAATGCGGTTTTATGACGCTTCATAACTTAATCTAACCTAACCTTTGAACTTGTATCTAAAAACGCTCGGTTACACTGTTTCGTTGACAATTACGATATTTGCATGACCTCACAGTGTTTCACCAACTAGTACTGTACAGAACGCTGTATCTAGCTAGATGACATCGTTCTTGAAGGTTTCACGATGCTTGCATGCGCTTTCACGAGAATATCACAAAGCAGCAGTTTCACACTTGTAACGGTACAAGACGCAGTATCCGGCTAGTTCATGCCGTTTTGTGCGCTTTCACAATATTTCACCTATCGCAGTTTCGTACTCGCAATAAAACAACACTATTTCGTTAGATGACGTCGTTTTTTGTGGTTTCACGACGCTACCTAGCTTAAACTAACATAACTCAACCTAACATAACCTTCGCATCTCTAGCGTTAGAAAACGTTTTACTCGCTATTTTACAATGCTTTCTGCAACATTACGACGGTTTCATGCGCTTTCACAATAGATATCGCAGTTCCCGACTAGTAATGATGAAAAACACTGCATCTCACTAAGTGATATTGTTTAATGTGGTTTTACGACGGTTCATATCTTAACCTAACCTAACTTTCGCACTTGTATCTAAAAACGCTCTATTACACTGTTTCGTTCACAATTACGATATTTGCATGACCTCACAGTTTTACACCAGACTAGTACAGTACAGAACGCTGTATCTCGCTCAATGACGTCGTTCTTTAAGGTTTCACGATGTTTTCATGCGCTTTCACGAGGATATCACAATATAGCAGTTTCGCACTTGTAACGGAACAAGATGCAGTATCTAGCTAGTTCATGCCATTTTGTGTGCTTTCACAATATTTCACCTATCGCAGTTTCGTACTCGCAAAAAAACAACACTATCTCGTTAGACGACGTCGTTTTTGGTGGTTTCACGACGCTACCTAGCTTAAACTAACAGAGCTCAACCTAACATAACCTTCGCACTTCTATCGTTAAAAAACGTTTTACTCGCTACTTTACGATGCTTTCTACAACGTTACGACGGTTTCATGCGCTTTCACATTAATATCGCAGTTCCCGACTTGTAATGTTGAAAAACACTGCATCTATATAGCTGAAATTGTTTAATGCGGTTTTTTTGTCGCTTCACGACATAACCTAACCTAACCTTCGCACTTCTTTCTAAAAACGCTCTATTACAACGTTTCGTTCAAAATTACGATATTTGCATGACCTTACAGTGTTTCACCAACTAGTACAGTACAGAACGGTGTATCTAGCTAGATGACATCGTTCCTTAAGGTTTCACGATGCTTGCATGCGCTTTCACGAGAATATCACAAAATAGCAGTCTCGCACTTGTAACGGTACAAGACGCAGTATCCGGCTAGTTCAGGTCGTTTTGTGCGCTTTCAGAATATTTCACCTATCCAGTATCGTACTCGCAAAAAACAACAATATCTCGTTAGATGACGTCATTTTTGGTGGTTTCACGACGCGACCTAGCTTAAACTAGCATAACTCAACCTAACCTAACCTTCGCACTTCTAGCGTTAGAAAACGTTTTAATTGCTACTTTACAGTGCTTTCTGCAACACTACGACGGTTTCATGCGCTTTCACATTAGACATCGCAGTTTCCGACTTGTAATTGTGAAAAACACTGCATATCAATAGTTGACATTGTTTATTGCGGTTTTATGACGCTTCATAACCTAACCTAACCTTCGCACTTGTATCTAAAAACGCTCTGTTACACTGTTTCGTTCACAATTACGATATTTGCATGACCGCACAGTTTTTCACCCACTTAGTACAGTACAGAACGCTGTATCCCGCTAAATGACATCGTTCTTTAAGGTTCCACGATGCTTGCATGCGCTTTCACGGGAATAACACAATATACCAGTTTCGCACTTGTAACAGTACAAGACGCAGTATCTGGATAGTTCACGCCGTTTTGTGTGCTTTCACAATAACTCACCTATCGCAGTTTCGTAGTCGCAACAAAACAACACTATCTCGTTAGATGACGTCGTTTTTGGTGGCTTCACGACGCTACCTAACTTGAACTAACATAACTCAACCTTACTGATCCTTTGCACTTCTAGCATTAGAAAGCGTTTTTTTTCGCTACATTACAATGCTTTTTGCAACATTAGGACGGTTTCATGCACTTTCACATAAAATATCGCAGTTTCCGACTTGTAATGGTGAAAAACACTACATCTCATTGGCTGACATTGCTTAATGTGGTTTTATGACGCTTCAAACCTTAATCTAACCTAACCTTTGAACTTGTATCTAAAAACGCTCGGTTACACTGTTTCGTTGACAATTACGATATTTGCATGACCTCAAAGTTTTTCACCATTTTAGTACAGTACAGAACGCTGTATCTCGCTAAATGACATCGTTTTTTAAGGTTTCACGATGCTTGCAAGTACTTTCACGAGAATATCACAATATAGCAGTTTCATACTTGTAACGGTCCAAGACGCAGTATCTGGCTAGTTCATGCCATTTTGTGTGCTTTCACAATATTTCACCTATCGCAGTTTCGTACTCGCAATAAAACAACACTGTCTCGTTAGATGACGTCGTTTTCGGTGGTTTCCCGACGCTACCTAGCTTAAACTAACATAACTCAACCTAACATAACCTTCGCACTTCTATCGTTAGAAAACGTTTTACTCGCTATTTTACAATGCTTTCTGCAACATTACGACGGTTTCATGCGCTTTCACAATAGATATCGCAGTTCCCGACTAGTAATGATGAAAAACACTGCATCTCACTAAGTGATATTGTTTAATGTGGTTTTACGACGGTTCATATCTTAACCTAACCTAACTTTCGCACTTGTATCTGAAAACGCTCTATTACACTGTTTCGTTCACAATTACGATATTTGCATGACCTCACAGTTTTTTACCAGACTAGTACAGTACAGAACGCTGTATCTCGCTCAATGACGTCGTTCTTTAAGGTTTCACGATGCTTTCATGCGCTTTCACGAGGATATCACAATATAGAAGTTTCGCACTTGTAACGGAACAAGATGCAGTATCTAGCTAGTTCATGCCATTTTGTGTGCTTTCACAATATTTCACCTATCGCAGTTTCGTACTCGCAAAAAAACAACACTATCTCGTTAGACGACGTCGTTTTTGGTGGTTTCACGACGCTACCTAGCTTAAACTAACAGAGCTCAACCTAACATAACCTTCGCACTTCTATCGTTAAAAAACGTTTTACTCGCTACTTTACGATGCTTTCTACAACGTTACGACGGTTTCATGCGCTTTCACATTAGATATCGCAGTTCCCGACTTGTAATATTGAAAAACACTGCATCTATATAGCTGACATTGTTTAATGCGGTTTTTTTTGTCGCTTCACGACTTAACCTAACCTAACCTTTGCACTTCTAAAAACGCTCTATTACACCGTTTCGTTCAAAATTACGATATTTGCATGACCTTACAGTGTTTCACCAACTAGTACAGTACAGAACGGTGTATCTAGCTAGATGACATCGTTCCTTAAGGTTTCACGATGCTTGCATGCGCTTTCACGAGAATATCACAAAATAGCAGTCTCGCACTTGTAACGGTACAAGACGCAGTATCCGGCTAGTTCAGGTCGTTTTGTGCGCTTTCAGAATATTTCACCTATCCAGTATCGTACTCGCAAAAAACAACACTATCTCGTTAGATGACGTCATTTTTGGTGGTTTCACGACGCGACCTAGCTTAAACTAACATAACACAACCTAACCTAACCTTCGCACTTCTAGCGTTAGAAAACGTTTTAATTGCTACTTTACAGTGCTTTCTGGAACACTACGACGGTTTCATGCGCTTTCACATTAGACATCGCAGTTTCCGACTTGTAATTGTGAAAAACACTGCATATCAATAGTTGACATTGTTTATTGCGGTTTTATGACGCTTCATAACCTAACCTAACCTTCGCACTTGTATCTAAAAACGCTCTGTTACACTGTTTCGTTCACAATTACGATATCTGCATGACCGCACAGTTTTTCACCCACTTAGTACAGTACAGAACGCTGTATCCCGCTAAATGGCATCGTTCTTTAAGGTTCCACGATGCTTGCATGCGCTTTCACGGGAATAACACAATATACCAGTTTCGCACTTGTAACAGTACAAGACGCAGTATCTGGCTAGTTCACGCCGTTTTGTGTGCTTTCACAATAACTCACCTATCGCAGTTTCGTAGTCGCAACAAAACAACACTATCTCGTTAGATGACGTCGTTTTTGGTGGCTTCACGACGCTACCTAACTTGAACTAACATAACTCAACCTTACTGATCCTTTGCACTTCTAGCATTAGAAAACGTTTTTTTCGCTACATTACAATGCTTTTTGCAACATTAGGACGGTTTCATGCACTTTCACATAAAATATCGCAGTTTCCGACTTGTAATGGTGAAAAACACTACATCTCATTGGCTGACATTGCTTAATGCGGTTTTATGACGCTTCATAACTTAATCTAACCTAACCTTTGAACTTGTATCTAAAAACGCTCGGTTACACTGTTTCGTTGACAATTACGATATTTGCATGACCTCAAAGTTTTTTCACCAACTTAGTACAGTACAGAACGCTGTATCTCGCTAAATGACATCGTTTTTTAAGGTTTCACGATGCTTGCAAGTACTTTCACGAGAATATCACAATATAGCAGTTTCATACTTGTAACGGTCCAAGACGCAGTATCTGGCTAGTTCATGCCATCTTGTGTGCTTTCAAAATATTTCACCTATCGCAGTATCGTACTCGCAATAAAACAACACTGTCTCGTTAGATGACGTCGTTTTCGGTGGTTTCCCGACGCTACCTAGCTTAAACTAACATAACTCAACCTAACATAACCTTCGCACTTCTATCGTTAGAAAACGTTTTACTCGCTACTTTACAATGCTTTCTACAACATTACGACGGCTTCATGCGCTTTCACAATAGATATCGCAGTTCCCGACTTGTAATGGTGAAAAACACTGCATCTCACTAAGTGACATTGTTTAATGCAGTTTTACGATGGTTCATATCTTAACCTAACCTAACATTCGCACTTGTATCTAAAACACTCTACTACACTGTATCGTTCACAATTACGATATTTGCATGACCTCACAGTTTTTCACCAACCTAGTACAGTACAGAACGCTGTATCTCGCTAAATGACGTCGTTCTTTAAGGTTTCACGATGCTTTCATGCGCTTTCACGAGAATATCACAATATAGCAGTTTCGCACTTGTAACAGAGCAAGATGCAGTATCTAGCTAGTTCATGCCATTTTGTGTGCTTTCACAATATTCCACCTATCGCAGTTTCGTGCTCGCAATAAAACAACACTATCTCGTTAGACGACGTCGTTTTTGGTGGTTTCACGACGCTACCTAGCTTAAACTAACATAACTCAACCTAACATAACCTTCGCACTTCTATCGTTAAAAAACGTTTTACTCGCTACTTTACGATGCTTTCTACAACGTTACGACGGTTTCGTGCGCTTTCACATTAGATATCGCAGTTCCCGACTTGTAATGTTGAAAAACACTGCATCTATATAGCTGACATTGTTTAATGCGGTTTTTTTGTCGCTTCACGACTTAAGCTAACCTAACCTTCGCACTTCTTTCTAAAAACGATCTATTACACTGTTTCGTTCACAATTACGATATTTGCATGACCTTACAGTGTTTCACCAACTAGTACAGTACAGAACGGTGTATCTAGCTAGATGACATCGTTCCTTAAGGTTTCACGATGCTTGCATGCGCTTTCACGAGAATATCACAAAATAGCAGTCTCGCACTTGTAACGGTACAAGACGCAGTATCCGGCTAGTTCAGGCCGTTTTGTGCGCTTTCAGAATATTTCACCTATCCAGTATCGTACTCGAAAAAAACAACACTTTCTCGTTAGATGACGTCATTTTTGGTGGTTTCACGACGCGACCTAGCTTAAACTAACATAACTCAACCTAACCTAACCTTCGCACTTCTAACGTTAGAAAACGTTTTAATTGCTACTTTACAGTGCTTTCTGCAACACTACGACGGTTTCATGCGCTTTCACATTAGATATCGCAGTTTCCGACTTGGAATTGTGAAAAACACTGCATATCAATAGTTGACATTGTTTAATACGGTTTTATGACGCTTCATAACCTAACCTAACCTTCGCACTTGTACCTAAAAACGCTCGGTTACACTGTTTCGTTGACAATTACGATATTTGCATGACCTCAAAGTTTTTTCACCAACTTAGTACAGTACAGAACGCTGTATCTCGCTAAATGACATCGTTTTTTAAGGTTTCATGATGCTTGCAAGTACTTTCACGAGAATACCATAATATAGCAGTTTCATACTTGTAACGGTCCAAGACGCAGTATCTGGCTAGTTCATGCCATTTTGTGTGCTTTCACAATATTTCACCTATCGCAGTTTCGTACTCGCAATAAAACAACACTATCTCGTTAGATGACGACGTTTTTGGTGGTTTCACGACGCTACTTACCTTAAACTAACTTAACCTAACCTAACCTTCGACCTTCAATCGTTAGAAAACGTTTTACTCGCTACTTCACAATGCTTTCTACAACATTACGACGGTTTCATGCGCTTTCACAATAGATATCGCAGTTGCTGACTTGTAATGGTGAAAAACACTGCATCTCACTAAGTGACATTGTTTAATGCGGTTTTACGACGGTTCATATCTTAACCTAACCTAACATTCGCACTTGTATCTAAAACACTCTATTACACTGTCTCGTTCACAATTACGATATTTGCATCACCTCACAGTTTTTCACCAATCTATTACAGTACAGAACGCTGTATCTCGCCAAATGACATCGTTCTTTAAGGTTTCACGATGCTTGCATGCGCTTTAACGAGAATATCACAGTATAGCAGTTTCGCACTTGTAACGGTACAACACGAAGTATCTGGCTTGTTCATGCCGTTTTGTGTGCTTTCACAACATTTCACATATCGCAGTTTCGTACTCGCAATAAAACAACACTATCACGTTAGATGACGACGTTTTTGGTGGTTTCACGACGCTACTTACCTTAAACTAACTTAACCTAACCTAACCTTCGACCTTCAATCGTTAGAAAACGTTTTACTCGCTACTTCACAATGCTTTCTACAACATTACGACGGTTTCATGCGCTTTCACAATAGATATCGCAGTTGCTGACTTGTAATGGTGAAAAACACTGCATCTCACTAAGTGACATTGTTTAATGCGGTTTCACGACGGTTCATATCTTAACCTAACCTAACATTGGCGCTTGTATCTAAAAACGCTCTATTACAACGTTTCGTTCACAATTACAATATTTGCATGACCTCACAGTTTTTCATCAACTTATTACAGTACAGAACGCTGTATCTCGCTAAATGACATCGTTCTTTAAGGTTCCACGATGCTTGCATGCGCTTTAACGAGAATATCACAATACAGCAGTTTCGCACTTGTAACGGTACAACACGCAGTATCTGGCTTGTTCATGCCGTTTTGTGTGCTTTCACAATATTTCACCTATCGCAGTTTTATCCTCGCAATAAAACAACACTATCTCGTTAGATGACGCCGTTTTTGGTGGTTTCACGACGCTAGCTAGCTTAAACTAACATAACTCAACCTAACATAACCTTCGCACTCCTATCGTTAGAAAACGTTTTACTCGCTACTTTTCAATGGTTTCTGCAACATTACGACGGTTTCATGCGCTTTCACATTAGATATCGCAGTTCCCGGCTCTTAATGGGGAAAAACACTGCATCTCACTAAGTGACATTGTTTAATGCGGTTTTACGACGGTTCATATCTTAACCTAACCTAACCTTCGCACTTGTAACTAAAAACGCTCTATTACACTGTTTCGTTCACAATTACGATATTTGCATGACCTCACAGTTTTTCACCAACTTATTACAGTACAGAACGCTGTATCTCGCTAAATGACATCGTTCTTTAAAGTTTCACGATGCTTGCATGCGCTTTAACGAGAATATCACAATACAGCAGTTTCGCACTTGTAACGGTACAACACGCAGTATCTGGCTTGTTCATGCCGTTTTGTGTGCTTTCACAATATTTCACCTATCGCAGTTTTATCCTCGCAATAAAACAACACTATCTCGTTAGATGACGCCGTTTTTGGTGGTTTCACGACGCTAGTAGCTTAAACTAACATAACTCAACCTAACATAACCTTCGCACTCCTATCGTTAGAAAACGTTTTACTCGCTACTTTTCAATGGTTTCTGCAACATTACGACGGTTTCATGCGCTTTCACATTAGATATCGCAGTTCCCGGCTCTTAATGGTGAAAAACACTGCATCTCACTAAGTTACATTGTTTAATGCGGTTTTACGACGGTTCATATCTTAACCTAACCTAACCTTCGCACTTGTAACTAAAAACGCTCTATTACACTGTTTCGTTCACAATTACGATATTTGCATGACCGCACAATTTTTCACCCACTTAGTACAGTACAGAACGCTGTATCCCGCTAAATGACATCGTTCTTTAAGGTTCCACGATGCTTGCATGCGCTTTCACGGGAATAACACAATATACTAGTTTCTCACTTGTAACAGTACAAGACGCAGTATCTGGCTAGTTCACGCCGTTTTATGTGCTTTCACAATAACTCACCTATCGCAGTTTTGTACTCGCAACAAAACAACACTATCTCGTTAGATGACGTCGTTTTTGGTGGCTTCACGACGCTACCTAGCTTGAACTAACATAACTTAACCTTACTGATCCTTTGCACTTCTAGCATTTAAAAGCGTTTTATTCGCTACATTACAATGCTTTTTGCAACATTAGGACGGTTTCATGCACTTTCACATTAGATATCGCAGTTTCCGACTTGTAATGGTGAAAAACACTACATCTCATTGGCTTACATTGCTTAATGCGGTTTTATGACGCTTCATACCTAAATCTAACCTTACCTTCGAACTTGTATCTAAAAACGCTCGGTTACACTGTTTCGTTGACAATTACGATATTTGCATGACCTCAAAGTTTTTTCACCAACTTAGTACAGTACAGAACGCTGTATCTCGCTAAATGACATCGTTTTTTAAGGTTTCACGATGCTTGCAAGTACTTTCACGAGAATACCATAATATAGCAGTTTCATACTTGTAACGGTCCAAGACGCAGTATCTGGCTAGTTCATGCCATTTTGTGTGCTTTCACAATATTTCACCTATCGCAGTTTCGTACTCGCAATAAAACAACACTGTCTCGTTAGATGACGTCGTTTTTGGTGGTTTCCCGACGCTACCTAGCTTAAACTAACATAACTCAACCTAACATAACCTTCGCACTTCTATCGTTAGAAAACGTTTTACTCGCTACTTTACAATGCTTTCTACAACATTACGACGGTTTCATGCGCTTTCACAATAGATATCGCAGTTCCCGACTTGTAATGGAGAAAAACACTGCCTCTCACTAAGTGACATTGTTTAATGCGGTTTTACGACGGTTCATATCTTAACCTAACCTAACATTCGCGCTTGTATCTAAAAACGCTCTATTACAACGTTTCGTTCACAATTACAATATTTGCATGACCTCACAGTTTTTCATCAACTTATTACAGTACAGAACGCTGTATCTCGCTAAATGACATCGTTCTTTAAGGTTCCACGATGCTTGCATGCGCTTTAACGAGAATATCACAATACAGCAGTTTCGCACTTGTAACGGTACAACACGCAGTATCTGGCTTGTTCATGCCGTTTTGTGTGCTTTCACAATATTTCACCTATCGCAGTTTTATCCTCGCAATAAAACAACACTATCTCGTTAGATGACGCCGTTTTTGGTGGTTTCACGACGCTAGCTAGCTTAAACTAACATAACTCAACCTAACATAACCTTCGCACTCCTATCGTTAGAAAACGTTTTACTGGCTACTTTTCAATGGTTTCTGCAACATTACGACGGTTTCATGCGCTTTCACATTAGATATCGCAGTTCCCGGCTCTTAATGGTGAAAAACACTGCATCTCACTAAGTGACATTGTTTAATGCGGTTTTACGACGGTTCATATCTTAACCTAACCTAACCTTCGCACTTGTAACTAAAAACGCTCTATTACACTGTTTCGTTCACAATTACTATATTTGCATGACCTCATAGTTTTTCACCAACTAGTACAGTACAGAACGCTGTATCTAGCTAGATGACATCGTTCTTTAAGGTTTCACGATGCTTGCATGGGCTTTCACGAGAATATCACAAAACAGCAGTTTCACACTTGTAACGGTACAAGACGCAGTATCCGGCTAGTTCATGCCGTTTTGTGCGATTTCATAATATTTCACCAATTGCAGTTTCGTACTCGCAATAAAACAACACTATTTCGTTAGATGACGTCGTTTTTGGTGGTTTCACGACGCTACCTAGCTTAAACTAACATAACTCAACCTAACATATCCTTCAAACTTCTATCGTTAGAAAACGTTTTACTCGCTACTTTGGAATGCTTTCTGCAACATTACGACGGTTTCATGCGCTTTTACAATAGATATCGCAGTTCCCGACTAGTAATGATGAAAAACACTGCATCTCACTAAGTGATATTGTTTAATGCGGTTTTACGACGGTTCATATCTTAACCTAACCTAACCTTCGCACTTGTATCTAAAAACGCTCTATTACACTGTTTCGTTCACAATTACGATATTTGCATGACCTCACAGTTTTTCACCAACTAGTACAGTACAGAACGGTGTATCTAGCTAGATGACATCGTTCTTTAAGGTTTCACGATGCTTGCATGCGCTTTCACGAGAATATCACAAAATAGCAGTCTCGCACTTGTAACGGTACAAGACGCAGTATCCGGCTAGTTCAGGCCGTTTTGTGCGCTTTCAGAATATTTCACCTATCCAGTTTCGTACTCGCAAAAAACAACACTATATCGTTAGATGACGTCATTTTTGGTGGTTTCACGAGGCGACCTAGCTTGAACTAACATAACTCAACCTTACTGATCCTTTGCACTTCTAGCGTTAGAAAGCGTTTTATTCGTTACATTACAACGCTTTTTGCAACATTAGGACAGTTTCATGCACTTTCACATTAGATATCGCAGTTTCCGACTTGTAATGGTGAAAAACACAGCATCTATATAGCTGACATTGTTTAATGCGGTTTTTTTGTCGCTTCACGACTTAACCTAACCTAACCTTGGCACTTCTTTCTAAAAACGCTCTATTACACTGTTTCGTTCACAATTACGATATTTGCATGACCTTACAGTGTTTCACCAACTAGTACAGTACAGAACGGTGTATCTAGCTGGATGACATCGTTCCTTAAGGTTTCACGATGCTTGCATGCGCTTTCACGAGAATATCACAATATAGCAGTTTCATACTTGTAACGGTCCAAGACGCAGTATCTGGCTAGTTCATGCCATTTTGTGTGCTTTCACAATATTTCACCTATCGCAGTTTTGTACTCGCAATAAAACAACACTGTCTCGTTAGATGACGTCGTATTTGGTGGTTTCATGGCGCTACCTAGCTTAAACTAACATAACTCAACCTAACATAACCTTCGCACTTCTATCGTTAAAAACGCTTTACTCGTTACTTTACAATGCTTTCTACAGCGTTACGACGGTTTCATGCGCTTTCACATTAGATATCGCAGTTCCCAACTTGTAATGGTGAAAAACACTGCATCTATATAGCTGACATTCTTTAATGCGGTTTTTTTGTCGCTTCACGACTTAACCTAACCTAACCTTGGCACTTCTTTCAAAAAACGCTCTATTACACTGTTTCGTTCACAATTACGATATTTGCATGACCTTACAGTGTTTCACCAACTAGTACAGTACAGAACGGTGTATCTAGCTGGATGACATCGTTGCTTAAGGTTTCACGATGCTTGCATGCGCTTTCACGAGAATATCACAAAATAGCAGTCTCGCACTTGTAACAGTACAAGACGCGGTATCCGGCTAGTTCAGGCCGTTTTGTGCGCTTTCAGAATATTTCACCTATCCAGTTTCGTACTCGCAAAAAACAACACTATCTCGTTAGATGACGTCAATTTTGGTGGTTTTTACGACGCGACCTAGCTTAAACTAACATAACTCAACCTAACCTAACCTTCACACTTCTAGCGTTAGAAAATGTTTTACTCGCTACTTTACAGTGCTTTCTGCAACACTACGACGGTTTCATGCGCTTTCACATTAGATATCGCAGTTTCCGACTTTTAATTGTGAAAAACACTGCATATCAATAGTTGACATTGTTTAATGCGGTTTTATGACGCTTCATAACCTAACCTAACCTTCGCACTTGTATCTAAAACGCTCTGTTACACTGTTTCGTTCACAATTACAATATTTGCATGACCGCACAGTTTTTCACCCACTTAGTAGAGTACAGAACGCTGTATCCCGCTAAATGACATCGTTCTTTAAGGTTCCACGATGCTTGCATGCGCTTTCACAAGAATAACACAATATACCAGTTTCGCACTTGTAACAGTACAAGACGCAGTATCTGGCTAGTTCACGCCGTTTTGTGTGCTTTCACAATAATTCACCTATCGCAGTTTCGTACTCGCAACAAAACAACACTATCTCGTTAGATGACGTCGTTTTTGGTGGCTTCACGACGCTACCTAGCTTGAACTAACATAACTCAACCTTACTGATCCATTGCACTTCTAGCGTTAGAAAGCGTTTTCTTCGCTACATTACAATGCTTTTTGCAACATTACGACGGTTTCATGCACTTTCACATTAGATATCGCAGTTTCCGACTTGTAATGGTGAAAAACACTACATCTCATTGGCTGACATTGCTTAATGCGGTTTTATGACGCTTCATAACTTAGTCTAACCTAAACTTCGAACTTGTATCTAAAAACGCTTGGTTACACTGTTTCATTGACAATTACGATATTTGCATGACCTCAAAGTTTTTTCACCAACTTAGTACAGTACAGAACGCTGTATTTCGCTAAATGACATCGTTCTTTAAGGTTTCACGATGCTTGCATGCGCTTTAACGAGAATATCACAGTATAGCAGTTTCGCACTTGTAACGGTAACACGAAGTATCTGGCTTGTTCATGCCGTTTTGTGTGCTTTCACAACATTTCACATATCGCAGTTTCGTACTCGCAATTAAACAACACTATCTCGTTAGATGACGTCGTTTTTGGTGGTTTTACGACGCTACCTAGCCTAAACTAACTCAACCTAACATAACCTTCGCACTTATATCGTGAGAAATCGTTTTACTCGCTACTTTACAATGCTTTCTACAACATTACGACGGTTTCGGAGGCTTTCACATTAGATATCGCAGTTCCCAACTTGTAATATTGAAAAACACTGCATCCCACTAAGTGACATTGTTTGATGCGGTTTTACGACGGTTCATATCTTAACCTTACCTAACATTCGCGCTTGTATCTCAAAACGCTCTATTACACTGTTTCGTTCACAATTACGATATTTGCATGACCTCACAGTTTTTCACCGACCTAGTACAGTACAGAACGCTGTATCTCGCTAAATGACATCGTTCTTTAAGGTATCACGATGCTTTCATGCGCTTTCGCGAGAATCTCATGATATAGCAGTTTCGCACTTGTAACGGTACAACACGCAGTATCTGGCTTGTTCATGCCGTTTTGTGTGCTTTCACAATATTTCACCTATCGCAGTTTTATCCTCGCAATAAAACAACACTATCTCGTTAGATGACGCCGTTTTTGGTGGTTTCACGACGCTAGCTAGCTTAAACTAACATAACTCAACCTAACATAACCTTCGCACTCCTATCGTTAGAAAACGTTTTACTCGCTACTTTTCAATGGTTTCTGCAACATTACCACGGTTTCATGCGCTTTCACATTAGATATCGCAGTTTTCGGCTCTTAATGGGGAAAAACACTGCATCTCACTAAGTGACATTGTTTAATGCGGTTTTACGACGGTTCATATCTTAACCTAACCTAACCTTCGCACTTGTAACGAAAAACGCTCTATTACACTGTTTCGTTCACAATTACGATATTTGCATGACCTCACAGTTTTTCACCAACTTATTACAGTACAGAACGCTGTATCTCGCTAAATGACATCGTTCTTTAAAGTTTCACGATGCTTGCATGCGCTTTAACGAGAATATCACAATACAGCAGTTTCGCACTTGTAACGGTACAACACGCAGTATCTGGCTTGTTCATGCCGTTTTGTGTGCTTTCACAATATTTCACCTATCGCAGTTTTATCCTCGCAATAAAACAACACTATCTCGTTAGATGACGCCGTTTTTGGTGGTTTCACGACGCTAGCTAGCTTAAACTAACATAACTCAACCTAACATAACCTTCGCACTCCTATCGTTAGAAAACGTTTTACTCGCTACTTTTCAATGGTTTCTGCAACATTACGACGGTTTCATGCGCTTTCACATTAGATATCGCAGTTCCCGGCTCTTAATGGTGAAAAACACTGCATCTCACTAAGTTACATTGTTTAATGCGGTTTTACGACGGTTCATATCTTAACCTAACCTAACCTTCGCACTTGTAACTAAAAACGCTCTATTACACTGTTTCGTTCACAATTACGATATTTGCATGACCGCACAATTTTTCACCCACTTAGTACAGTACAGAACGCTGTATCCCGCTAAATGACATCGTTCTTTAAGGTTCCACGATGCTTGCATGCGCTTTCACGGGAATAACACAATATACCAGTTTCTCACTTGTAACAGTACAAGACGCAGTATCTGGCTAGTTCACGCCGTTTTGTGTGCTTTCACAATAACTCACCTATCGCAGTTTTGTACTCGCAACAAAACAACACTATCTCGTTAGATGACGTCGTTTTTGGTGGCTTCACGACGCTACCTAGCTTGAACTAACATAACTTAACCTTACTGATCCTTTGCACTTCTAGCATTAAAAAGCGTTTTATTCGCTACATTACAATGCTTTTTGCAACATTAGGACGGTTTCATGCACTTTCACATTAGATATCGCAGTTTCCGACTTGTAATGGTGAAAAACACTACATCTCATTGGCTTACATTGCTTAATGCGGTTTTATGACGCTTCATAACTAAATCTAACCTTACCTTCGAACTTGTATCTAAAAACGCTCGGTTACACTGTTTCGTTGACAATTACGATATTTGCATGACCTCAAAGTTTTTTCACCAACTTAGTACAGTACAGAACGCTGTATCTCGCTAAATGACATCGTTTTTTAAGGTTTCACGATGCTTGCAAGTACTTTCACGAGAATACCATAATATAGCAGTTTCATACTTGTAACGGTCCAAGACGCAGTATCTGGCTAGTTCATGCCATTTTGTGTGCTTTCACAATATTTCACCTATCGCAGTTTCGTACTCGCAATAAAACAACACTGTCTCGTTAGATGACGTCGTTTTTGGTGGTTTCCCGACGCTACCTAGCTTAAACTAACATAACTCAACCTAACATAACCTTCGCACTTCTATCGTTAGAAAACGTTTTACTCGCTACTTTACAATGCTTTCTACAACATTACGACGGTTTCACGCGCTTTCACATTAGATATCGCAGTTCCCGGCTCTTAATGGTGAAAAACACTGCATCTCACTAAGTGACATTGTTTAATGCGGTTTTACGACGGTTCATATCTTAACCTAACCTAACCTTCGCACTTGTAACTAAAAACGCTCTATTACACTGTTTCGTTCACAATTACGATATTTGCATGACCTCACAGTTTTTCACCAACTAGTACAGTACAGAACGCTGTATCTAGCTAGATGACATCGTTCTTTAAGGTTTCACGATGCTTGCATGCGCTTTCACGAGAATATCACAAAACAGCAGTTTCACACTTGTAACGGTACAAGACGCAGTATCCGGCTAGTTCATGCCGTTTTGTGCGATTTCATAATATTTCACCAATTGCAGTTTCGTACTCGCAATAAAACAACACTATTTCGTTAAATGACGTCGTTTTTGGTGGTTTCACGACGCTACCTAGCTTAAACTAACATAACTCAACCTAACATATCCTTCAAACTTCTATCGTTAGAAAACGTTTTACTCGCTACTTTGGAATGCTTTCTGCAACATTACGACGGTTTCATGCGCTTTTACAATAGATATCGCAGTTCCCGACTAGTAATGATGAAAAACACTGCATCTCACTAAGTGATATTGTTTAATGCGGTTTTACGACGGTTCATATCTTAACCTAACCTAACCTTCGCACTTGTATCTAAAAACGCTCTATTACACTGTTTCGTTCACAATTACGATATTTGCATGACCTCACAGTTTTTCACCCACTTAGTAGAGTACAGAACGCTGTATCCCGCTAAATGACATCGTTCTTTAAGGTTCCACGATGCTTGCATGCGCTTTCACAAGAATAACACAATATACCAGTTTCGCACTTGTAACAGTACAAGACGCAGTATCTGGCTAGTTCACGCCGTTTTGTGTGCTTTCACAATAATTCACCTATCGCAGTTTCGTACTCGCAACAAAACAACACTATCTCGTTAGATGACGTCGTTTTTGGTGGCTTCACGACGCTACCTAGCTTGAACTAACATAACTCAACCTTACTGATCCATTGCACTTCTAGCGTTAGAAAGCGTTTTCTTCGCTACATTACAATGCTTTTTGCAACATTACGACGGTTTCATGCACTTTCACATTAGATATCGCAGTTTCCGACTTGTAATGGTGAAAAACACTACATCTCATTGGCTGACATTGCTTAATGCGGTTTTATGACGCTTCATAACTTAATCTAACCTAAACTTCGAACTTGTATCTAAAAACGCTTGGTTACACTGTTTCATTGACAATTACGATATTTGCATGACCTCAAAGTTTTTTCACCAACTTAGTACAGTACAGAACGCTGTATTTCGCTAAATGACATCGTTCTTTAAGGTTTCACGATGCTTGCATGCGCTTTAACGAGAATATCACAGTATAGCAGTTTCGCACTTGTAACGGTAACACGAAGTATCTGGCTTGTTCATGCCGTTTTGTGTGCTTTCACAACATTTCACATATCGCAGTTTCGTACTCGCAATTAAACAACACTATCTCGTTAGATGACGTCGTTTTTGGCGGTTTTACGACGCTACCTAGCCTAAACTAACTCAACCTAACATAACCTTCGCACTTATATCGTGAGAAATCGTTTTACTCGCTACTTTACAATGCTTTCTACAACATTACGACGGTTTCGGAGGCTTTCACATTAGATATCGCAGTTCCCAACTTGTAATATTGAAAAACACTGCATCCCACTAAGTGACATTGTTTGATGCGGTTTTACGACGGTTCATATCTTAACCTTACCTAACATTCGCGCTTGTATCTCAAAACGCTCTATTACACTGTTTCGTTCACAATTACGATATTTGCATGACCTCACAGTTTTTCACCGACCTAGTACAGTACAGAACGCTGTATCTCGCTAAATGACGTCGTTCTTTAAGGTATCACGATGCTTTCATGCGCTTTCGCGAGAATCTCATGATATAGCAGTTTTGCACTTGTAACGGTACAACACGCAGTATCTGGCTTGTTCATGCCGTTTTGTGTGCTTTCACAATATTTCACCTATCGCAGTTTCGTACTCGCAATAAAACAACACTAACTCGTTAGACGACGTCGTTTTTGGTGGTTTCACGACGCTACCTAGCTTAAACTAACATAACTACAACCAACATAATCTTCGCAGTACTATCGTTGAAAAACGATTTACTCGCTACTTTACAACGCTTTCTACAACGTTACGACGGTTTCATGCGCTTTCACGTTAGATATCGCAGTTCCCGACTTGTAATGGTGAAAAACACTGCATCTCAATAGTTGACATTGTTTGATGCGGTTTTTTGTCGCTCAATGACTTAACCTAACCTATCCTTTGCACTTGTATATAAAAACGCTCTATTACACTGTTTCGTTCACAATTACGATATTTGCATGACCTTACAGTGTTTCACAGTGTTACAGAACGCTGTATCTAGCTAGATGACATCGTTCCTCAAGGTTTCACGATGCTTGCATGCGCTTTCACGAGAATATCACAAAACAGCCGTTTCACACTTGTAACGGTACAACACGCAGTATCCGGCTAGTTCATGCCGTTTTGTGCGCTTTCATAATATTACACCTATCGCAGTTTCGTACTCGCAATAAAACAACACTATTTCGTTAGATGACGTCGTTTTTGGTGGTTTCACGACGCTCCCTAGCTTAAACTAACATAACTCAACCTAACATATCCTTCACACTTCTATCGTTAGAAAACGTTTTACTCGCTACTTTAGAATGCTTTCTACAACATTACGACGGTTTCGGACGCTTTCACATTAGATATCGCAGTTCCCAACTTGTAATGGTGAAAAACACTGCATCTCACTAAGTGACATTCTTTAATGCGGTTTTACGACGGTTCATATCTTAACCCTACCTTACATTCGCGCTTGTATCTAAAAACGCTCCATTACACTGTTTCGTTCACAATTACGATATTTGCATGACCTCACAGTTTTTCACCAACCTAGTACAGTACAGATCGCTGTATCTAGCTAGATGACATCGTTCTTTAAGGTTTCACGATGCTTGCATGCGCTTTCACGAGAATATCACAAAATAGCAGTTTCGCATTTGTAACGGTACAAGACGCAGTACTCAGCTAGTTCATGCCGTTTTGTGTGCTTTCACAATTTTTCACCTATCCAGTTTCGTACTCGCAAAAAAACAACACTATCTCAATAGATGACGTCATTTTGGGTGGTTTCACGGTGCGACCTAGCTTGACCTAACACAACTCAACCTAACCTAACCTTCGCACTTCTAGCGTTAGAAAACGTTTTACTCGCTACTTTACAGTGCTTTTTGCAACATTACGACGGTTTCATGCGCTTTCACATTAGATATCGCAGTTTCCGACTTGTAATGCTGAAAAACACTGCATCTCAATAGCTGAAATTTTTTATTGCGGTTTTATGACGCTTCATAACCTAACCTAACATTCGTGCTTGTATCTAAAAACGCTCTATTACACTGTTTCGTTCACAATTACGATATTTGCATGACCTCACAGTTTTTCACCAACCTAGTACAGTACAGAACGCTGTATCTCGCTAAATGACAGCGTTCTTTAAGGTTTCACGATGCTTGCATGCGCTTTAACGAGAATATCACTATATAGCAGTTTCGCTCTTGTAACAGTACAAGACGCAGTATCTGGCTTCTTAATGCCGTTTTGTGTGCTTTCACAATATTTCACCTATCGCAGTTTCGTACTCGCAATTAAACAACACTATCTCGTTAGATGACGTCGTTTTTGGTGGTTTTACGACGCTACCTAGCCTAAACTAACTCAACCTAACATAACCTTCGCACTTCTATCGTGAGAAATCGTTTTCCTCGCTACTTTACAATGCTTTCTACAACATTACGACGGTTTCGGAGGCTTTCACATTAGATATCGCAGTTCCCAACTTGTAATATTGAAAAACACTGCATCCCACTAAGTGACATTGTTTGATGCGGTTTTACGACGGTTCATATCTTAACCTTACCTAACATTCGCGCTTGTATCTAAAAACGCTCTATTACACTGTTTCGTTCACAATTACGATAATTGCATGACCTCACAGTTTTTCACCGACCTAGTACAGTACAGAACGCTGTATCTCGCTAAATGACATCGTTCTTTAAGGTATCACGATGCTTTCATGCGCTTTCGCGAGAATCTCATGATATAGCAGTTTCGCACTTGGAACGGTACAAGACGCACTATCTGGCTAGTTCATGCCATTTTGTGTGCTTTCACAATATTTCACCTATCGCAGTTTCGTACTCGCAATAAAACAACACTATCTCGTTAGACGACGTCGTTTTTGGTGGTTTCACGACGCTACCTAGCTTAAACTAACATAACTACACCCAACATAATCTTCGCACTACTATCGTTGAAAAACGATTTACTCGCTACTTTACAACGCTTTCTACAACGTTACGACGGTTTCATGCGCTTTCACATTAGATATCGCAGTTCCCGACTTGTAATGGTGAAAAACACTGCATCTCAATAGCTGACATTGTTTGATGCGGTTTTTTGTCGCTCAATGACTTAACCTAACCTAACCTTTGCACTTGTATCTAAAAACGCTCTATTACACTGTTTCGTTCACAATTACGATATTTGCATGACCTTACAGTGTTTCACCAACTAGTACAGTACAGAACGCTGTATCTAGCTAGATCACATCGTTCTTTAGGGTTTCACGATGCTTGCATGCGCTTTCACGAGAATATCACAAAATAGCAGTTTCGCACTTCTAACGGTACAAGACGCAGTACTCGGCTAGTTCATGCCGTTTTGTGTGCTTTCACAATTTTTCACCTACCCAGTTTCGTACTCGCAAAAAAAACAACACTATCTCGTTAGACGACGTCGTTTTTGGTGGTTTCACGACGCTACCTAGCTTAAACTAACATAACTCAACCTAACATAATCTTCGCACTTCTATCGTTAAAAAACGTTTTACTCGCTACTTTACAACGCTTTCTACAACGTTACGACAGTTTCATGCGCTTTCACATTAGATATCGCAGTTCCCGACTTGTAATGGTGAAAAACACTGCATCTCCATAGCTGACATTGTTTGATGCGGTTTTTTGACGCTCAATGACTTAAGTTACCTAACCTTTGCACTTGTATCTAAAAACGCTCGGTTACACTGTTTCGTTGACAATTACGATATTTGCATAACCTCAAAGTTTTGTCACCAACTTAGTACAGTACAGAACGCTGTATCTCGCTAAATGACATCGTTCTTTAAGGTTTCACGATGCTTGCATGCGCTTTAACGAGAATATCACAGTATAGCAGTTTCGCACTTGTAACGGTACAACACGAAGTATCTGGCTTGTTCATGCCGTTTTGTGTGCTTTCACAACATTTCACATATCGCAGTTTCGTACTCGCAATAAAACAACACTATCTCGTTAGATGACGACGTTTTTGGTGGTTTCACGACGCTACTTACCTTAAACTAACTTAACCTAACCTAACCTTCGACCTTCAATCGTTAGAAATCGTTTTACTCGCTACTTCACAATGCTTTCTACAACATTACGACGGTTTCATGCGCTTTCACAATAGATATCGCAGTTGCTGACTTGTAATGGTGCAAAACACTGCATCTCACTAAGTGACATTGTTTAATGCGGTTTTACGACGGTTCATATCTTAACCTAACCTAACATTGGCGCTTGTATCTAAAAACGCTCTATTACAACGTTTCGTTCACAATTACAATATTTGCATGACCTCACAGTTTTTCATCAACTTATTACAGTACAGAACGCTGTATCTCGCTAAATGACATCGTTCTTTAAGGTTCCACGATGCTTGCATGCGCTTTAACGAGAATATCACAATACAGCAGTTTCGCACTTGTAACGGTACAACACGCAGTATCTGGCTTGTTCATGCCGTTTTGTGTGCTTTCACAATATTTCACCTATCGCAGTTTTATCCTCGCAATAAAACAACACTATCTCGTTAGATGACGCCGTTTTTGGTGGTTTCACGACGCTAGCTAGCTTAAACTAACATAACTCAACCTAACATAACCTTCGCACTCCTATCGTTAGAAAACGTTTTACTCGCTACTTTTCAATGGTTTCTGCAACATTACGACGGTTTCATGCGCTTTCACATTAGATATCGCAGTTCCCGGCTCTTAATGGGGAAAAACACTGCATCTCACTAAGTGACATTGTTCAATGCGGTTTTACGACGGTTCATATCTTAACCTAACCTAACCTTCGCACTTGTAACTAAAAACGCTCTATTACACTGTTTCGTTCACAATTACGATATTTGCATGACCTCACAGTTTTTCACCAACTTATTACAGTACAGAACGCTGTATCTCGCTAAATGACATCGTTCTTTAAAGTTTCACGATGCTTGCATGCGCTTTAACGAGAATATCACAATACAGCAGTTTCGCACTTGTAACGGTACAACACGCAGTATCTGGCTTGTTCATGCCGTTTTGTGTGCTTTCACAATATTTCACCTATCGCAGTTTTATCCTCGCAATAAAACAACACTATCTCGTTAGATGACGCCGTTTTTGGTGGTTTCACGACGCTAGCTAGCTTAAACTAACATAACTCAACCTAACATAACCTTCGCACTCCTATCGTTAGAAAACGTTTTACTCGCTACTTTTATATGGTTTCTGCAACATTACGACGGTTTCATGCGCTTTCACATTAGATATCGCAGTTCCCGGCTCTTAATGGTGAAAAACACTGCATCTCACTAAGTTACATTGTTTAATGCGGTTTTACGACGGTTCATATCTTAACCTAACCTAACCTTCGCACTTGTAACTAAAAACGCTCTATTACACTGTTTCGTTCACAATTACGATATTTGCATGACCGCACAATTTTTCACCCACTTAGTACAGTACAGAACGCTGTATCCCGCTAAATGACATCGTTCTTTAAGGTTCCACGATGCTTGCATGCGCTTTCACGGGAATAACACAATATACCAGTTTCTCACTTGTAACAGTACAAGACGCAGTATCTGGCTAGTTGACGCCGTTTTGTGTGCTTTCACAATAACTCACCTATCGCAGTTTTGTACTCGCAACAAAACAACACTATCTCGTTAGATGACGTCGTTTTTGGTGGCTTCACGACGCTACCTAGCTTGAACTAACATAACTTAACCTTACTGATCCTTTGCACTTCTAGCATTAGAAAGCGTTTTATTCGCTACATTACAATGCTTTTTGCAACATTAGGACGGTTTCATGCACTTTCACATTAGATATCGCAGTTTCCGACTTGTAATGGTGAAAAACACTACATCTCATTGGCTTACATTGCTTAATGCGGTTTTATGACGCTTCATAACTAAATCTAACCTTACCTTCGAACTTGTATCTAAAAACGCTCGGTTACACTGTTTCGTTGACAATTACGATATTTGCATGACCTCAAAGTTTTTTCACCAACTTAGTACAGTACAGAACGCTGTATCTCCTAAATGACATCGTTTTTTAAGGTTTCACGATGCTTGCAAGTACTTTCACGAGAATACCATAATATAGCAGTTTCATACTTGTAACGGTCCAAGACGCAGTATCTGGCTAGTTCATGCCATTTTGTGTGCTTTCACAATATTTCACCTATCGCAGTTTCGTACTCGCAATAAAACAACACTGTCTCGTTAGATGACGTCGTTTTTGGTGGTTTCCCGACGCTACCTAGCTTAAACTAACATAACTCAACCTAACATAACCTTCGCACTTCTATCGTTAGAAAACGTTTTACTCGCTACTTTACAATGCTTTCTACAACATTACGACGGTTTCATGCGCTTTCACAATAGATATCGCAGTTCCCGACTTGTAATGGAGAAAAACACTGCCTCTCACTAAGTGACATTGTTTAATGCGGTTTTACGACGGTTCATATCTTAACCTAACCTAACATTCGCGCTTGTATCTAAAAACGCTCTATTACAACGTTTCGTTCACAATTACAATATTTGCATGACCTCACAGTTTTTCATCAACTTATTACAGTACAGAACGCTGTATCTCGCTAAATGACATCGTTCTTTAAGGTTCCACGATGCTTGCATGCGCTTTAACGAGAATATCACAATACAGCAGTTTCGCACTTGTAACGGTACAACACGCAGTATCTGGCTTGTTCATGCCGTTTTGTGTGCTTTCACAATATTTCACCTATCGCAGTTTTATCCTCGCAATAAAACAACACTATCTCGTTAGATGACGCCGTTTTTGGTGGTTTCACGACGCTAGCTAGCTTAAACTAACATAACTCAACCTAACATAACCTTCGCACTCCTATCGTTAGAAAACGTTTTACTCGCTACTTTTCAATGGTTTCTGCAACATTACGACGGTTTCATGCGCTTTCACATTAGATATCGCAGTTCCCGGCTCTTAATGGTGAAAAACACTGCATCTCACTAAGTGACATTGTTTATTGCGGTTTTACGACGGTTCATATCTTAACCTAACCTAACCTTCGCACTTGTAACTAAAAACGCTCTATTACACTGTTTCGTTCACAATTACGATATTTGCATGACCTCACAGTTTTTCACCAACTAGTACAGTACAGAACGCTGTATCTAGCTAGATGACATCGTTCTTTAAGGTTTCACGATGCTTGCATGCGCTTTCACGAGAATATCACAAAACAGCAGTTTCACACTTGTAACGGTACAAGACGCAGTATCCGGCTAGTTCATGCCGTTTTGTGCGATTTCATAATATTTCACCAATTGCAGTTTCGTACACGCAATAAAACAACACTATTTCGTTAGATGACGTCGTTTTTGGTGGTTTCACGACGCTACCTAGCTTAAACTAACATAACTCAACCTAACATATCCTTCAAACTTCTATCGTTAGAAAACGTTTTACTCGCTACTTTGGAATGCTTTCTGCAACATTACGACGGTTTCATGCGCTTTTACAATAGATATCGCAGTTCCCGACTAGTAATGATGAAAAACACTGCATCTCACTAAGTGATATTGTTTAATGCGGTTTTACGACGGTTCATATCTTAACCTAACCTAACCTTCGCACTTGTATCTAAAAACGCTCTATTACACTGTTTCGTTCACAATTACGATATTTGCATGACCTCACAGTTTTTCACCAACTAGTATAGTACAGAACGGTGTATCTAGCTAGATGACATCGTTCTTTAAGGTTTCACGATGCTTGCATGCGCTTTCACGAGAATATCACAAAATAGCAGTCTCGCACTTGTAACGGTACAAGACGCAGTATCCGGCTAGTTCAGGCCGTTTTGTGCGCTTTCAGAATATTTCACCTATCCAGTTTCGTACTCGCAAAAAACAACACTATATCGTTAGATGACGTCATTTTTGGTGGTTTCACGAGGCGACCTAGCTTGAACTAACATAACTCAACCTTACTGATCCTTTGCACTTCTAGCGTTAGAAAGCGTTTTATTCGCTACATTACAACGCTTTTTGCAACATTAGGACAGTTTCATGCACTTTCACATTAGATATCGCAGTTTCCGACTTGTAATGGTGAAAAACACTGCATCTATATAGCTGACATTGTTTATGCGGTTTTTTTGTCGCTTCACGACTTAACCTAACCTAACCTTGGCACTTCTTTCTAAAAACGCTCTATTACACTGTTTCGTTCACAATTACGATATTTGCATGACCTTACAGTGTTTCACCAACTAGTACAGTACAGAACGGTGTATCTAGCTGGATGACATCGTTCCTTAAGGTTTCACGATGCTTGCATGCGCTTTCACGAGAATATCACAATATAGCAGTTTCATACTTGTAACGGTCCAAGACGCAGTATCTGGCTAGTTCATGCCATTTTGTGTGCTTTCACAATATTTCACCTATCGCAGTTTTGTACTCGCAATAAAACAACACTGTCTCGTTAGATGACGTCGTATTTGGTGGTTTCATGGCGCTACCTAGCTTAAACTAACATAACTCAACCTTACATAACCTTCGCACTTCTATCGTTAAAAACGCTTTACTCGTTACTTTACAATGCTTTCTACAGCGTTACGACGGTTTCATGCGCTTTCACATTAGATATCGCAGTTCCCAACTTGTAATGGTGAAAAACACTGCATCTATATAGCTGACATTCTTTAATGCGGTTTTTTGTCGCTTCACGACTTAACCTAACCTAACCTTGGCACTTCTTTCAAAAAACGCTCTATTACACTGTTTCGTTCACAATTACGATATTTGCATGACCTTACAGTTTTTCACCCACTTAGTAGAGTACAGAACGCTGTATCCCGCTAAATGACATCGTTCTTTAAGGTTCCACGATGCTTGCATGCGCTTTCACAAGAATAACACAATATACCAGTTTCGCACTTGTAACAGTACAAGACGCAGTATCTGGCTAGTTCACGCCGTTTTGTGTGCTTTCACAATAATTCACCTATCGCAGTTTCGTACTCGCAACAAAACAACACTATCTCGTTAGATGACGTCGTTTTTGGTGGCTTCACGACGCTACCTAGCTTGAACTAACATAACTCAACCTTACTGATCCATTGCACTTCTAGCGTTAGAAAGCGTTTTCTTCGCTACATTACAATGCTTTTTGCAACATTACGACGGTTTCATGCACTTTCACATTAGATATCGCAGTTTCCGACTTGTAATGGTGAAAAACACTACATCTCATTGGCTGACATTGCTTAATGCGGTTTTATGACGCTTCATAACTTAATCTAACCTAAACTTCGAACTTGTATCTAAAAACGCTTGGTTACACTGTTTCATTGACAATTACGATATTTGCATGACCTCAAAGTTTTTTCACCAACTTAGTACAGTACAGAACGCTGTATTTCGCTAAATGACATCGTTCTTTAAGGTTTCACGATGCTTGCATGCGCTTTAACGAGAATATCACAGTATAGCAGTTTCGCACTTGTAACGGTAACACGAAGTATCTGGCTTGTTCATGCCGTTTTGTGTGCTTTCACAACATTTCACATATCGCAGTTTCGTACTCGCAATTAAACAACACTATCTCGTTAGATGACGTCGTTTTTGGTGGTTTTACGACGCTACCTAGCCTAAACTAACTCAACCTAACATAACCTTCGCACTTATATCGTGAGAAATCGTTTTACTCGCTACTTTACAATGCTTTCTACAACATTACGACGGTTTCGGAGGCTTTCACATTTACATTAGATATCGCAGTTCCCAACTTGTAATATTGAAAAACACTGCATCCCACTAAGTGACATTGTTTGATGCGGTTTTACGACGGTTCATATCTTAACCTTACCTAACATTCGCGCTTGTATCTCAAAACGCTCTATTACACTGTTTCGTTCACAATTACGATATTTGCATGACCTCACAGTTTTTCACCGACCTAGTACAGTACAGAACGCTGTATCTCGCTAAATGACATCGTTCTTTAAGGTATCACGATGCTTTCATGCGCTTTCGCGAGAATCTCATGATATAGCAGTTTAGCACTTGTAACGGTACAACACGCAGTATCTGGCTTGTTCATGCCGTTTTGTGTGCTTTCACAATATTTCACCTATCGCAGTTTCGTACTCGCAATAAAACAACACTAACTCGTTAGACGACGTCGTTTTTGGTGGTTTCACGACGCTACCTAGCTTAAACTAACATAACTACAACCAAAATAATCTTCGCAGTACTATCGTTGAAAAACGATTTACTCGCTACTTTACAACGCTTTCTACAACGTTACGACGGTTTCATGCGCTTTCACGTTAGATATCGCAGTTCCTGACTTGTAATGGTGAAAAACACTGCATCTCAATAGCTGACATTGTTTGATGCGGTTTTTTGTCGCTCAATGACTTAACCTAACCTATCCTTTGCACTTGTATCTAAAAACGCTCTATTACACTGTTTCGTTCACAATTACGATATTTGCATGACCTTACAGTGTTTCACAGTGTTACAGAACGCTGTATCTAGCTAGATGACATCGTTCCTTAAGGTTTCACGATGCTTGCATGCGCTTTCACGAGAATATCACAAAATAGCAGTCTCGCACTTGTAACAGTACAAGACGCAGTATCCGGCTAGTTCAGGCCGTTTTGTGCGCTTTCAGAATATTTCACCTATCCAGTTTCGTACTCGCAAAAAACAACACTATCTCGTTAGATGACGTCATTTTTGGTGGTTTTTACGACGCGACCTAGCTTAAACTAACATAACTCAACCTAACCTAACCTTCGCAATTCTAGCGTTAGAAAACGTTTTACTCGCTACTTTACAGTGCTTTCTGCAACACTACGACGGTTTCATGCGCTTCACATTAGATATCGCAGTTTCCGACTTTTAATTGTGAAAAACACTGCATATCAATAGTTGACATTGTTTAATGCGGTTTTATGACGCTTCATAACCTAACCTAACCTTCGCACTTGTATCTAAAAACGCTCTGTTACACTGTTTCGTTCACAATTACAATATTTGCATGACCGCACAGTTTTTCACCCACTTAGTAGAGTACAGAACGCTGTATCCCGCTAAATGACATCGTTCTTTAAGGTTCCGCGATGCTTGCATGCACTTTCACAAGAATAACACATATACCAGTTTCGCACTTGTAACAGTACAAGACGCAGTATCTGGCTAGTTCATGCCGTTTTCTGTGCTTTCAAAATATTTCCCCTATCGCAGTTTCGTACTCGCAATAAAACAACACTATCTCGTTAGACCACGTCGTTTTTGGTGGTTTCACGACGCTACCTAGCTTAAACTAACATAACTCAACCTAACATATCCTTCGCACTTCTATCGTTAAAAAACGTTTTACTCGCTACTTTACAATGCTTTCTACAACGTTACGACGGTTTCATGCGCTTTCACATTAGATATCGCAGTTCCCGACTTGTAATGGTGAAAAACACTGCATCTAAATAGCTGACATTGTTTAATGCGGTTTTTTTGTCGCTTCACGACTTAACCTAACCTAACCTTCGCACTCGTATCTAAAAACGCTCTATTACACTGTTTCGTTCACAATTACGATATTTGCATGACCTCACAGTGTTTCACCAACTAGTACAGTACATAACGCTGTATCTAGCTAGATGACATCGTTCTTTAAGGTTTCACGATGCTTGCATGCACTTTCACGAGAATATCACAAAATAGCAGTCTCGCACTTGTAACGGTACAAGACGCAGTATCCGGCTAGTTCAGGCCGTTTTGTGCGCTTTCAGAATATTTCACCTATCCAGTTTCGTACTCGCAAAAAACAACACTATCTCGTTAGATGACGTCATTTTTGGTGGTTTTTACGACGCGACCTAGCTTAAACTAACATAACTCAACCTAACCTAACCTTCACACTTCTAGCGTTAGAAAACGTTTTACTCGCTACTTTACAGTGCTTTCTGCAACACTACGACGGTTTCATGCGCTTTCACATTAGATATCGCAGTTTCCGACTTTTAATTGTGAAAAACACTGCATATCAATAGTTGACATTGTTTAATGCGGTTTTATGACGCTTCATAACCTAACCTAACCTTCGCACTTGTATCTAAAAACGCTCTGTTACACTGTTTCGTTCACAATTACAATATTTGCATGACCGCAAAGTTTTTAACCCACTTAGTAGAGTACAGAACGCTGTATCCCGCTAAATGACATCGTTCTTTAAGGTTCCACGATGCTTGCATGCGCTTTCACAAGAATAACACAATATACCAGTTTCGCACTTGTAACAGTACAAGACGCAGTATCTGGCTAGTCCACGCCGTTTTGTGTGCTTTCACAATAATTCACCTATCGCAGTTTCGTACTCGCAACAAAACAACACTATCTCGTTAGATGACGTCGTTTTTGGTGGCTTCACGACGCTACCTAGCTTGAACTAACATAACTCAACCTTACTGATCCATTGCACTTCTAGCGTTAGAAAGCGTTTTCTTCGCTACATTACAATGCTTTTTGCAACATTACGACGGTTTCATGCACTTTCACATTAGATATCGCAGTTTCCGACTTGTAATGGTGAAAAACACTACATCTCATTGGCTGACATTGCTTAATGCGGTTTTATGACGCTTCATAACTTAATCTAACCTAACCTTCGAACTTGTATCTAAAAACGCTCTATTACACTGTTTCGTTCACAATTACGATATTTGCATGACCTCACAGTTTTTCACCAACCTAGTACAGTACAGAACGCTGTATCTCGCTAAATGACAGCGTTCTTTAAGGTTTCACGATGCTTGCATGCGCTTTAACGAGAATATCACTATATAGCAGTTTCGCTCTTGTAACAGTACAAGACGCAGTATCTGGCTTCTTAATGCCGTTTTGTGTGCTTTCACAATATTTCACCTATCGCAGTTTCGTACTCGCAATTAAACAACACTATCTCGTTAGATGACGTCGTTTTTGGTGGTTTTACGACGCTACCTAGCCTAAACTAACTCAACCTAACATAACCTTCGCACTTCTATCGTGAGAAATCGTTTTACTCGCTACTTTACAATGCTTTCTACAACATTACGACGGTTTCGGAGGCTTTCACATTAGATATCGCAGTTCCCAACTTGTAATATTGAAAAACACTGCATCCCACTAAGTGACATTGTTTGATGCGGTTTTACGACGGTTCATATCTTAACCTTACCTAACATTCGCGCTTGTATCTAAAAACGCTCTATTACACTGTTTCGTTCACAATTACGATAATTGCATGACCTCACAGTATTTCACCGACCTAGTACAGTACAGAACGCTGTATCTCGCTAAATGACATCGTTCTTTAAGGTATCACGATGCTTTCATGCGCTTTCGCGAGAATCTCATGATATAGCAGTTTCGCACTTGGAACGGTACAAGACGCACTATCTGGCTAGTTCATGCCATTTTGTGTGCTTTCACAATATTTCACCTATCGCAGTTTCGTACTCGCAATAAAACAACACTATCTCGTTAGACGACGTCGTTTTTGGTGGTTTCACGACGCTACCTAGCTTAAACTAACATAACTACACCCAACATAATCTTCGCACTACTATCGTTGAAAAACGATTTACTCGCTACTTTACAACGCTTTCTACAACGTTACGACGGTTTCATGCGCTTTCACATTAGATATCGCAGTTCCCGACTTGTAATGGTGAAAAACACTGCATCTCAATAGCTGACATTGTTTGATGCGGTTTTTCGTCGCTCAATGACTTAACCTAACCTAACCTTTGCACTTGTATCTAAAAACGCTATTACACTGTTTCGTTCACAATTACGATATTTGCATGACCTTACAGTGTTTCACCAACTAGTACAGTACAGAACGCTGTATCTAGCTAGATCACATCGTTCTTTAAGGTTTCACGATGCTTGCATGCGCTTTCACGAGAATATCACAAAATAGCAGTTTCGCACTTGTAACGGTACAAGACGCAGTACTCGGCTAGCTCATGCCGTTTTGTGTGCTTTCACAATTTTTCACCTACCCAGTTTCGTACTCGCAAAAAAAAACAACACTATCTCGTTACATGACGTCGTTTTTGGTGGCTTCACGACGCTACCTAGCTTGAACTAACATAATTCAACCTTACCTATCCTTTGCACTTCTAGCGTTAAAAAACGTTTTATTCGCTACATCACAATGCTTTTTGCAACATTACGACGGTTTCCTGCATTTTCACATTAGATATCGCAGTGTCCGACTTGTAATGGTGAAAAACACTACATCTCATTGGCTGACATTGTTTGATGCGGTTTTTTGTCGCTTCATGACTTAACCTAGCCTAACCTTCGCACTTGTATCTAAAAACGCTCTGTTACACTGTTTCGTTCACCATTATGATATCTGCATGACCTCACAGTTTTTCACCAATCTATGACAGTAAAGAACGCTGTATCCCGCTAAATGACATCGTTCTTTATGGTTCCACGATGTTTGCATGCGCTTTCACGAGAATAACACAATATACCAGTTTCGCACTTGTAACAGTACAAGACGCAGTATCCGGCTAGTTCACGCCGTTTTGTGTGCTTTCACAATAACTCACCTATCGCAGTTTCGTACTCGCAACAAAACAACACTATCTCGTTAGATGACGTCTTTTTTGGTGGCTTCACGACGCTACCTAGCTTGAACTAACATAACTCAACCTTACCTATCCTTGCACTTCTAGCGTTAGAAAACGTTTTATTCGCTACTTCACTATGCCTTTTGCAACATTACGACGGTTTCTTGCATTTTCACATTAGATATCGCAGATCCCGACTTGTAATGGTGAAAAACACTGCATCTCACTAAGTGACATTGTTTAATGCGGTTTTACGACGGTTGATATCTTAACCTAACCTAACATTCGCACTTGTATCTAAAAACACTCTATTACACTGTTTCGTTCACAATTAGGATATTTGCATGACCTCACAGTTTTTCACCAATCCATGACAGTACAGAACGCTGTATCTCGCTAAATGACATCGTTCTTTAAGGTTTCACGATGCTTGCATGCGCTTTAGCGAGAATATCACAGTATAGCAGTTTCGCACTTGTAACGGTACAACACGCAGTATCTGGCTTATTCATGCCGTTTTTTGTGCTTTCACAACATTTCACCTATCGCAGTTTCGTACTCGCAATAAAACAACACTATCTCGTTAGATGACGTAGTTTTTGGTGGTTTCACGACGCTACCTAGCTTAAACTAACTTAACCTAACCTAACCTTCGCACTTCTATCGTTAGAAAACGTTTTACTCGCTACTTTACAGTGCTTTCTGCAACAATACCATGGTTTCATGTGCTTTCACATTAGATATCGCAGTTTCCGACTTGTAGTTGTGAAAAACGCTGCATATCATTAGTTGACATTGTTTAATGCGGTTTTATGACGCTTCATAACCTAACCTAACCTTCGCACTTGTATCTAAAAACGCTCTGTTACACTGTTTCGTTCACAATTACGATATTTGCATGACCGCACATTTTTTCACCCAGTTAGTACAGTACAGAACGCTGTATCCCGCTAAATGACATCGTTCTTTAAGGTTCCACGATGCTTGCTTGCGCTTTCACGAGAATAACACAATATAGCAGTTTCGCACTTGTAACAGTACAAGACGCAGTATCTGGCTAGTTGACGCCGTTTTGTGTGCTTTCACAATAACTCACCTATAGCAGTTTCGTTTTCGCAACAAAACAACACTATCTCGTTAGATGACGTCGTTTTTGGTGGCTTCACGACACTACCTAGCTTGAACTAACATAACTCAACCTAACCTAACCTTTGCACTTCTAGCACTAGAAAACATTTTATTCGCTACTTTACAATGCTTTTTGCAACATTACAACGGTTTCATGCACTTTAACATTAGATATCGCAGTGTCCGACTTGTAATGGTGAAAAACACTGCATCTCAATAGCTGAAATTGTTTATTGCGGTTTTATGACGCTTCATAACTTAACCTAACCTAACCTTCGCGCTTGTATTTAAAAACGCTCTGTTACACTGTTTGGTTCACAATTGCGATATTATCATGACCTCAAAGTTTTTCACCAACTTAGTACACTACAGAACGCTGTATCTCGCTAATGACATCGTTCTTTAAAGTTTCACGATTCTTGCATGCGCTTTCACGAGAATACCACAATATAGCAGTTTCGCCCCTGTAACGGTACAAGACGCAGTATCTGTCTAGTTCAATGTCGTTTTGTGTGCTTTCACATTATTTCACCTATCGCAGTTTTGCACTCGCTACAAACCAACACTATCTCGTTAGATGTCGTCGTTTTCGGTAGTTTCACGACGCTACCTAGCTTGAACATAACTCAACCTAACCTAACCCAGGCAGCACTCCGGCGATGGACCGATCTTGGACCGGTATTGGCTAACGTCGCTGCAATATTGGCCCAAGGTTGGCAAATCGGCAAAGATCAACTTCTACCGATGTAGGACCGCCGTTCAAGCCAACCTGGGGCCGACGTCCTGCCGTTGCATTTGCCGACACCCAGCCGACGGCGGCCCACTCTACACATGCCAATGAAGGCCCGTCCTTTCACCGACGCAGTTGCCAACATACATCCAGCATAGGGCCAATCTCGGGCCACTTTGTAGCCAATGAAATGCCGGTATTGCGCCAGCATTCACTTTACGACGAATATTGGCTACCATTGGCTTGCCAATTTTACACCGTGAATAATATGGGCTTTATACTACTGGCATTTCTTTGCCGGTGGACTTTACATTACATCCCCAGAATCACCTCTAGCAGCTTATAGCGCCCCGTACGAGCTTGGCAGCGTAGTATACTTCAAGGCGACTGACCACTGGATGACTAGTGTAGAAGCACTACAGGATTTCACTAAATCGTCCAATTTTGCCTTTTTTCTTGCATTGCCTATAATCCTCCCCACATGTAGAGCATAAGACATACATTTTTCTTCATTTTCGCGAGAATGGGCTGTTCTATTATGTATTAGCTAAAAAACATTAACTAAAGTAACTGCTCCGTGCAAATATTCCGCACACTAGCAATCTATAAATAAGAATACCAGAACACAATATTTTGTAACCTTATTTCTGAGTATACTAAGCCAAACTATTTATTTCAGTTCGGCTTTTCAAGTTGCTGCAGTTCAGTAATGAAGCCCAAACTAGGAGGCGAGTACAGCAAGGCTTTATCGGCATAGGGCTGGCCAGGAGCGCAGAGGTTGGGCAATGACTCAGAGGCTGCAGCAGCAGATGAGGCAATGAAAGTAGGCTTCCAAGGGTCCTGCAAGCAGCGATTGGGCAAGAAACCAACCATCACAGGCTGTCGCAGATCCCTGCTCCAAGGGGCAGCAGCGACCGGGCTGCAAATCTATGAACACATCTATAAAGTGCCTTTCCTAACCTCCATCAAGGCCAACAAACTTCAACAGCCATGTCTTGATGAAACGCTGTGCTTTTTCAGACACCTGTATACGTAAATTGAAATAAACACCTCAAGATAAGTTCTAAGCACTGCAGTATAACATATATGCATGCAAAAACAATGAACAACAATAACAGTAGATGTTATAATGTACTATCCAGATCAAATGCCATGTGGCCATTATGGAATAAAATGAACAAATACTTCAACAGTCATTGGGCAAAAAAAATCTGCCACAGACCAAAAAATTCAGGAATAGATTTCATTTAAAGTTGATTAAAACAAGCTTGTTTGACTAATTGACAAACAGACACCAGGTCTTTCGTGATTTCTACACATGATTTACAGGGTTGCATGACAGGTGAACTAGTCTGCAGCTATAGCCTATGGCTGTATAAATTGACAACAGGGCAACAAGACACACGACTGCACGAACTTTCAACTCTGGATTATTCTTCGGCACACGTCAGCTAATACTGCACAAGAGGATGACAGACCACCAGATAGACAACACAAGATGAAAGAATCTATGCTAACCCAATTTCAGCACTGACACTTGTGGATTAGTGCAAGGCTCCTGTCCCAATTTTAAAATGGTATCTCCAAAGGCTATGAAAGATGTGCTGATGTGGTTTCATACGTTGTTCTTTTCGCTATAAATAAACCTCCGAAATTTCATGTGCTTTTGGAGACTTGCATGATCTGAAGTCTTGGTTTTATAGGAGACCAGGACTGGATAGGTAGCTCACCAAAAAGCCGTACTTGACAGAAACTCGCGACACAATACAGCCATTTGCGAACCGGCTGCAGAGAGAGAACGTACTCTTGGCGCTACCGTGCTTCATTCTGGAACGATAAGCTCTAAAAGCCATTGCGCCAGTAATACTGTACTGAGGCTAAAAAAAAACTGTCAGAAGGCTACTCTCACATAAATAATACTTAAAAATAGAAAGGAGCTCCGCAAAGCGGACTGCATCTATGCATGTGGCATTGAAGAAACAGTGTTGTGCAGTGACGGCAACTTCCTCGTGATCATTTCCTGGTTGGGACATTGTGCTATTGTAGTACTGGCTTATATGCCCGTGCGGCGACGATACTACACTGCGCACTTCTATAATAAAAAAACGAATAAGTAGAGGCTGCAGCATCACTTTTTCTGGCGGCATATGTACACCCTGTCTGTGGAATGCATGTACGTTGATGTTGATCAGGCGAACAACTGTGACAGCATAGCACGGGTGGTGTCGCGGTCATATGGTTGATAGCGCGGGATGGATTTCCTGACCATAACTGCTGCATTTAGGTGGGGACGAAATATAAAAAGAACACCCGCGAACCAAAATGCTATGTGCACATTGGAGAACCCCAAGCGGTCACAATCTTTGTACGCACACTGCAGCGTACCTCAGAATGATATCTTGTTGGCACATTAAAGCCTAGCAATTATCGATGTTGAACAGACATGTTTATTTTAGGCCGACACAGGGAAGCGGAAAAAAACTGAAACTGCGTGTTAGGTGAACTAAACAACAAGTAAACGTCGAAGACATTTGATACTTCTCTAGCAATGCACAAATTCCGATGTTACTTAGCCACAGCAGCAAGTGAGAAAAACGCCTACTGAATTGGCTGGCTTCATAAAGCTAAGCTTTGAGTAATCTGCTCCTTTGTAACAAGAACCCTGTCTTTTGCACAAATTAAGTTAAGCAGAGGCACTTCAGCATCGAGTTTTTACCGCAAGAGTATCTTTTAGACAGCCCAGAGACGTATGAACGTGGCCTGCACAAGTGTTGTGAGCAATTCACTTTTCCTTTACACGCAACCGTTTACAAAAAAAAAGACTACCTGCCTATCGTTTTGTTCACTACATGCACCAGATGAAGTTTGCTGAAGGTGGTTAAATGGACGGACGCATGGAAACTATGCTAGTCTTGAACTTCACTACTCAACGCTCAGTGGGCCAGACAAAAAAAAGTTTACAATGCTGTTTGTTGCATAATGTGCTCGTTTCATTTCCAGCCAATCACCAATCGAGCAAAACAAGGTATCTTTGAGGTGAAACATCTTGATTGCGGAGGCACATGTATGAATAAATTTTCATACAACTGTGAGGTTGCTAGAACAGAAAACAGTTGTAGATAACTCTAATGAACTTTTTATTGTGTAACTTTGTGCTAGCCTTTTTTCTCAATCATGCTCAGCCAAAAACAACATTGTCACAAAGCTGCCCACACGATGTAGAGTCATTTGCCCCACCCCACCTTCCCACCACAATAGAGCCATTTGTATTGAAAATTGGGATCAGTAGAACACTCCGTAGTGTGAGGAAATATTTTATGAACGTTCTGCCATTCTTCATTTTCCTTTATATTGACGATTCTGCAGCAAGAGAAAAAAACATAAAAAATCTGTCACAACGTAACCCGATTTCATCGTAGTACAGGTCTTCGACATCTAAGCTAAATTCACTGCATGTCTTCGGATTATTCTGCCGCAGAAATATCACGATAGCCCCTGCATTGGGCACAAAAAAGGGATCACAATAATGCTATGCCTTGCCCCAAAAAGAACTCAAGACTGCTGTTAAGTCGCTAGAACACAAGTGTCAACGACAAGGCCGAGTTCAATGAAGTGATAGGACTAAAATGTCAGTGAACCTCTCATGTTTCATTTCATTTCATTTCATTTTATTACCTTAAAGACCCCATTGAAGGGGTATTACATACGGGGTGGGTACATATATGAAAACGTGAAAGCCATTTTTTTTTTACAATGCAAGGTAATTTGTTACGGTGTTCAAAAAGGTGGTAGGACAGGTTATGGCGGTGATTTCGTTAGAAAGGCCGTTCCAGTCCGTAGCTGCACGAAAAAAGAATGAGGACGAAAAAGTGACGGTGCGCGTACGCGGCCGCTCAACTTGTTGCGGGTGACCAGTGCGATGGGAGATGCGTGCCGGAGGAAGAATGTATGGTGGCCTGCCGAGCGAGCTGTAAAAAAACTTGTGAAAATGGGAAAGACTAGAAATGCGGCGACGAGATGCAAGCAATGATAGGCCAGATTCTGCTTTCAGTGCTGATATGCTGACGTCATAAGAGTACGTAGAATGAATAAATCGTGTGGCTTGATTTTGAAGTGACTCGAGTTGATCGATGAGATATGCTTGATGCGGGCTCCAAATGGCTGATGCGTATTCTATCTTCGTCCTTACGAGAGATTGATAAGTTAGTAATTTGACTAAAAGCTAGTAATTCAATAAAATCAAATATTGCTTCAAAGCAATGTTTGTAGTGACTCCAGCAGTTGTACCAGCAGTTGGCAATATTTTCTTGAAGGTACACTAAAGAGAACTAATGTCTCAGTTTAGACTGACACGCGGCACACAGAGACCTCTCAAGCCACAAGTTCATTTTCAGCGAAGAAAATATTAGGGATGAAGTTTATTTTTTATTTTGTGATGCTAAATTTTGAAAATGAATTGTATTTTCGCAACATTGGCTTGATGAATATTTCTGAAATTTTGTATCTTAGGTCCATCACACCGACAGATAACAGTGTACATAATTTTGATGAATCAATATTTACAAGAGACCCAGTACACGTGTTTGAATTTTATGATGTCACCTGGTTTCGTGCGAAAATATTAAGTGAGCGTCTCCACCCACATTTTCTTTTGGTGCGTTATCTCAATTACCAAGCGTCGTTTCGCGGTAAGGGTGCTATTTCCTGGATTGAGAAATTGTACATCACTAATACGCGTAAAATGTTTTTGGTTTTAGTGTCTTTAAAACGTGTACCGAGACAATTTTGAGACATCGCAAAAGGGACATTTTTAGTTTCCTCGGTATGCAAGCAGCATTACCACTTGCCACACAATAGTCAGCCAGCGTGCATGAGATAGTTACTTTGACTTTAAAGTTTTTGTTCCAACGTATTGGACACAATGAAGTGGACATCATCATGACGAGTCAACAAGGTTCCTCCGAGTTCGAAAACGGAGTTTCCATGCAGCCTGAATCACAGAAATCACTGTTATGGTCAATAGGGACAATGCACTCATGGTTTATATGTACCACGAGCAGATCGCTTTTCTGCCATTAGTACGTAGCAAATTGCCAAGTTCCTGCAACGTCACACTGCCTTGTCATATCACAGAGAAGCCACCCACTTGATATCGAAATTGGTAGTGTCTTTTAAAAGTAGAGGTATTAAAAACATATGCGATGTTTTCCCACGCAATAAAAACTGTCTTTTTGAAACCAATCGTCTTCTATAGAACCAATATTCCTAAATATTGAAAATTTGTCTCAGTACTCCTTTAAGTGATGCCAACAAGATGAAACGGGACAGCAATATCAGATGGTTTGGCAGCATGTATTTGGGTACATGCACGATTACCTGATCAATTGTGAAGGGAACAATATAACGAATGGGTGGTAGATCACAGCTGGTCTGTAGGCGCTCGCTCGCTCCCTGCTTTTATGGCCTAAGCAGCCACTGCGAGTAAAATATAGTTGTTTTTACACAGTGTCCGCGCACTCCGCATGTGGGCGTCGAGAGCCAACTCTCGACGCCCGCATGCGGAGTGCGTGGGCGTCGAGACGCCCGTACACCTAAATTTATTATAACGTGCACCTAAACGTGCACCTAAATTTAATATTTAGGTGCACGTTAAAGAACTCCACATGGTCAAAACTCCCAGAGCCTTCAACTATGGCGTCTTTCGTAAATATATCAGTGAACGAACTTCCTCGAATAATAATCCTTGACAATAACACTCGATTATTGAGCAATACATTGAAGATTCACTGCTGCTGGCCTGTTCGGAAAGTGTGGACAAGAGTCACGCAAAAGCGTCGGCGCTAATTACTTCTGAAACTTTTTCCCAGATTCTTCTAGTTAATTGCATAAAAATGTTGACGGATTGAAATGACATGCCGTCTCGCTTTCTTTACAAGCCCACAAAAAAGCATTTCTGGTTAGAAACAATGTCGCTATTTCAGCTAAAAGCATCACAACAAATTTTTGCCAACGGTGCTTTTTTTTCTTCAGGTGCAATGAAAATATATTAGTACTAATGAGGACATTTTTTGATTCTATAAAATTATATTGTTCCCGTGCGTCTCTGGAGAGCCTTATTGCATGAGAAAATGTTTCACATTTTTTAATCGGCACTGAAGATTGCATGTGGGATTGTGCGGGCTTGGTTTTTTTTTCTTTACTAAAACAACTTTCCAAAACTGCATCACAACATGATCTTTCATGTCTCCAAATTTTGTGTTTTTATTTTGAACAAATATTATTTTCATTGACATTCTTATTACTACTGCTATTACTCCTGCTATTGCGAGTGCTATTCACACCTACTTGTCAGAAATAGTGACCATCCCTCTTATGCTTTTACTTTCACCTTAATGAAGTACTTATTTCAATAAGCACGAAATGTGATACCTTGAACAAGAATGTGCCAATTTATCATTTTCATGGGCACTGGCTGCCGCATACGAATTCGAAGTAAACGTTTCCAAAACAATTTTTCTCAGAAAAAAAGAAAAGATTATGTTGTCTATCATTTCCTCTGCCAGTTTGTGAAAGATTTTGTGGCCAAGCCTTCTGAACCCAATGCACAATGGTACGTGCGTGCAGAATGGAATATTTATCAATTCACTCCTGTCTTGAAGTATCAGCAAAAGGTGTCATATATGCTTCCTACCATGTTTCCATTGCGTTGGTAACACCAGAAAGTGCAAAAGTAGAAATGAACCTGAGCATTATTTGAGTGCGCTAGCCTTTTTTTTCCAATGGACGGCGGCGAGTTAGTTTGGAACAAGATTGCAGCAATAGGTAGAAGCACAACCTCCTTTCTGTACACAGTCCGCAAATAAAGCGAGCGTGCGCCTCCAGACTCGCCGCAAGTAGATATAGTCGGGACAATAAAGAGAAACAATTGCTTGACTTAGATGAACAAACTGTGGTCTGAAATCTCTAATGCTACAAGTTTCACTGTCATCATTTCATTAATAATGAACAAAAATCAAGGTCAACATTTTAATGGTAAATTTCGTGCTTAAACATTTGCCAGGGTGCGACAGCTGAACTAGAATTTGGAGCACTAGAATTTGAATTTTCAAAGCAGCAAAATTTTACTTTTGGAGCACTAAAATTTAAATTTGTAGCAGGTTACAAGCGAAAAAACATTCATTTTTTTTTACCACGAAAGACCGAATTTTGAGCAACTTGAGAAAGAAGGCTTAGACTTAAAAATATATATTTATGTGCAAGCCATTTAACATTCCCTAAATCATGCACAGTGAATATGTGCACTCCAATTTCAACAAAGTAGTAATTTCTTTAATCACCCCACTCCGCAAACAATCATAAGGTCCACATTAGAAGTCACCAGGCCTGTCAAATCGTTTGAGAATTCAAATGTGGATTTCCCCAGATGGTGACCATGAGATTCCTAAAACTAGAAAAAAACGGATTTTTTACAGCTGTAGAGATGTCATATTGTACCCCAAATAATTTTGCCAGTAACTTTTCCTACTGACTAATATGTGGCATATATATACATCAGTGATTGAACAAACTGCAAAGTGTCTAGAGACTACTATAAGCCCCTTCCAAATATTATAAGGCTTTTTCACAGGCCATCATGTACTATGCGAAGGTGGCTTAAGCGGTGTTTCTGCACAGGTTAGAACAAGACCAAGAAATTTCGAACCACAACCCCCCCCCCCCTCCTTCCCTTCATTTTTTTTTTCATGAAGAAGTTAGGTTTAGGGCACAATTTTTGGCTTGCTTGCAAGGCGCGTTTGACCAGATAAAGCAATCTAATCAAACCATTGCGAGACCAACCTGCCAGTTGGCTTCGCAATGGCACCGGATATCTATCGCATGTGGTGTTGCTATGGCAACTGACGTCACGGCATGAACTGGCTGTAAAGCTGGTAGTGTACAGGCTCGATATGCTGAGAGCTTGAACACTTACAGCTTTATTTCCTAATGGTTCCTAAGATGCCATGGCAGCACTTGATGACTAGAAAATTCATATTTCCAACGAAGTGTTGCTGGCTACGGCAACACATCTTTTGTGTTGTCGTTGCGTCGTCCCGCCGTTAAATATATCTGCTGCGGTCAGCAAACCGACAGGCACGTGGCGTTGTAACTACATCTGGTTGATAGAGTTTTTCGACTGTCTTTAACTAATGAGCAGCTGTCTTACACTGCGGTTTATGGTTAGGGTCTGCCCGCATGGACTGATGATGCAAACTACAAGTGGCTAAAATGGTCTCCATTTCTCGCTCACATTAGGGCAAACGAGAAAATTTTGAGGGCCGTCGGGCATTTTGGCGCAGCGTGGCACAATTTCGGCAAATTTTATGGTTTTGGCACAGCTCGGCACACAAATGAGCAATTTTATAAAATTGACGCAATCAGAACAGCTGTTGCACCCCTGCGTTTGAGCATCACGTAGCAAATTTCAAGATGTCTTTTTCGTATTTTTATGACATTGGCTCAATGAAATTTTCCAATCATCGTATGCTAGGTCTAGCACCCACTGAACAGAATGTACTTCATTTTTAATGAGTAGAAGCTATGTGTGACCCCCCTCTCCCCCAGTAGACGCCTTCATTATTTCGTGCGTCACTGTGTTTGGCAAAGGCAATCTCAGAGGAATCTCCACCAAAATTTTCTTCTTGCATGTTTTGTCCGTTGCCGAGCATCATGTTGCCGCAAGAAAAGTGTTTGTCGGATAGTGTATTTAGAAGTACATATATGCAAAAAAATTGTTTTGCTCTTTAGTGTCTCTTTGGAGAATGGAAGGGTACTTCACTTTACGGCAAAACTGCTGCAGGAATTGAACCTTCAGTTTTTAGACCTAAGGTTAACGCTTTACTCAAACTGGGGTGAGATGGCTGAAAGTAAATTGGGAGCGGTTTCTGGAGCAGCGAAATTTCAATTTTGCAGCAGTTAGCCGCCTTTACTAAGTTGTCCTGGGAGCTTGAAAATACCCATGTTTAGCAACGTGGGGGCACCAGTGCATACTTTAATTTCCTTAGGATACACATTAAACTGAAACAGATTTTGAAGGAAGTTTTTGAACAGATGATCGCTAGGTATGAACTGCACTACTTTTTTACATCCACACACGTGACATCTAGCCCTCGTAACACGTAAAATAATATCTAAAAAAGGTTTAGTTAAAAGCTAGGTTCCGCGGAGACATTAAAAAGAACACATCACACTCAAAAAGAAATTAAATAATTGTGATTGCACAAGAATCTTAGTGACGTAAGAGTGGTCGTTCGCTCAAAAAAAATCGTGACATGATAGCGTAAAGTGCTTCTAACAAACAAAAGCAAGCTGCACTGCCGTTCGCGGTCATCTCATGCAAGACCAACTCCAAAAGTGCAGGGCGAGATCCAAGAAATCTTGAAGCATAGACTATCTCGTGAAGCACGTGCATATGACACTAAGTGATAAGCGAGTGATACTGATAACGCCTCTCCACATCAGCAACCACGCGCTATTATTATAGCACAAGTTGGCCAGTGTTGATACTTTTTCAATATCTATAGGTCATCACCATCGATGAAGAACTCCCAATAATACATCGGCTCGCAATTGCTGCCCTCGCCGCTCCGTGACTCGCGTAAAGTGCTACCGCACCACAGGTGAAAAAATCCCTGTCCACGCAAACAAAACGCTGACCGTAGACAGGCAGGTTTTATTGCAAAAAAAAGAAGAAAAGAAAGAAAACAAAGTCGCACCGTTATTTTCTGCTCCCCTATATACCATAGGAAAATATTGGGAGGGCAGAGGCACGGGCCGGGTGTGCCACCCCCTGGCTACGCTACTGGTGGACGGAAACCAGTGTGGTCGAATACACACATAGAGAAGGAGAGCCGGGGAGGAGGGTGGGAGTGGCACAGGCTACTGTTAGGTTACCTTGGCCAGAAAAGTAGCTCTAACTGGAGCGACACATGTATGATGTAGGAAAGAAAGTTGCGTCTAACGTGCTGGCCGAACAAACAGAAGCATCTGCAACGAAATAGACTAGAATAAGGTGACATTACCAAAATAAAGGGAAAAGAATTGAACTTCCGGGCTATATCTAGACTCTCTCACAAATCGGACAACAACGGGGCACATTCCTGAGTGTAATGACAATGACAGCAACTTCCCCCAGCTCCACACACCTACATTCTATTTTGAAATATATATAATTGGACTTTTCGCACATTCATTATTAGTTGTGACGATGTTCCCGTGCGGAAACCTAAATGTTCCGCTTTTATGCGAGCATTCATGGTCGGTGCTCATGTTAACCCCATTGTTGATAACAACCAAAACACAAAAAGAGACAGGAGACAATGGCACTGCAACCGCCGTGAGACTACCTTCACGTATGTAGCGCACTGTGGCATGTCGCCGGTAAATTTTGCTGTCTTTCCGGATTGTGTAGTCTGTCTGCAGAAGTCCGCACACGTGAAGCCAGAGCAAAACAACGCTGTTCGAAAATGAAGACCCTGCAAAGTCACGGTAGAATCACACATGCAACCGCCAGCTTTCCTTTGCCAGTGCGAGGCGAGATCACGTGATCCAACCCTGTACGACACAGCACTCGCGCCTCCGGTGGTGGGCCTCACGCCCAATATGTAAGGGAAACTGCATTACCGACCCTTGATACACTAAACGGTGCAGCAAGCAATAGAGGAAGACAAGCGGTCGGTGCAGGGTGAATAAGTGGTCGAAAATACAGTGACAAGAGACTTTTCGAAAACAGTCAACCATAGATTCTTGGCTCTCTAACGCATTTGTAAGTAGTGTAAATAAACATCTTGTATATTATAGAAAGCAAATGTCAGTGAATTGCTGAATCAAACCCTTTTATAACATACTGTTTCCTGTCATGCAAGTTTTGATTCATGTCAAACATTAGTTGGCAAAACATTAGAGCTCACTCAAACTCACTTATACATACTTCGCGCCTGGGGCTCATTCTAACCCACCAAAGTTTTCTTAAACGAGACTCGCTCGACATCAAGCTCGCTAAAATATTACTCACCCCTAATTAGTCAAGCACCTGGCTTATTTGAGTATGAGCGAGTCTCGACTACGTCGACTCATAAGTGAGTTGCTGACCTTAGGTGTCAAGTTAAGGAGACGATCACAGAGCGCCCAAACTTAATAGGATAGAATAAACTGATCGATCAGATAGATACTACACAGACCGACTGACAGACAGATATGGTTAAGGTGCTCAACCCTTAACCCATTATTGCCCCTTGTTGCATATCTGCAACACCCAGTTCCGTGCCCTGCCGATTGCAAGGATCCTGATGCACCGGTTAAAGTTGTCCATACTATGCTATTTCGAGGGTTCTTCGTTCCACACAGTACCAGTTTCAGCCACTTGGGGGCCACATTCGTCGTATCTGCAGTTTGCAAAATGGCAGCATCCACGTCGTCGTCGAGCTCCGCAATCAAGGTACTGTAAATATTTTTTTATGAGCCCACAAGTTAAGCTGCGCTGCTTTTTTCACTGAACGTGTGTTCGAAACACTCTTGACAGTAATCTAGAACCCAACAGTTAGTTTTTTGCTTGCTCTGTTCGAGAAAATATTTTTTGCACGTGGTGTGTTGCACATATGCAACAGTGGGCACTAAATGCCACAATTTTCATTGTTGCAGATATGCAACATTGCTTTTCTGCTTGAAACGCGTCTTACATATCGTGACACGCATTCATGTGGAGTGTGTGAACGGATGTTTGTTTGCTAATTTTGCTGTTTTAACGATTTTTCAGGGACATACTGCAATTTCAACCTCAACATTCTATTCAGTTCCAAAAGAGAGGCCGAAGCATTTTGTTCATGCAAACCTGCTGGATGTTATCAACCCTAATGAGAGCGATTTTTCCGCTGATGAAAACAGTGGCGAAAAAGTGTCTGGAGACAGCAGTGATGAAGGAGATGCCATCCAAACTAAGGTAGAAGAAGCTGAGGAAGAGGTTGCTACCTCGACAGATGCGCCTCCAGTAGATCGGATACTGCAGAACATGAAAAGGCGGTACACATGGGTGAAGAAGGATTTTGATATCGAGGCAGGTAGTTTCGAGAACAACTTTCCGCTGCCACCTGCAGAGCCGCTGAGTGCAGTGGAATACTTTGACATGTTTGTTTCTCGATCCATGCTAAAGGCTGTCGTCGATGAAAGCAATAAGTACTACTTTCAAAAACATGGAGCCACTCTAAACCTCACCGTGAAAGAACTTACATCTGTTCTGGGCATGTTTTTCAGGATGGGACTTGTAAACATGCACAGGGTTCGTGCTTACTGGGAAAATGGAAGTACATATGAATTAGTAGCCCAGGTAATGTCCCGTAACAGATTTGAAAAGATCACAAGCCACCTGCATTTTTTCGATAATGAAGCGGCCAATGACAAAGTAAAAGAAGACGAATGCTGGAAAGTGCGCCCATGGCTCAGTTCCTTGCGCAGCAACATGGTTGTCTTGCCCCAAGAAAAAAAATCTGCAGTGGACGAAATCTTGATCCCTTTCTGTGGGCGGTGTTACATTCGTCAGTACATTCCTAATAAACCAAAGAGTAAATGGGGTCTAAAACTTTGGGCACGTTCTGGGGAATCAGGTCTGTGTTATGATTTCGATGTCTACCAGCGCTGCAACAAAGGTTTTATGGCAGCCAGGGTGGCTACCAGCTTGGGTTGGGAGCTGGTGTCGTGCTCCAGCTGTGTTCCAGCCTACCGAAGCGAGACGACAACCTAGTTGTCGCTGATAACTTCTTCACAGGCCCTCAGCTTGTAGAGGAGCTTTCAAGAATGAGAATTTCCTATATTGGTACGGTTCGTGAAAACAGACTCAGCTGCAGCAAGTTGATGGTTGAGAAATCGAAAAGGCGAGGTCGGGACACCTGTGATACTTCAGTCACTTCATGTGACCAAAAGACAATGGTGGCAGTGAAGTGGCATGACAACCGCACTGTTACTCTTCTTTCGAACTGCATTGGTGCTGACCCGCTTACATCAGTCAAAAGGTGGGACAGCAAGGAGAAAAAGCATATTTTTGTCGATTGTCCAGCGATCATTTCTTCCTACAACAGATCAATGGGCGGCGTGGATCTTCTAGACAAAATGTGCTTCTCCTATCGCTTTTCTATCAGGTCTAAACGCTGGTATATGTATTTGTTTTGGCACACGCTCAAAATAGCAGCTGTTAATGCATGGTTCATGCACAAGAGAATTCTCCAAAAGCACAAACTGCCGCCTACACCCTTGAGAGATTTCCTCTCTGAGCTTGCAACGAGTCTGATCTTGCTCAACAAACGACCACCAGGGCGCCCTTCGATTCAGAATGTCACACCATTCAAGGAAGTGTGCCTAAATGTCCCCCGGGATGTCAGAAGAGACAGCAATGAGCACTGGCCCACATGGAATGCAAAACAGAACCGCTGCAAGGCATGCCCAGGAAGGTACACCTAAGTTTCGTGTGCAAAGTGTAAGGTGATGTGTTTCAACAAAGACCGTAACTGTTTTGTTAGTTTTCACCAGTAGGCGCCAAACAGCTATGCTTGTATTGTGCTCTCTTCAATTTGAAAATTCGCCAAAATTATTGGTAGCAATAAAAAGTTTCTTTCACTTGGCTTGGCCTTCATTTTATACACTACTGCCCATTGTTGCACATATGCAACATCCCATTATTAATTTGCAGACTATATCTTCATGTTTTTTATTGAACATTTGCTCTCCTAGTGACTCTAAGGACGTGGCCAAGAAATGTTTTGAAGTTTGGAAAAATGTTTCTCATACTGGGAATTAATGGGTTAAGGAAAGCCTAACTTTGAGGCTTCAGCTTTTCTGGTTTCTATGAATAGAAAGCACTTACGAGACATTTCGAAACTTGCCACTCTGTACTAGCACTGGTGTCCAAGCGATAGCCAACACACTGCCCTAAACGAGCCTTGGAATGCAAACCACAGGTCAACAGCATAAGAAAAAATGACTTCCTTGTTATTATGGCAGGACACCAACACTTGCTAAGCTAAAAAAAAGAAATAATTAGAAAATTGATGTGTTTTTGAAACACCCGACAGCGTTGTACAGACCTTGTAGAGAATCTGCTGCAATCTAGCAGACACCGAGGGCATCTCTCCAATGTTGAAGGCTCAGCACGCTCCACCTGTGAAGGCACGGAATGTCCATATTAACGAGTGGTGGCAGATAGGGGCGGCAATGCCAACAAATTTTCGTGTGCCATGTTGCTCAGACTGAGGAAACTAGGATGCTAAAAAAATATTTGCAGGAGATTAAGTTCTATGTTATTTGGCTATCTCGTGGCTGACGTGAAGGGACAGATCTTCTGCTCATTTCGTTGCTTACAATTAAATGCCTGTTTATGTTCTCCGTTCTATCCAGATGTGGGACAGCATATGCGCTCATCACAGCACGCTCTCTCATGCCATGCCAGAATGAAACGGTTTTGGCACCGTATGAATGCAGGCACAGACAAACTGGCCTTTGCACGAGCTTCACAGTTGCAACACGACTACTCATGCTTGCCTCTATTGCTGTTTACAACATTACTTTGTCTATTACATTGTGATAACAATTACATATTAGCCACGTGGGTTCTGGCTGTCATCGATTCTCATCTAATGGAATGGTTGTGCTCGAACAATATAGCAGTTTCGCACTTGTAACAGTACAAGACGCAGTATCTGGCTAGTTCACGCCGTTTTGTGTGCTTTCACAATCTTTCACATATCGCAGTTTTGCATTCGCAACAAAACAACACTATCTCGTTAGATGACGTCGTTTTTAGTGATTTCACGATGCTACCTAGCTTCAACTAACATAACTCAACCTAACCTAACATTCGCACTTCTATCTAAAACACTCTATTACACTGCTTCATTCACAATTACGATATTTGCATGACCTCACAGTTTTTCACCAATCTATTACAGTACAGAACGCTGTATCTCGCTAAATCACATCGTTCTTTAAGGTTTCACGATGCTTGCATGCGCTTTAACGAGAATATCACAGTATAGCAGTTTCGCACTTGTAACGGTACAACACGCAGTATCTGGCTTGTTCATGCCGTTTTGTGTGCTTTCACAACATTTCACCTATCGCAGTTTCGTACTCGCAATAAAACAAAACTATCTCGTTATATGACGTCGTTTTTGGTGGTTTCACGACGCTACCTAGCTTAAACTAACTTAACCTAACCTAACCTTCGCAACTCTAGCGTTAGAAAACGTTTTACTCGCTACTTTACAATGCTTTCTCCAACATTACGACGGTTTCATGCGCTTTCACATTATATATCGCAGTTTCCGACTTGTAATGGTGAAAAACACTGCATCTCAATAGCTGAAATTGTTTATTGCGGTTTTATGACGCTTCATAACCTAACTTAACATTCACGCTTGTATCTAAAAACGCTCTATTACACTGTTTCGTTCACAATTACGATATTTGCATGACCTCATAGTTTTTCACCAACCTAGTACAGTACAGAACGCTGTATCTCGCTAAATGACATCGTTCATGAAGGTTTCACGATGCTTGCAATCGCTTTAACGAGAATATCACAGTATAGCAGTTTCGCACTTGTAACGGTACAACACGCAGTATCTGGCTTGTTCATGCCGTTTTGTGTGTTTTCACAACATTTAACCTTTCGCAGTTTCGTACTCGCAATAAAACAACACTATCCCGTTAGATGACGTCGTTTTTGGTGGTTTCACGACGCTACCTAGCTTAAACTAACCTAATCTAACCTAACCTTCGCACTTCTATCGTTAGAAAACGTTTTACTCGCTACTTTACAATGCTTTCTACAACATTACGACGGTTTCATGCGCTTTCACAGTAGATATCGCAGTTCCCGACTTGTAATGGTGAAAAACACTGCATCTCACTAAGTGACATTGTTTAATGCGGTTTTACGACGGTTCATATCTTAACCTAACCTAACATTCGCGCTTGTATCTAAAAACGCTCTATTACACTGTTTCGTTCAATTTTACGATATTTGCATGACCGCACAGTTTTTCACCCACTTAGTACAGTACAGAACGCTGTATCCCGCTATATGACATCGTTCCTTAAGGTTCCACGATGCTTGCATGCGCTTTCACGAGAATAACCCAATATACCAGTTTCGCACTTGTAACAGTACAAGACGCAGTATCTGGCTAGTTCACGCCGTTTTGTGTGCTTTCACAATAACTCACCTATCGCAGTTTCGTACTCGCAACAAAACAACACTATCTCATTAGATGACGTCGTTTTTGGTGGCTTCACGACGCTACCTAGTTTGAACTAACCTAACTCAACCTTACCTATCCTTTGCACTTCTAGCGTTAGAAAACGTTTTATTCGCTATTTTAAAATGCTTTTTAAAACATTACGACGGTTTCATGCATTTTCACATTAGATATCGCAGTTTCCGACTTGTAATGGTGAAAAACACATCTCATTGGCTGACATTGTTTAATGCGGTTTTATGACGCTTCATAACTTAATCTAACGTAACCTTCGAACTTGTATCTAAAAACGCTCGGCTACACTGTTTCGTTGACAATTACGATATTTGCATAACCTCAAAGTTTTTTCACCAACTTAGTACAGTACAGAACGCTGTATCTCGCTAAATGACATCGTTCTTTAAGGTATCACGATGCTTGCAAGCACTTTCACGAGAATATCACATTAGCAGTTTCGCACTTGTAACGGTACAAGACGCAGTATCTGGCTAGTTCGTGCCGTTATGTGTGCTTTCACAATATTTCACATATCGCAGTTTCGCACTCGCAACAAAACAACACTAACTCGTTAGAAGACGTCGTTTGTGGTGGTTTAACGACGCTACCTAGCTTCAAATAATATAACTCAACCTAACCTAACTTTCGCATCTCTAGCGTTAGAAAACGTTTTACTCGCTACTTTACAATGCTTTCTGCAACATTACGACGGTTTCATGCGCATTCACATTATATATCGCAGTTTCCGACTTGTAGTGGTGAAAAACACTGCATCTCAATAGCTGAAATTTTTTATTGCGGTTTTATGACGCTTCATAACCTAACCTAACATTCGCGCTTGTATCTAAGAACGCTCTATTACACTGTTTCGTTCACAATTAGGATATTTGCATGACCTCACAGTTTTTCACCAACCTAGTACAGTACAGAACGCTGTATCTCGCTAAATGACATCGTTCTTGAAGGTTTCACGATGCTTTCATGCGCTTTCACGAGAATATCACAATATAGCAATTCCGCACTTGTAACGGTTTAAGACGCAGTATCTGGCTAGTTTATGCCATTTTGTGTGCTTTCACAATATTTCACCTATCGCAGTTTCGTACTCGCAATAAAACAACACAATCTCGTTAAATGACGTCGTTTTTGGTGGTTTCACGACGCTACCTAGCTTAAACTAACATAACTCAACCTAACAGAACCTTCGCACTTCTATCGTTCGAAAACGTTTTACTTTCTACTTTACAATGCTTTCTACAACTTTACGACGGTTTCATGCGCTTTCACAATAGATATCGCAGTGCCCGACTTGTAATGGTGAAAAACACTGCATCTCACTAAGTGACAATGTTTAATGCGGTTTTACGACGCTTCATATCTTAACCTGACCTAACCTTCGCACTTGTAACTAAAAACGCTCTATTACACTGTTTCGTTCACAATTACGAAATTTGCATGACCTCACAGTTTTTCACCAACTTAATACAGTACAGAACGCTGTATCTCGCTAAATGACATCGTTCTTTAAGGTTTCACGATGCTTGCAATCGCTTTAACGAGAATATCACAGTATAGCAGTTTCGCACTTGTAACGGTACAACACGCAGTATCTGGCTTGTTCATGCCGTTTTGTGTGTTTTCACATTTCACCTTTCGCAGTTTCGTACTTGCAATAAAACAACACTATCCCGTTAGATGACGTCGTTTTTGGTGGTTTCACGACGCTACCTAGCTTAAACTAACCTAACCTAACCTAACCTTCGCACTTCTATCGTTAGAAAACGTTTTACTCGCTACTTTACAATGCTTTCTACAACATTACGATGGTTTCATGCGCTTTCACATTAGATATCGCAGTTCCCGACTTGTAATGGTGAAAAACACTGCATCTCACTAAGTGACATTGTTTAATGCGGTTTTACGACGGTTCATATCTTAACCTAACCTAACATTCGCGCTTGTATCTAAAAACTCTCCATTACACTGTTTCGTTCAAAATTACGATATTTGCATGACCGCACAGTTTTTCACCCACTTAGTAGAGTACAGAACGCTGTATCCCGCTAAATGACATCGTTCTTTAAGGTTCCACGATGCTTGCATGCGCTTTCACGAGAATAACCCAATATACCAGTTTCGCACTTGTAACAGTACAAGACGCAGTATCTGGCTAGTTCACGCCGTTTTGTGTGCTTTCACAATAACTCACCTATCGCAGTTTCGTACTCGCAACAAAACAACACTATCTCATTAGATGACGTCGTTTTTCGTGGCTTCACGACGCTACCTAGTTTGAACTAACCTAACTCAACCTTACCTATCCTTTGCACTTCTAGCGTTAGAAAACGTTTTATTCGCTACTTTACAATGCTTTTTAATACTTCACGACGGTTTCATGCATTTTCACATTAGATATCGCAGTTTCCGACTTGTAATGGTGAAAAACACTGCATCTCAATAGCTGACATTGTTTGATGCGGTTTTTTGTCGCTTCATGACTTAACCTAACCTAACAATTGCGCTTGTATCTAAAAACGCTCTATTACACTGTTTCGTTCACAATTACGATATTTGCATGACCTCACAGTTTTTCACCAACTTATTACAGTACAGAACGCTCTATCTCGCTAAATGACAACGTTCTTTAAGGTTCCACGATGCTTGCATGCGCTTTAACGAGAATATCACAATACCGCAGTTTCGCACTTGTAATGGTACAATATGCAGTATCTGGCTTGTTCATGCCGTTTTGTGTGCTTTCACAATATTTCACGTATCGCAGTTTCGTCTTCCCAATAAAACAACACTATCTCGTTAGATGACGTCGTTTTTGGTGGTTTCACGACGCTAGCTAGCTTAAACTTACATAAGTCAACCTAACATAATCTTCGCACTCCTTTCGTTGGAAAACGTTTTCCTCGCTACTTTCCAATGCTTTCTGCAACATTATGACGGTTTCATGCGCTTTCACAATAGATATCGCAGTTTCCGACTTGTAATGATGAAAAACACTGCATCTCACTAAGTGACATTGTTTAATGCGGTTTTACGACGGTTCATATCTTAACCTAACCTAACCTTCGCACTTGTAACTAAAAACGCTCTACTACACTGTTTCGTTCACAATTACGATATTTGCATGACCTCACTGTTTTTCACCAACTTATTACAGTACAGAACGCTGTATCTCGCTAAATGAAATCGTTCTTTAAGGTTTCACGATGCTTGCATGCGCTTTAACGAGAATATCACTATACAGCAGTTTCGCACTTGTAACGGTACAAGACGCAGTATCTGGCTTGTTCATACCGTTTTGTGTGATTTCACAATATTTCACCTATCGCAGTTTCGTACTCGCAATTAAACAAAACTATCTCGTTAGATGACGTCGTTTTTGGTGGTTTCACGACGCTACCTAGCCTAAACTAACTCAACCTAACATAACCTTCGCACTTCTTTCGTGTGAAATCGTTTTACTCGCTACTTTACAATGCTTTCTACAGCATTGCGCCGGTTTCGGAGGCTTTCACATTAGCTATCGCAGTTCCCGACTTGTGATGCTGAAAAACACTGCATCTCACTAAGTGACATTGTTTAATGCGGTTTTACGACGGTTCATATCTTAACCTAACCTAACATTCGCGCTTGTATGTAAAAACGCTCTATTGCACTGTTTCGTTCACAATTACGATATTTGCATGACCTCACAGTTTTTCACCAACCTAGTACAGTACAAAACGCTGTATCTCGCTAAATGACATCATTCTTTAAGGTATCACGATGCTTTCATGCGCTTTAACGAGAATATCACAGTACAGCAGTTTCGCACTTGTAACGGTACAAGACGCAGTATCTGGCTAGTTCACGCCGTTTTGTGTGCTTTCACAATAACTCACCTATCGCAGTTTCGTACTCGCAACAAAACAACACTATCTCGTTAGATGACGTCGTTTTTGGTGGCTTCACGACGCTACCTAGCTTGAACTAACATAACTCAACCTTACCTATCCTTTGCACTTCTAGCGTTAGAAAACGTTTTATTCGCTACTTTACAATGCTTTCTACAACGTTACGACGGTTTCATGCGCTTTCACATTAGTTTCCGACTTGTAATTGTTTAAGACACTGCATATCAATAGTTGACATTGTTTAATGCGGTTTTATGACGCTTCATGACTTAACCTAACCTAACCTTTGCACGTGTATCTAAAAACGCTCTATTACACTGTTTCGTTCACAATTACGATATTTGCATGACCTTACAGTGTTTCACCAACTAGTACAGTACAGAACGCTGTATCTAGCTAGATGAGATCGTTCTTTTAAGTTTCACGATGCTTGCATGCGCTTTCACGAGAATATCACAAAATAGCAGTTTCGCGCTTGTAACAGTACAAGACGCAGTATCTGGCTATTTCGTGCCGTTATGTGTGCTTTCACAATATTTCACATATCGCAGTTCCGCACTCGCAACAAAACAACACTATCTCAATAGATGACGTCATTTTTGGTGGTTTCACGACGCGACCTAGCTTAAACTAACACAACTCAACCTAACCTCACCTTCGCACTTCTAGCTTTAGAAAACGTTTTACTCGCTACTTTACAGTGCTTTCTGCAACATTACGACGGTTTCACGCGCTTTCACATTAGATATTGCAGTTTAAGACTTGTAATTGTGAAAGACACTGCATATCAACAGTTGACATTGTTTAATGCGGTTTTATGACGCTTCATAACGTAACCTATTCTTCGCCCGTGTTTCTAAAAACGCTCTGTTACACTGTTTCGTTCACAACTACGATATTTGCATGACCGCACATTTTTTCACCCACTTAGTACACTACAGAACGCTGTATCCCGCTAAATGACATCCTTCTTTAAGGTTCAACGATGCTTGCTTGCGCTTTCACGAGAATAACACGAAATACCAGTTTCGCACTTGTAACAGTACAAGACGCAGTATCTGGCTAGTTCACGCCGTTTTGTGTGCTTTCACAATAACTCACCTATCGCAGTTTCGTACTCGCAACAAAACAACACTATCTCGTTAGATGACGTCGTTTTTGGTGGCTTCACGACGCTACCTAGCTTGAACTAACATAACTCAACCTTACCAATCCTTTGCACTTCTAGCGTTAGAAAACGTTTTATTCGCTACTTTACAATGCTTTTTGCAACATTACGACGGTTTCATGCATTTTCACATTAGATATCGCAGTTTCCGACTTGTAATGGTGAAAAACACTACATCTCATTGGCTGACATTGTTTAATGCGGTTTTATGATGCTTCATAACTTAATCTAACCTAACCTTGGAACTTGTATCTAAAATCGCTCGGTTACACTGTTTCGTTGACAACTACGATATTTGCATGACCTCGAAGTTTTTTCACCAACTTAGTACAGTACAGAACGCTGTATCTCGATAAATGACATTGTTCTTTAAGGTTTTACGATGCTTGCAAGCACTTTCACGAGAATATCACAATAGCAATTTCGCGCTCGTAACAGTACAAGACGCAGTATCTGGCTAGTTCGTGCCGTTATGTGTGCTTTCACAATATTTCACATATCGCAGTTTCGCACTCGCCACAAAACGACACTAACTCGTTAAATGACGTCGTTTTTGGTGGTTTAATGACGCTACCTAGCTTTAAATAACATAACTCAACCTAACCTAACCTTCGCATCTCCAGCGTTAGAAAACGTTTTACTCGCTACTTTACATTGCTTTCTGCAACATTACGACGGTTTCATGCGCTTTCACATTAGATATCGCAGTTTTCGACTTGTAATCGTGAAAAACACTGCATCTCAATAGCTGACATTGTTTGATGCGGTTTTTTGTCGCTTCATGACTTAACCTAACCTAACCTTTTCACTTGTATCTAAAAACGCTCTATTACACTGTTTCGTTCAAAATTACGATATTTGCATGACCTTACAGTGTTTCACCAACTAGTACAGTACAGAACGCTGTATCTAGCTAGATGACATCGTTCTTTAAGGTTTCACGATGCTTGAATGCGCTTTCACGAGAATATCACAAAATAGCAGTTTCGCACTTGTAACGGTACAAGACGCAGTATCCGGCAAGCTCATGCCGTTTTGTGCGCTTTCAGAGTATTTCACCTATCCAGTTTCGTACTCGCAAAAAAACAACACTATCTCAATGGATGACGTCATTTTTGGTGGTTTCACGACGCGACCTAGCTTAAACTAACACAACTCAACTTAACCTAACCTTCGCACTTCTAGCGTTAGAAAACGTTTTACTCGCTACTTTACAGTGTTTTCTGCAACATTACGACGGTTTCATGCGCTTTCACATTAGATATTGCAGTTTCCGACTTGTAATTGTTAAAGACACTGCATATCAATAGTTGACATTGTTTAATGCGGTTTTATGACGCTTCATGACTTAACCTAACCTAACCTTTGCACGTGTATCTAAAAACGCTCTATTACACTGTTTCGTTCACAATTACGATATTTGCATGACCTTACAGTGTTTCACCAACTAGTACAGTACAGAACGCTGTATCTAGCTAGATGAGATCGTTCTTTTAAGTTTCACGATGCTTGCATGCGCTTTCACGAGAATATCACAAAATAGCAGTTTCGCGCTTGTAACAGTACAAGACGCAGTATCTGGCTAGTTCGTGCCGTTATGTGTGCTTTCACAATATTTCGCATATCGCAGTTTCGCACTCGCAACAAAACAACACTAACTCGTTAAATGACGTCGTTTTCAGTAGTTTGACGACGCTACCTAGCTTAAACCAACTTAACCTAACCTAACCTTCGCACTTATATCGTTAGAAAACGTTTTACTCGCTACTTTACAATGCTTTCTACAACATTACGATGGTTTCATGCGCTTTCACATTAGATATCGCAGTTCCCGACTTGTAATGGTGAAAAACACTGCATCTCACTAAGTGACATTGTTTAATGCGGTTTTACGAAGGTTCATATCTTAACCTAACCTAACATTCGCACTTGTATCTAAAACACTCTATTACACTGTTTCATTCACAATTACGATATTTGCATGACCTCACAGTTTTTCACCAATCTACTACAGTACAGAACGCTGTATCTCGCTAAATCACATCGTTCTTTAAGGTTTCACGATGCTTACATGCGCTTTAACGAGAATATCACAGTATAGCAGTTTCGCACTCGTAACGGTACAACACGCAGTATCTGGCTTGTTCATGCCGTTTTGTGTGCTTTCACAACATTTCACCTATCGCAGTTTAGTACTCGCAATAAAACAAAACTATCTCGTTAGATGACGTCGTTTTTGGTGGTTTGACGACGCTACCTAGCTTAAACCAACTTAACCTAACCTAACCTTCGCACTTATATCGTTAGAAAACGTTTTACTCGCTACTTTACAATGCTTTCTACAACATTACGATGGTTTCATGCGCTTTCACATTAGATATCGCAGTTCCCGACTTGTAATGGTGAAAAACACTGCATCTCACTAAGTGACATTGTTTAATGCGGTTTTACGAAGGTTCATATCTTAACCTAACCTAACATTCGCACTTGTATCTAAAACACTCTAATACACTGTTTCGTTCACAATTACGATATTTGCATGACCTCACAGTTTTTCACCAACCTAGTACAGTAGAGAACGCTGTATCTCGCTAAATGACATCGTTCTTTGAGGTATCACGATGCTTTCATGCGCTTTCACGAGAATAACACAATATACCAGTTTCACACTTGTAACAGTACAAGACGCAGTATCTGGCTAGTTCACGCCGTTTTGTGTGCTTTCACAAAAACTCACCTATCGCAGTTTCGTACTCGCAACAAAACAACACTATCTCGTTAGATGACGTCGTTTTTGGTGGCTTCACGACGCTACCTAGCTTGAACTAACATAACTCAACCTTACCTATCCTTTTCACTTCTAGCGTTAGAAAACGTTTTATTCGCTACTTTACAATGCTTTTTGCAACATTACGACGGTTTCATGCACTTTCACATTAGATGTCGCAGTTTCCGACTTGTAATGGTGAAAAACACATCTCATTGGCTGACATTGTTAAATGCGGTTTTATGACGCTTCATAACTTAATCTAACCTAACCTTCGAACTTGTATCTAAAATCGCTCGGTTACACTGTTTCGTTGAAAATTACGATATTTGCATGACCTCACAGTTTTTCACCAATCTATCACAGTACAGAACGCTGTATCTCGCTAAATGACATCGTTTTTTAAAGTTTCACGATGCTTGGAAGCACTTTCACGAGAATATCTCAATAGCAGATTCGCGCTTGTAACAGTACAAGACGCAGTATCCGGCTAGTTCGTGCCGTTATGTGTGCTTTCACAATATTTCACATATCGCAGTTTCGCACTCGCAACAAAACAACACTAACTCGTTAGATGACGTCGTTTTTGGCGGTTTAACGACGCTACCTAGCTTAAAATAACATAAATCAACCTCACCTAACCTTCGCATCTCTAGCGTTAGAAAACGTTTTACTCGCTACTTTACAATGCTTTCTACAACGTTACGACGGTTTCATGCGCTTTCACATTAGATATCGCAGTTTTCGACTTGTAATCGTGAAAAACACTGCATCTCAATAGCTGACATTGTTTGATGCGGTTTTTTGTCGCTTCATGACTTAACCTAACCTAACCTTTTCACTTGTATCTAAAAACGCTCTAATACACTGTTTCGTTCAAAATTACGATATTTGCATGACCTTACAGTGTTTCACCAACTAGTACAGTACAGAACGCTGTATCTAGCTAGATGACATCGTTCTTTAAGGTTTCACGATGCTTGAATGCGCTTTCACGAGAATATCACAAAATAGCAGTTTCGCACTTGTAACGGTACAAGACGCAGTATCCGGCAAGCTCATGCCGTTTTGTGCGCTTTCAGAGTATTTCACCTATCCAGTTTCGTACTCGCAAAAAAACAACACTATCTCAATGGATGACGTCATTTTTGGTGGTTTCACGACGCGACCTAGCTTAAACTAACACAACTCAACCTAACCTAACCTTCGCACTTCTAGCGTTAGAAAACGTTTTACTCGCTACTTTACAGTGTTTTCTGCAACATTACGACGGTTTCATGCGCTTTCACATAGACATCGCAGTTTCCGACTTGTAAAGGTTAAAAACACTGCATCCCACTAAGTGACATTGTTTAATGCGGTTCTACGACGGTTCATATGTTAACCTAACCTAACATTCGCACTTGTATCTAAAAACACTCTATTACACTGTTTCGTTCACAATTAGGATATTTGCATGACCTCACAGTTTTTCACTAATCTATTACAGTACAGAACGCTGTATCTCGCTAAATGACATCGTTCTTTAAGGTTTCACGATGCTTTCATGCGCTTTCACGAGAATAACACAATATACCAGTTTCGCACTTGTAACAGTACAAGACGCAGTATCTGGCCTGTTCACGCCGTTTTGTGTGCTTTCACAATAACTCACCTATCGCAGTTTCGTACTCGCAACAAAACAACACTATCTCGTTAGATGACGTCGTTTTTGGTGGCTTCACGACGCTACCTAGCTTGAACTAACATAACTCAACCTTACCTATCCTTTAGACTTCTAGCGTTAGAAAACGTTTTATTCGCTAGTTCACAATGCCTTTTGCAACATTACTACGGTTTCTTGCATTTTCACATTAGATATCGCAGATCCCGACTTGTAATGGTGAAAAACACTGCATCTCACTAAGTGACATTGTTTAATCCGGTTTTACGACGGTTGATATCTTAACCTAACCTAACATTCGCACTTGTATCTAAAAACACTTTATTACACTGTTTCGTTCACAATTAGGATATTTGCATGACCTCACAGTTTTTCACCAATCTATGACAGTACAGAACGCTGCATCTCGCTAAATGACATCGTTATTTAAGGTTTCACGATGCTTGCATGCGCTTTAACGAGAATATCACAGTATAGCAGTTTCGCACTTGTAACGGTACAACACGCAGTATCTGGCTTATTCATGCCGTTTTTTGTGCTTTCACAACATTTCACCTATCGCAGTTTCGTACTCGCAATAAAACAACACTATCTCGTTAGATGACGTCGTTTTTGGTGGCTTTACGACGCTACTTAGCTTGAACTAACATAACTCAACCTAACCTAACCTTTGCACTTCTAGCGCTAGAAAACATTTTATTCGCTACTTTACAATACTTTTTGCAACATTACGACGGTTTCATGCACTTTCACATTAGATATCGCTCTGTCCGACTTGTAATGGTGAAAAACACTACATCTCATTGGCTGACATTGTTTATTACGGTTCTATGACGCTTCATAACTTAATCTAACCTAACATTCGCGCTTATATCTAAAAACGCTCTATTACACTGTTTCGTTCACAATTACAATATTTGCATGCGCTCACAGTTTTTCACCAACCTAGTACAGTACACAACGCTGTATCTCGCTAAATGACATCGTTCTTTAAGGTTTCACGATGCTTGCATGCGCTTTCACGAGAATATCACAAAATAGCAGTTTCGCGCTTGTAACAGTACAAGACGCAGTGTCTGGCTAGTTCGTGCCGTTATGTGTGCTTTCACATTATTTCACATATCGCAGTTTCGCACTCGCAACAAAACAACACTATCTCAATAAATGACGTCATTTTTGGTGGTTTCACGACGCGACCTAGCTTAAACGAACTTAACCTAACCTAACCTTCGCACTTCTATCGTTAGAAAACGTTTTACTCGCTACTTTACAGTGCTTTCTGCAACAATACGAAGGTTTCATGCGCTTTCACATTAGATATCGCAGTTTCCGACTTGTAGTTGTGAAAAACGCTGCATATCATTAGTTGACATTGTTTAATGCGGTTTTATGACGCTTCATAACCTAACCTAACCTTCGCACTTGTATCTAAAAACGCTCTGTTACACTGTTTCGTTCACAATTACGATATTTGCATGACCGCACATTTTTTCACCCACTTATTACAGTACAGAACGCTGTATCCCGCTAAATGACATCGTTCTTTAAGGTTCCACGATGCTTGCTTGCGCTTTCACGAGAATAACACAATATAGCAGTTTCGCACTTGTAACAGTACAAGACGCAGTATCTGGCTAGTAGACGCCGTTTTGTGTGCTTTCACAATAACTCACCTATCGCAGTTTCGTTTTCGCAACAAAACAACACTATCTCGTTAGGTGACGTCGTTTTTGGTGGCTTCACGACGCTACTTAGCTTGAACTAACATAACTCAACCTAACCTAACCTTTGCACTTCTAGCGCTAGAAAACATTTTATTCGCTACTTTACAATGCTTTTTGCAACATTACGACGGTTTCATGCACTTTCACATTAGATATCGCTGTGTCCGACTTGTAATGGTGAAAAACACTACATCTCAATGGCTGACATTGTTTATTACGGTTTTATGACGCTTCATAACTTAATCTAACCTAACATTCGCGCTTATATCTAAAAACGCTCTATTACACTGTTTCGTTCACAATTACGATATTTGCATGCGCTAACAGTTTTTCACCAACCTAGTACAGTACAGAACGCTGTATCTCGCTAAATGACATCGTTCTTTAAGGTTTCACGATGCTTGCATGCGCTTTCACGAGAATATCACAAAATAGCAGTTTCGCGCTTGTAACAGTACAAGACGCAGTATCTGGCTAGTTGGTGCCGTTATGTGTGCTTTCACAATATTTCACATATCGCAGTTTCGCACTCGCAACAAAACAACACTATCTCAATAAATGACGTCATTTTTGGTGGTTTCACGACGCGACCTAGCTTAAACTAACACAACTCAACCTAACCTCACCTTCGCACTTCTAGCATTAGAAAACGTTTTACTCGCTACTTTACAGTGCTTTCTGCAACATTACGACGGTTTCATGCGCTTTCACATTAGATATCGCAATTTCCGACTTGTAGTAGTGAAAAACACTGCATATCAATAGTTGACATTGTTTAATGCGGTTTTATGACGCTTCATAACCTAACCTAACCTTCGCACTTTTATCTAAAAACGCTCTGTTACACTGTTTCGTTCACAATTACGATATTTGCATGACCGCACATTTTTTCACCCACTTAGTACAGTACAGAACGCTGTATCTTGCTAAATGACATCGTTCTTTAAGGTTTCACGATGCTTTCATGCGCTTTCACGAGAATATCACAATATAGCAGTTTCGCACTTGTAACGGTCCAAGACGCAGTACCTGGCTAGTTTATGCCATTTTGTGTGCTTTCACAATATTTCACCTATCGCAGTTTCGTACTCGCAATAAAACAACACTATCTCGTTAGATGACGTCGTTTTTGGTTGTTTAACGACGCTACCTAGCTTAAACTAACATAACTCAACCTAACCTAACCTTCGCACCTCTAGCGTTAGAAAACGTTTTACTCGCTACTTTACAATGCTTTCTGCAACATTACGACGGTTTCATGCGCTTTCACATTAGATATCGCAGTTTCCGACTTGTAATGGTAAAAAACACTGCATATCACTAAGTGACATTGTTTAATGCGGTTTTACGACTGTTCACATCTTAACCTAACCTAACATTCGCACTTGTATCTAAAAACGCTTTATTACACTGTTTCGTTCACAATTACGATATTTGCATGACCTCACAGTTTTTCACCCACTTAGTACAGTACAGAACGCTGTATCCCGCTAAATGACATCGTACTTTAAGGTTCCACGATGCTTGCTTGCGCTTTCACGAGAATAACACAATATAGCAGTTTAGCACTTGTAACAGTACAAGACGCAGTATCTGGCTAGTTGACGCCGTTTTGTGTGCTTTCACAATAACTCACCTATAGCAGTTTCGTTTTAGCAACAAAACAACACTATCTCGTTAGATGACGTCGTTTTTGGTGGCTTCACGATACTACCTAGCTTGAACTAACATAACTCAACCTAACCTAACCTTTGCACTTCTAGCGCTAGAAAACATTTTATTCGCTACTTTACAATGCTTTTTGCAACATTACGACGGTTTCATGCACTTTCACTTTAGATATCGCAGTGTCCGACTTGTAATGGTGAAAAACACTGCTTCTCAATAGCTGAAATTGTTTATTGCGGTTTTATGACGCTTCATAACTTAAAATAACCTAACCTTCGCACTTGTATTTAAAAACGCTCTGTTACACTGTTTGTTTCACAATTGCGATTTTATCATGACCTCACAGTTTTTCACCAACTTAGTACACTACAGAACGCTGTATCTCGCTAATGACATCGTTCTTTAAAGTTTCACGATTCTTGCATGCGCTTTCACGAGAATACCACAATATAGCAGTTTCGCCCTTGTAACGGTACAAGACGCAGTATCTGTCTAGTTCAATGCCGTTTTGTGTGTTTTCACATTATTTCACCTATCGCAGTTTTGCACTCGCTACAAACCAACACTATCTCGTTAGATGTCGTCGTTTTCGGTAGTTTCACGACGCTACCTAGCTTGAACATAACTCAACCTAACCTAACCCAGGCAGCACTCCGGCGATGGACCGATCTTGGACCGGTATTGGCTAACGTCGCTGCAATATTGGCCAGAGGTTGGCAAATCGGCAAAGATCAACTTCTGCCGATGTAGGACCGCCGTTCAAGCCAACCTGGGGCCGACGTCCTGCCGTTGCATTTGCCGACACCCAGCCGACGGCGGCCCACTCTACACATGCCAATGAAGGCCCGTCCTTTCACCGACGCAGTTGCCAACATACATCCAGCATAGGACCAATCTCGGGCCACTTTGTAGCCAATGAAATGCCGGTTTTACGCCAGCATTCACTTTACGACGAATATTGGCTACCATTGGCTTGCCAATTTTACACCGTGATTAATATGGGCTTTTTACTACTGGCATTTCTTTGCCGGTGGACTTTACATTACATCCCCAGAATCACCTCTAGCAGCTTATAGCGCCCCGTACGAGCTTGGCAGCGTAGTATACTTCAAGGCGACTGACCACTGGATGACTAGTGTAGAAGCACTACAGGATTTCACTAAATCGTCCAATTTTGCCTTTTTTCTTGCATTGCCTATTATCCTCCCCACATGTAGAGCATAAGACATACCTTTTTCTTCAGTTTCGTGAGAATGGGCTGTTCTATTATGTATTAGCTAAAAAAAACATTAACTAAAGTAACTGCTCCGTGCAAATATTCCGCACACTAGCAATCTATAAATAAGAATACCAGAACACAATATTTTGTAACTTTATTTCTGAGTATACTAAACCAAACTATTTATTTCAGTTCGGCTTTTGAAGTTGCTGCAGTTCAGTAATGAAGCCCGAACTAGGAGGCGAGTACAGCAAGGCTCTATCGGCATAGGGCTGGCCAGAGAAGCAGAGGTTGGGCAATGACTCAGAGGCTGCAGCAGCAGATGAGGCAATGAAAGTGGGCTTCCAAGGGTCCTGCAAGCAGCGATTGGGCAGGAAACCAACCATCACAGGCTGTCGCAGATCCCTGCTCCAAGGGGCAGCAGCGACCGGGCTGCAAATCTATGAACACATCGGTAAAGTGCCTTTCCTAACCTCCATCAAGGCCAACAAACTTCAACAGCCACGTCTTGATGAAACGCTGGTCTTTTTCAGACACCTGCATACGTAAATAGAAATAAACACCTCAAGATAAGTTCTAAGCACTGCAGTATAACATATATGCAAGCAAAAACAATGAACAACAATGATAGTAGGTGTTATAATGTACTATCCAGATCAAATGCCATGTGGCCATTATGGAATAAAATGAACAAATACTTCAACTGTCATTGTGCAAAAAAAATCTGCCACAGACCAAAATATTATATGCCACAGACCAAAATATTCAGGAAAAGGTTTCAATTAAAGTTGATTAAAACAAGCTTGTTTGACTAATTGACGAATAGACACCAGGTCTTTCATGATTTCTACACATGATTTACAGGGTTGCAAGCCAGGTGAACTAGTCTGCAGCTATAGCCTATGGCTGTATAAATTTATAACAGGACAACAAGACACACGACTGCACGAACTTTCAACTCTGGATTATTCTTCGGCACACGTCAGCTAATACTGCACAAGAGGAAGACAGACCACCAGATAGACAACACAAGATAAAAGAATCTATGCTAACCCAATTTCAGCACTGACACTTGTGGATTATTGCAAGGCTCCTGTACCAAGTTTAAAATGGTATCTCCAAAGGCTATGAAAGATGTGCTGATGTGGTTTCCTACGTTGTTCTTTTCGCTATAAATAAACCTCCAAAATTTCATGTGCTTTTGGAGACTTGCATGATCTGAAGTCTTGGTTTTATAGGAGACCAGGACTGGATAGGTAGCTCACCAAAAAGCCGTACTTGACAGAAATTTGCGACACAATACAGCCATTTGCGAACCGGCTGCAGAGAGAGAACGTACTCTTGGCGCTACCGTGCTTCATTCTGGAACGATAAGCTCTAAAAGCCATTGCGCCAGTAATACTGTACTGTGGCTAAAAAAACTGTCAGAAGGCTACTCTCACATAAACAATACTTAAAAATAGAGAGGAGCTCTGCAAAGCGGACTGCATCTATGCATGTGGCATTGAAGAAACAGTGTTGTGCAGTGATGGCAACTTCCTCGTGATCATTTCCTGGTTGGGACATTGTGCTATTGTAGTACTGGCTTATATGCCCGTGCGGCAACGATACTACACTGCGCACTTCTATAATAAAAAAAACGAATAAGTAGTGGCTGCAGCATCACTTTTTCTGGCGGCATATGCACACCCTGTCTGTGGAATGCATGTACGTTGATGTTGATCAGGCGAACAACTGTGGCAGCATAGCACGGGTGGTGTCGCGGTCGTATGGTTGATAGCGCGGGATGGATTTCCTGACCATAACGGCTGCATTTAGATGGGGACGAAATATAAAAAGAACACCCGCGAACCAAAAGCTATGTGCACATTGGAGAACCCCAAGCGGTCACTATCTTTGTACGCACACTACAGCGTACCTCACAATGATATCTTGTTGGCACATTAAAGCCTAGCAATTATCGATGTTGAACAGACATGTTTATTTTAGGCCGACACAGGGAAGCGGAAAAAACTGAAACTGCGTGTTAGGTGAACTAAACAACAAGTAAACGTCGAAGACATTTGATACTTCTCTAGCAATGCACAAATTCCGATGTTACTTAGCCACAGCAGCAAGTGAGAAAATCGCCTACTGAATTGGCTGGCTCCATAAAGCTAAGCTTTGAGTAATCCGCTCCTTTGTAACAAGAACCCTGTCTTTTGCACAAATTAAGTTAAGCAGAGGCACTTCAGCATCGAGTTTTTACCGCAAGAGTATCTTTTAGACAGCCCAGAGGCGTATGAACGTGGCCTGCACAAGTGTTGTGGGCAATTCACTTTTCCTTTACACGCAACCGTTTACAAAAAAAAAAGACTACCTGCCTATCGTTTTGTTCACTACACGCACCAGATGAAGTTTGCTGAAGGTGGTTAAATGGACGGACGCATGGAAACTTTGTTAGTCTTGAACTTCACTACTCAACGCTCAGTGGGCCAGACAAAAAAAAAGTTTACAATGCCGTTTGTTGCATAATGTGCTCGTTTCATTTCCAGCCAAACACCAATCGAGCAAAACAAGGTATCTTTGAGGTAAAACATCTTGATTGCGGAGGCACATGTATGAATAAATTTTCATACAACTGTGAGGTTGCTAGAACAGAAAACAGTTGTAGATAACTCAAATGAACTTTTCATTGTGTAACTTTGTGCTAGCCTTTTTTCTCAATCATACACAGCCAAAAACAACATTGTCACAAAGCTGCCCACACGACGTAGAGTCATTTGCCCCACCCCACCTCCCCACCACAATAGAGCCATTTGTATTGAAAATTAGGATCAGTAGGACACTCCGTAGTGTGAGGAAATATTTTATGAACGTTCTGCCATTCTTCATTTGCCTTTATATTGACGATTCTGCAGCAAGAGAAAAAAACATGAAAAATCTGTCACAACGTAACCCGATTTCATCGTAGTACAGGTCTTCGACATCTAAGCTAAATTCACTGCATGTCTTCGGATTATTCTGCCACAGAAATATCACGATAGCCCCTGCATTGGGCACAAGAAAGGGATCACAATAATGCTATGCCTTGCCCCAAAAAGAACTCAAGACTGCTGTTAAGTTGCTAGAACACAAGGGTCAACGACAAGGCCGAGTTCAATGAAGTGATAGGACTAAAATGTCAGTGAACCTCTCATGTTTCATTTCATTTCATTTCATTTTATTACCTTAAAGGCCCCATTGAAGGGGTATTACATACGGGGTGGGTACATATATGAAAACGTGAAAGCCATTTTTTTTTACAATGCAAGGTAGTTTGTTACGGTGTTCAAAAAGGTGGTAGGACAGGTTATGGCGGTTATTTCGTTAGAAAGGCCGTTCCAGTCCGTAGCTGCACGAAAAAAGAATGAGGACGAAAAAGTGACGGTGCGCGTACGCGGCCGCTCAACTTGTTGCGGGTGACCAGTGCGATGGGAGATGCGGGCCGGAGGAAGAATGTATGGTGGCCTGCCGAGCGAGCTGTAAAAAAACTTGTGAAAATGGGAAAGACTAGAAATGCGGCGACGAGATGCAAGCAATGATACGCCAGATTCTGCTTTCAGTGCTGATATGCTGACGTCATAAGAGTACGTAGAATGAATAAATCGTGTGGCTTGATTTTGAAGTGACTCGAGTTGATCGATGAGATATGCTTGATGCGGGCCCCAAATGGCTGATGCGTATTCTATCTTCGTCCTTACGAGAGATTGATAAGTTAGTAATTTGACTAAAAGCTAGTAATTCAATAAAATCAAATATTGCTTCAAAGCAATGTTTGTAGTGACTCCAGCAGTTGCACCAGCAGTTGCCAATATTTTCTTGAAGGTACACTAAAGAAAACTAATGTCTCAGTTTAGACTGCCACGCGGCACACAGAGACCTCTCAAGCCACAAGTTCATTTTCAGCGAAGAAAATATTAGGGATGAAGTTTATTTTTTATTTTGTGATGCTAAATTTTGAAAATGAATTGTATTTTCGCAACATTGGCTTGATGAATATTTCTGAAATTTTGTATCTTAGGTCCATCACACCGACAGATAACAGTGTACTTAATTTTGATGAATCAATATTTACATGAGACCCAGTACACGTGTTTGAATTTTATGATGTCACCTGGTTTCGTGCGAAAATATCAAGTGAGCGTCTCCACCCAAATTTTCTTTTGGTGCGTTATCTCAATTACCAAGCGTCGTTTCGCGGTAAGGGTGGTATTTCCTGGATTGAGAAATTGTACATCACTAATACGCGTAAAATGTTTTTGGTTTTAGTGTCTTTAAAACGTGTACCGAGACAATTTTGAGACATCGCAAAAGGGACATTTTTAGTTTCCTCGGTATGCAAGAAGTATAACCACTTGCTACACAATAGTCAGCCAGCGTGCATGAGATAGTTACTTTGACTTTAAAGTTTTTGTTCCAACGTATTGGACACAATGGAGTGGACATCATCATGACGAGTCAACAAGGTTCCTCCGAGTTTGAAAACGGAGTTTCCATGCAGCCTGAATCACAGAAATCACTGTTATGGTCAATAGGGACAATGCACTCATGGTTTATATGTACCACGAGCAGATCGCTTTTCTGCCATTAGTACGTAGCAAATTGCCAAGTTCCTGCAACGTCACACTGCCTTGTCATATCACAGAGAAGCCACCCACTTGATATCGAAATTGATAGTGTCTTTTAAAAGTAGAGGTATTAAAAAAAAATTGCCCGCAGCTTCCCTCGGGGGAACACTGAGGAGGTTGCGGAGCATATAATTGGTTAACGGGGTGTTAAAGTGCGACTTACTTGGGTCGATGGCTAAATTGGTTAACGTGGTTGTGAAATGGGGTGTTAAATTGCGACTTACTTGGGTCGATGGCTAAATTGGTTAACGTGGTTGTAGGAGGGGGTGTTAAATGAGTGAACACGTACACACGTATGCGAAAGGGCGGCACTGGTCGAAGGGACGTCGATCATTGTGTTTGTGGATTCGTTGGAATTCATTTCACCGCGACCTTGGACGTCGACGCGCCGTACAAACCAACCGACGAGCGGCAACTGAGCGAGCGAGCGCCGACCTTGAGTATATATACAGCTCGACGGCGCATGCACTGTCAGCTGTTGAATGTTCTCGAAGCGCGACGCCACATGCGCGTCCACTGGAGAATCAGGAGAATTGTAGATGTCGAACGCGGTGTGTAGAGGAGGAAGGGTGCACAGATGGTGGAGGAGTGAAGCACGCGCGGTGTGTAGAGGGGGAAGGGATGCACAGATGGTGGAAGAGTGGGCGACGGCGCGACGGCGCATGCGCGCGCGTCAGCTGTCGAATGTTCGAGAAGCGGTGCGGACGGCGCGGACGGCGCGGACGGCGCACTACAAGGCGCGAGTATAACATGCTTCCGCATCTAACATATGCGATGTTTTCCCACGCAATACAAACTGTCTTCTTGAAACTAATCGTCTTCTATAGAACCACACTTCCTAAATATTGAAAATTTGTCTCAGTACTCCTTTAAGTGATGCCAACAAGATGAATCGGGACAGCAATATCAGATGGTTTGGCAGCATGTATTTGGGTACATGCACGATTACCTGATCAATTGTGAAGGGAACAATATAACGAATGGGTGGTAGATCACAGCCGGTCTGTAGGCGCTCGCTCGCTCCCTGCTTTTATGGCCTAAGCAGCCACCGCGAGTAAAATATAGTTGTTTTTACACAGTGTCCGCGCACTCCACATGTGGGCGTCGAGAGCCAACTCTCGACGCCCACATAAATATATCAGTGAACGAACTTCCTCGAATAATAATCCTTGACAATAACACTCGATTATTGAGCAATACATTGAAGATTCACTGCTGCTGGCCTGTTCGGAAAGTGTGGACAAGAGTCACGCAAAAGCGTCGGCGCTAATTACTTCTGAAACTTTTTCCCAGATTCTTCTAGTTAATTGCATAAAAATGTTGACGGATTGAAATGACATGCCGTCTCGCTTTGTTTACAAGCCCACACAAAAGCATTTCTGGTTAGAAACAATGTCTCTATTTCAGCTAAAAGCATCACAACAAATTTTTGCCAACGGTGCTTTTTTTTCTTCAGGTGCAATGAAAATATATTAGTACTAATGAGGACATTTTTTGATTCTATAAAATTATATTGTTCCCGTGCGTCTCTGGAGAGCCTTATTGCATATGAAAATGTTTCACATTTTTTAATCGGCACTGAAGATTGCATGTGGGATTGTGCGGGCTTGGTTTTTTTTTTCTTTACTAAAACGACTTTCCAAAACTGCATCACAACATGATCTTTCATGTCTCCAAATTTTGTGTTTTTATTTTGAACAATTATTATTTTTATTGACATTCTTATTACTACTGCTATTACTCCTGCTATTGCGAGTGCTATTCACACCTACTTGTGAGAAATAGTGACCATCCCTCTTATGCTTTTACTTTCACCTTAATGAAGTACTTATTTCAATAAGCACGAAATGTGATACCTTGAACAAGAATGTGCCAATTTATCATTTTCATGGGCACTGGCTGCCGCATACGAATTCGAAGTAAACGTTTCCAAAACAATTTTTCTCAGAAAAAAAGAAAAGATTATGTTGTCTATCATTTGCTCTGCCAGTTTGTGAAAGATTTTGTGGCCAAGCCTTCTGAACCCGATGCACAATGGTACGTGCGTGCAGAATGGAATATTTATCAATTCACTCCTGTCTTGAAGTATCAGAAAGAGGTGTCATATATGCTTCCTACCATGTTTCCATTGCGTTGGTAACACCAGAAAGTGCAAAAGTAGAAATGAACCTGAGCATTATTTGAGTGCGCTAGCCTTTTTTTTCCAATGGACGGCGGCGAGTTAGTTTGGAACAAGATTTCAGCAATAGGTAGAAGCACAACCTCCTTTCTGTACACAGTCCGCAAATAAAGCGAGCGTGCGCCTCCAGACTCGCCGCAAGTAGATATAGTCGGGACAATAAAGAAAAACAATTGCTTGACTTAGATGAACAAACTGTGGTCTGAGATCTCTAATGCTACAAGTTTCACTGTCATCATTTCATTAATAATGAACAAAAATCAAGGTCAACATTTCAATGGTAAATTTCGTGCTTAAACGTTTGCCAGGGTGCGACAGCTGAACTAGAATTTGGAGCAATTTTCAAAGCAGCAAAATTTTACTTTTGGAGCACTAAAATTTAAATTTGTAGCAGATTACAAGCGAAAAAACAATCATTTTTTTTTACCACGAAAGACCGAATTTTGAGCAGCTTGAGAAAGAAGGCTTAGACTTAAAAATATATATTTATGTGCAAGCCATTTAACATTCCCTAAATCATGCACAGTGAATATGTGCACTCCAATTTCAACAAAGTAGTAATTTCTTTATTCACCCCACTCCGCAAACAATCATGAGGTCCACATTAGAAGTCACCAGGCCTGTCAAATCGTTTGAGAATTCAAATGTGGATTTCCCCAGTTGGTGACCATGAGATTCCTAAAACTGGAAAAAACGGATTTTTTACAGCTGTAGAGATGTCATATTGTACCCCAAATAATTTTGCCAGTAACTTTTCCTACTGACTAATATGTGGCATATATATACATCAGTGATTGAACAAACTGCAAAGTGTCTAGAGACTACTATAAGCCCCTTCTAAATATTATAAGGCTTTTTCACAGGCCATCATGTACTAGGTGAAGGTTGCTTAAGCGGTGTTTCTGCACAGGTTAGAACAAGACCAAGAAATTTTCGAACCACAACCCCCCCCCCCTCCTTCCCTTCATTTTTTTTTTCATGAAGGAGTTAGGTTTAGGGCACAATTTTTGGCTTGCTTGCAAGGCGCGTTTGACCAGATAAAGCAATCTAATCAAACCTTTGCGAGACCAACCTGCCAGTTGGCTTCGCAATGGCACCGGATATCTATCGCATGTGGTGTTGCTATGGCAACTGACGTCACGGCATGAACTGGCTGTAAAGCTGGTAGTGTACAAGCTCGATATGCTGAGAGCTTGAACACTTACAGCTTTATTTCCTAATGGTTCCTAAGATGCCATGGCAGCACTTGATGACTAGAAAATTCATATTTCCAACGAAGTGTTGCTGGCTACGGCAACACATCTTTTGTGTTGTCGTTGCGTCGTCCCGCCGTTAAATATATCTGCTGCGGTCAGCAGACCGACAGGCACGCGGCGTTGTAACTTCATCTGGTTGATAGAGTTTTGCGAGTGTCTTGAACTAATGAGCAGCTGTCTTACACTGCGGTTTATGGTTAGGGTCTGCCCGCATGGACTGATGATGCAAACTACAAGTGGCTAAAATGGTCTCCATTTCTCGCTCACATTAGGGCAAACGAGAAAATTTAGAGGGCCGTCGGGCATTTTGGCGCAGCGTGGCACAATTTCGGCAAATTTTATGGTTTTGGCACAGCTCGGCACACAAATGAGCAATTTCATAAAATTGACGCAATCAGAACAGCTGTTGCACCCCTGCGTTTGAGCATCCCGTAGCAAATTTCAAGATGTCTTTTTCGTATTTTTATGACATTGGCTCAATGAAATTTTCCAATCATCGTATGCTAGGTCTAGCACCCACTGAACAGAATGTACTTCATTTTTAATGAGTAGAAGCTATGTGTGACCCCCCCCCCCCCCCCCAGTAGACGCCTTCATTATTTCGTGCGTCACTGTGTTTGGCAAAGGCAATCTCAGTGGAATCTCCACCCAAATTTTCTTCTTGCATGTTTTGTCCGTTGCCGAGCATCATGTTGCCGCAAGAAAAGTGTTTGTCGGATAGTGTATTTAGAAGTACTGTCACAGAACGAGCGCTAAAAAGAGAGCGCGCCGCCAAATCCTTGCGACAACGGGCGGTAGAAACGCCGCGAGGTAAAAAGAAAAAAAAAAGAAAGCAAACATCCAAGGCTCCCGGGCGCGCGCTCTCCCCGCAGAAGCACGGCTTCGCAGACGAACCTCCTCACCCCACAGCGGCGGCCGGGCAAGCGCTAGAAATTTCCAGAACGAAGGAGGCGTGGCTACGCCGAGCTGAGTCACCCGACGCGGAGGGCTGACAAACCGTCTCGCCTCTCTCCAGCCTTCGCTGCGTATCGCGCCGACGAAAGGACGAGAAAATTCTGGAAAGTGGCGCGGAAGGTATTTAATCGAGCGGCCGAGACGAGAAAGCAGGAGGTGACGGAAGTTAACGCCAGAGCGCGTAGGAATTCCGCCGTGTAGTCGGCGAAGGTTCTGCCCGTAGTGACAGAACAGGAGGAGACGGAAGTGAGCGCCAGAGTGCGTAGAGAGTCCGCCGTGTAGTCGGCGAAGTTTTTGGTCCGTAGGGACGGCTCGAGCTACAGGCAAGAGCGTGAGTTTACCGCTATCGAGCGAAGACGCGGGCAACAGCTGCGTGTGTGAAGCCGACGGATTTCCGGCGAAGAAGTTGAAGTTTGAAGAGTGGCCAATTGAAGACGGGAGGTTTCCTGGAAGAGAAACTTCAGGGCTGCGGAACGACAACAACGCTGGACTTTGAGTGAGTGATTCTCGGAAGAGTATCATTCAGACTTTTGTTCCAAGGACTTTGGACTGAATAGGTTTTCTATCTCTTTAGTCCTTAAGTGTCTTGGTTGTTCAATGCATGTGACTGCATTGTAGTGCGTATTGTTGTCTGTGTCCGTTGTTTCAAGTGTGGTTGATTGTACTGTGTAGTACATTGTCTGTTTGGTGACGTATTGTATGTAACTATTGTGGAGTGTGCATACGTGTGTATTGTTTTTGATCTGCCGTTAATGAGAATATAATTTTGTTTGTTTATCAACTCTCGGCTCTGTCTTGTTCTTTGGGCCACAGCCGGCGTCCGCTGGCGCACCAATAAGGACCACTTCTAAATTGTCCACGCTTTCGTGGTGCGGTTCGGGGGGCCGATACTTCGGCTCTTGGAATTAGCCCGGCGATCGCCTCCCTAATAAACGGGACAGGTGTGACAATTAATCTGGCGTCCGCGAAACAGGACCTTTTGGTGCACAGTGTGTCCAAAGTAGTGAGAAAGAGCCTCGAGTTGTTGATAGTGCTATCGGAACGATTTTGTGTGTTGTTCAGTGTTCTCGTTAACGAGTGCAGGGGAGTGCTCCGATAGACTGATCTAGGCAGATACTTTTTGCACGCGGCAAGGTTTTATTTGCGAGACACCATGGATCTCGAAATGTTAGTTGCTCTTGGTGAAAAGATGGGTCTTTCTGGCGCCGAACTACGGAAGTGGGTCACCCAGAGGGAAAAAGAAGAAAAAGCAGCCGAGCTGGAAAAAGAGAGGTTGGCGGTCGAAAGAGCCAAAGCGGAAAAAGAAGCTGAGTTGGAGAGAGAAAAGCTGGCAGCTGAAAGGGCGAGAGAAGAAAGAGAAGCAAAGGAGCGACAGCTGAAAGAAGAAAGAGAGGCAAAAGAGCGACAGCTGAAGGAAGAAAGAGAGCAGCAATTGAAGTTGGAGCTGGAGAGAGAGAGGTTGGCAGCTGAAAGGGCGAAAGAAGAAAGAGAGGAAAGGGAACGGCAGCGACAGCACGAGATAGAACTCGAGCGGCTCCGTTTGCAACAGCGAAGTGAAACTCCGGTCCAAGCTAGAGTGGAAAGCAGCGAACGAGAGGATCACGGCTTCCGCTTGAACCCAAGCAAGCTGCTCGTAGCGTTTGATGAAAGGAAGGACGACCTAGACGCGTACCTCCACCGATTTGAGACGATTGCGAAGAGCCAGAATTGGCCGGAACATCAATGGGCAACTGCTTTGAGTACTTGCTTGAGTGGTGAAGCGCTCAGTGTGTACGGTAGGCTGACGCCGACCGATGCAGCCAACTACGCAAAGGTGAAAGCGGCTTTGTTGAAGCGATTTAGATTCACTGTGGAAGGATTCCGGGACAGATTTAGGACAGGAAAGCCAGCTGATGGTGAGACGGCTACGCAGTATGCCGCCCGACTTAGCCATTATTTCGACAGATGGATTGAACTTTCAGGGACAGCACAGGAGTACGATGAGCTTAGAGAGCTCCTAATTAGAGAACAATTTCTTACTAGTTGCCACCCAAGCCTGTCGCTGTATTTGAAAGAGAGGAGAGCTAAGTCATTTGAAGGAATGCTTGAATTGGCTGATCAATTCTTAGAAGCGCAAGGAGGAACTAATTTGGCCAAGGTCAAGAAGGATTGTCCCGATGATTCGAAGAAATTGGCTCCTGAAGAAAAGAAGCGTGCACCAGAGAGCATGCAGCGATGTTTTCTGTGCAACCGAGTGGGTCATCGCGCGAAAAACTGTCGAACGATCTTTACGAGCCCTACGGTAGTAAAATGTTTTAAGTGTGGTCAGACTGGGCACAAATCAGACGCTTGTCGGAACGGAGTGAGTCAAACTCACCAGGTATCTTGTGTGCAAGCGGCACCGAAATCTGATAATAATGCCGTCACTGATGGATTCGTAGAGTTGAAGAATGGGGAGAAAATTCCTATTGTGGGGGCTGTAATGTCAAAACAGCCAACCGGTGTTACGAAGGGAATGCCAACGCTTCCTGGAAAGATTGCAGGCAAGAAGATTACGGTTCTAAGAGACACCGGTAGCTCCACGGTTATCGTGAGAAGAAATTTGGTACGGGAAAGAGAGTTGACAGGCAGAACGAAACCGGTTTGCCTAATTGACCGTACGGTCCGGATGCTTCCCGAAGCAGAAATTGAGGTTGAAACCCCGTACTTCAGCGGGAAGGTTACTGCGTTATGCATGACGACCCCCCTGTATGACCTTGTCATCGGAAACATCGACGGGGCGCGAGGGCCAAGTGATCCAGAATGTTTGGGAGAAGACCCGAAGATAGAGCCCTCGCCAACACAGCGGCCGCGAGATACAGTGGAGGAGCATCCCGTGACGGATCTCACTAGAGCACAAGGTGAAGCTGCGGCGCAAGAGACAGCGAAGGAGAAGCCGATCGTGTCGAATAAGTTCGCGGGCCGAGCAACCGGACTTACGTCGGCACGACCTCAACCGACCGACAGTGTAAAGGAGACGGAGTTGGCCAGCCGGGCAAAATGTAGAGGCATTATCAAGCGGGTAAATAAACAGACAGGACCCGTCGAATGTAATGACGCGTTAACGGTGTCGGAAGAGACAACGATGGCTGAGACGACGCCTCAGATATCGTCGTTGGAAAGGGCTCGCCGAAAAAGAACGTGGAAACACAAGAATAGATCGAGCGAGCACCGCAAAAAGGGGCGCAAGCGCTGTTCGAGGTACTCAAGATAGGTGCTGAGGTGGAATCAGAATGTGTTCGGCAGGGCTGAGTGACATATGTTGAGTTAATGTTCTTGTTATCCTGTGTCTCAAGTGTATGTCGAGTGAGTCAGTGTTCTGTGCGATGGTGTGATGTATAGTGTTGTATAATTGTTGGATAGACAGAACTTTGTACGTTTGTATTGTTTAGAATGTGTGATGAAGTGTTGTAGGCATGTACCTGTGGCTATATTTCGTGTGTTGTGGAATTGAACTACAATGTAAGATTGTATTGCGTGATCTATTGTGAATGTGAAGTGTTATGAGCGACTGATGGTGTTACAGTCTGTGAGAGTGTGTGGTGACTTTCGCGCTCGTTTGTGTGGTTTTGAATATTATGAGATAATATTCTTAAAGTGGGGGGCAGTGTCACAGAACGAGCGCTAAAAAGAGAGCGCGCCGCCAAATCCTTGCGACAACGGGCGGTAGAAACGCCGCGAGGTAAAAAGAAAAAAAAGAGAAAGCAAACATCCAAGGCTCCCGGGCGCGCGCTCTCCCCGCAGAAGCACGGCTTCGCAGACGAACCTCCTCACCCCACAGCGGCGGCCGGGCAAGCGCTAGAAATTTCCAGAACGAAGGAGGCGTGGCTACGCCGAGCTGAGTCACCCGACGCGGAGGGCTGACAAACCGTCTCGCCTCTCTCCAGCCTTCGCTGCGTATCGCGCCGACGAAAGGACGAGAAAATTCTGGAAAGTGGCGCGGAAGGTATTTAATCGAGCGGCCGAGACGAGAAAGCAGGAGGTGACGGAAGTTAACGCCAGAGCGCGTAGGAATTCCGCCGTGTAGTCGGCGAAGGTTCTGCCCGTAGTGACAGAACAGGAGGAGACGGAAGTGAGCGCCAGAGTGCGTAGAGAGTCCGCCGTGTAGTCGGCGAAGTTTTTGGTCCGTAGGGACGGCTCGAGCTACAGGCAAGAGCGTGAGTTTACCGCTATCGAGCGAAGACGCGGGCAACAGCTGCGTGTGTGAAGCCGACGGATTTCCGGCGAAGAAGTTGAAGTTTGAAGAGTGGCCAATTGAAGACGGGAGGTTTCCTGGAAGAGAAACTTCAGGGCTGCGGAACGACAACAACGCTGGACTTTGAGTGAGTGATTCTCGGAAGAGTATCATTCAGACTTTTGTTCCAAGGACTTTGGACTGAATAGGTTTTCTATCTCTTTAGTCCTTAAGTGTCTTGGTTGTTCAATGCATGTGACTGCATTGTAGTGCGTATTGTTGTCTGTGTCCGTTGTTTCAAGTGTGGTTGATTGTACTGTGTAGTACATTGTCTGTTTGGTGACGTATTGTATGTAACTATTGTGGAGTGTGCATACGTGTGTATTGTTTTTGATCTGCCGTTAATGAGAATATAATTTTGTTTGTTTATCAACTCTCGGCTCTGTCTTGTTCTTTGGGCCACAGCCGGCGTCCGCTGGCGCACCAATAAGGACCACTTCTAAATTGTCCACGCTTTCGTGGTGCGGTTCGGGGGGCCGATACTTCGGCTCTTGGAATTAGCCCGGCGATCGCCTCCCTAATAAACGGGACAGGTGTGACAAGTACATATATGCAAAAAAATTGTTTTGCTCTTTAGTGTCTCTTTGGAGAATGGAAGGGTACTTCACTTTACGGCAAAACTGCTGCAGGAATTGAACCTTCAGTTTTTAGACCTAAGGTTAACGCTTTACTCAAACTGGGGTGAGATGGCTGAAACTAAATTGGGAGCGGTTTCTGGAGCAGCGAAATTTCAATTTTGCAGCAGTTAGCAGCCTTTACTAAGTTGTCCTGGGAGCTTGAAAATATCCATGTTTAGCAACGTGGGGGCACCAGTGCATACTTTAATTTCCTTAGGATACACATTAAACTGAAACAGATTTTGAAGGAAGTTTTTGAACAGATGATCGCTAGGTATGAACTGCACTACTTTTTTACATCCACACACGTGACATCTAGCCCTCGTAACACGTAAAATAATATCTAAAAAAGGTTTAGTTGAAAGCTAGGTTCCGCGGAGACATTAAAAAGAACACATCACACTCAAAAAGAAATTAAATAGTTGTGATTGCACAAGAATCTTAGTGACGTAAGAGTGGTCGTTCGCTCAAAAAAAATCGTGACATGATAGCGTAAAGAGCTTCTAACAAACAAAAGCAAGCTGCACTGCCGTTCGCGGTCATCTCATGCAAGACCAACTCCAAAAGTGCAGGGCGAGATCCAAGAAATCTTGAAGCATAGACTATCTCGTGAAGCACGTGCATATGACAGTAAGTGATAAGCGAGTGATACTGATAACGCCTCTCCACATCAGCAACCACGCGCTATTATTATAGCACAAGTTGGCCAGTGTTGATACTTTTTCAATATCTATAGGTCATCACCATCGATGAAGAACTCCCAATAATACATCGGCTCGCAATTGCTGCCCTCGCCGCTCCGTGACTCGCGTAAAGTGCTACCGCACCACAGGTGAAAAAATCCCTGTCCACGCAAACAAAACGCTGACCGTAGACAGGCAGGTTTTATTGCAAAAAAAAGAAGAAAAGAAAGAAAACAAAGTCACACCGTTATTTTCTGCTCCCCTATATACCATAGGAAAATATTGGGAGGGCAGAGGCACGGGCCGGGTGTGCCACCCCCTGGCTACGCTACTGGTGGACGGAAACCAGTGTGGACGAATACACACATAGAGAAGGAGAGCCGGGGAGGAGGGTGGGAGTGGCACAGGCTACTGTTAGGTTACCTTGGCCAGAAAAGTAGCTCTCACTGGAGCGACACATGTATGATGTAAGAAAGAAAGTTGCGTCTAACGTGCTGGCCGAACAAACAGAAGCATCTGCAACGAAATAGACTAGAATAAGGTGACATTACCAAAATAAAGGGAAAAGAATTGAACTTCCGGGCTATATCTAGACTTTCTCACAAATCGGACAACAACAGGGCACATTCTTGAGTGTAATGACAATGACAGCAACTTCCCCCAGCTCCACACACCTACATTCTATTTTGAAATATATATAATTGGACTTTTCGCACATTCATTATTAGTTGTGACAGGGTTCCCGTGCGCAAACCTAAATGTTCCGCTTTTATGCGAGCATTCATAGTCGGTGCTCATGTTAACCCCATTGTTGATAACAACCAAAACACAAAAAGAGACAGGAGACAATGGCACTGCAACCGCCGTGAGACTACCTTCACGTATGTAGCGCACTGTGGCATGTCGCCGGTAAATTTTGCTGTCTTTCCGGATTGTGTAGTCTGTCTGCAGAAGTCCGCACACATGAAGCCAGAGCAAAACAACGCTGTTCGAAAATGAAGACCCTGCAAAGTCACGGTAGAATCACACATGCAACCGCCAGCTTTCCTTTGCCAGTGCGAGGCGAGATCACGTGATCCAACCCTGTACGACACAGCACTCGCGCCTCCGGTGGTGGGCCTCACGCCCAATATGTAAGGGAAACTGCATTACCGACCCTTGGTACACTAAACGGTGCAGCAAGCAATAGAGGAAGACAAGCGGTCGGTGCAGGTTGAATAAGTGGTCGAAAAGACAGTGACAAGAGACTTTTCGAAAACAGTCAACCATAGATTCTTGGCTCTCTCACGCATTTGTAAGTAGTGTAAATAAACATCTTGTATATTATAGAAAGCAAATGTCAGTGAATTGCTGAATCAAACCCTTTTATAACATACTGTTTCCTGTCATGCAAGTTTTGATTCATGTCAAACATTAGTTGGCAAAACATTAGAGCTCACTCAAACTCACGTATACATACTTCGCGCCTGGGGCTCATTCTAACCCACCAAAGTTTTCTTAAACGAGACTCGCTCGACATCAAGCTCGCTAAAATATTACTCACCCCTAATCAGTCAAGCACCTGGCTTATTTGAGTATGAGCGAGTCTCGACTAAGTCGACTCATAAGTGAGTTGCTGACCTTAGGTGTCAAGTTAAGGAGACGATCACAGAGCGCCCAAACTTAATAGGCTAGAATAAACCGATCGATCAGATAGATACTACACAGACCGACTGACAGACAGATATGGTTAAGGTGCTCAACCCTTAAGGAAAGCCTCACTTTGAGGTTTCAGCTTTTCTGGTTTCTATGAATAGAAAGCACTTACGAGACATTTCGAAACTTGCCACTCAGTACTAGCACTGGTGTCCAAGCGATAGCCAACACACTGCCCTAAACGAGCCTTGGAATGCAAACCACAGGTGAACAGCATAAAAAAAATGACTTCCTTGTTATTATGCAAGGAAGACAACACTTGCTAAGCTAAAAAAAGAAATAATTAGAAAATTGATGTGTTTTTGAAACACCCGACAGCGTTGTACAGACCTTGTGTAGAATCTGCTGCAATCTAGCAGACACCGAGGGCATCTCTCCAATGTTGAAGGCTCGGCACGCTCCACCTGTGAAGGCACGGAATGTCCATATTAACGTGTGGTGGCAGATAGGGGCGGCAATGCCAACAAATTTTTGTGTGCCATGTTGCTCAGACTGAGGAAACTGGGATGCTAAAAAAATATTTGCAGGAGATTAACTTCTATGTTATTTGGCTTTCTCGGGGCTGACGTGAAGGGCCAGATCTGCTGCTCATTTCGTTGATTACAATTAAATGCCTGTTTATGTTCTCCGTTCTATCCAGATGTGGGACAGCATATGCGCTCATCACAGCACGCTCTCTCATGCCATGCCAGAATGAAACGGTTTTGGCACCGTATGAATGCAGGCACAGACAAACTGGCCTTTGCACGAGCTTCACAGTTGCAACACGACTACTCATGCTTGCCTCTACTGCTGTTTACAACATTACTTTGTCGATTACATTGTGATAACAATTACATATTAGCCACGTGGGTTCTGCCTGTCATCGATTCTCATCTAATGGAATGGTTGTGCTCGAACAATATAGCAGTTTCGCACTTGTAACAGTACAAGACGCAGTATCTGGCTAGTTCACGCCGTTTTGTGTGCTTTCACAATCTTTCACATATCGGAGTTTTGCATTCGCAACAAAACAACACTATCTCGTTAGATGACGTCGCTTTTGGTGGTTTCACGACGCTACCTAGCTTAAACTAACATAACTCAACCTAACCTAACATTCGCACTTCTATCGTTAAAAAAGTTTTACTCAATACTTTACAATGCTTTCAACATTACGACGGTATCATGCGCTTTCACATAAGATATCGCAGTTTCCGACTTGTAATGGTGAAAAACACTGCATCTCAATAGCCGACATTGTTTAATGCGGTTTTATGACGCTTCATAACTTAACCTAACCTTCGCACTTGTATCTAAAAACACTCTCTTACACTGTTTCGTTCCCAACTACGATATTTTCATGACCTCACAGTTTTTCACCAACTTAGTACAGTACAGAACGCTGTATCTCGCTAATGACATCGTTCTTTAAGGTTTCACGATGCTTGCATGCGCTTTCACGAGAATATCACAATATAGCAGTTTCGCACTTGTAACGGTACGAGACGCAGTATCTGGCTAGTTCAATGCCGTTTTGTGTGCTTTCACAATATTTCACCCAGCGCAGTTTTGCACTCGCTACAAACCAACACTATCTCGTTAGATATCGTCGTTTTCGGTAGTTTCACGATGCTACCTAGCTTGAACATAACTCAACCTAACCTAACCCAGGCAGCACATCGGCGTTGGACCGATCTTGGACCGGTATTGGCTAACGTCAGCTGCAATATTGGTCCAAAGTTGGCAAATCCGCAAAGTGCAACTTCTTCCGGTGTAGGACTGCCGTTCAAGCCAACCTGTGGCCGACGTCCTGCCGTTGCGTTTGTCGACACCCAGCTGACGGCGGCCCACTCTACACATGCCAATGAAGGCCTGTCCTTTCAGCGACGTAGTTGCTAACATACATCCAGCATAGGACCATTCTCGGGCCACTTTGTAGCCAATGAAATGCCGTTATTACGCCAGCATTCGCATTACGACGAATATTGGCTACCATTGGCTTGCCAATTTACCGCCGTTAATAATATGGGCTTTTTACTACTGGCATTTCTTTGCCGGTGGACTTTACATTACGTCCCCAGAATCTCCTCTAGCAGCTTATAGCAGCCCCGTACGAGCTTGGCAGCGTAGTATACTTCAAGGCTGCTGACCACTGGATGACTAGTGTAGAAGCACTACAAGAGTTCACTAAATCGTCCATTTTTGCCTTTTTTCTTGCATTGCCTATTACCCTCCCCACATGTAGAGCATAAGACATACCTTTTTCTTCAGTTTCGCGAGACTGGTCTGTTCTATCAAGTATTAGCTAAAAAAACATTAACTAAAGTAACTGCTCCGTGCAAATATTCCGCACACTAGCAATCTATAAATACGAATACTAGAACACAATTTTTGTAACTTTATTTCTAAGTTTACCAAGTTAAACTATTTATTTAAGTTCGGCTTTTCAAGTTGCTGCAGTTCAGTAATGAAGCCCAAACTAGGAGGCGAGTACAGCAAGGCTCTATCGGCATAGGGCTGGCCAGGGCAGCAGAGGTTGGGCGATTAATCAGAGGCTGCAGCAGGAGATGAGGCAAAGACAGTGGGCTGCCCAGGGTCCTGCAAGCAGCGATTGGGCAGGAAATCAACCATCACAGGCTGTCGCAGATCCCTGCTCCAAGGGGCAGCAGCGACCGGGCTGCAAATCTATGAACACATCTGTAAAGTGCCTGTCCTAACCTCCATAAAGGCCAACAAACTTCAACAGCCGCGTCTTGATGAAACGCTGTGCTTTTTGAGACACCTGCATACGTAAATAGAAATAAACAACTCAAGATAAGTTCTAAGCACTGCAGTGTAACATATATGCAAGCAAAAACAATGAACAACAATGACAGTAGATGTTATAATGTACTATCCAGATCAAATGCCATGTGGCCATTATAGAATAAAATGAACAAATACTTCAACAGTCATTGTGCAAAAAAAATCTGCCGCAGACCAAAATATTATCTGCCACAGACCAAAATATTCAGGAATAGGTTTCAATTAAAGTTGATTAAAACAAGCTTGTTTGACTAATTGACGAATAGACACCAGGTCTTTCATGATTTCTACACATGATTTACAGGGTTGCAAGCCAGGTGAACTAGTCTGCAGCTATAGCCTATGGCTGTATAAATTTATAACAGGACAACAAGACACACGACTGCACGAACTTTCAACTCTGGATTATTCTTCGGCACACGTCAGCTAATACTGCACAAGAGGATGACAGACCACCAGATAGACAACACAAGATAAAAGAATCTATGCTAACCCAATTTCAGCACTGGCACTTGTGGATTATTGCAAGGCTCCTGTACCAATTTTAAAATGGTATCTCCAAAGGCTATGAAAGATGTGCTGATGTGGTTTCCTATGTTGTTCTTTTCGCATAAAATAAAGCTCCGAAATTTCATGCGATTTTAGAGACTTGCATTGATCTGAAGTATTCGTTTTATAGGAGACCAGGACTGGATAGGTAGCTCACCAAAAAGCAGTACTTGACAGAAACTTGCGACACATACAGCCATTTGCGGACCGGCTGCAGAGAGAGAACGTACTTGTGGCGCTACCATGCTTCATTTTGGAACGAAAAGCTCTAAAAGCAATTGCGCCAGTAATACTGTACTGTGGTTTAAAAAAAACTGTCAGAAGGCTACTCTCACATAAATAACACTTGAAAACAGAGAGGAGCTCTGCAAAGCGGACTGCATATATGCATGTGGCATCGAAGAGACAGTGTTGTGCAGTGGTGGCAACTTCCTCGTTATCATTTCCTGGTTGGAATTTTTTGCTATGGTAGTACTGGCTTATATGCCTGTGCAGCGACGATACTACACTGCGCACTTCTGTAGTAAAAAAACGAATAAGTAGTGGCTGCAGCATCACTTTTTCTGGCGGCATATGTACACCCTGTCTGCGGAATGCATGTACTTGTCGTTTGTTTGTTGATTAGTCAAACGACTGTGACAGCATAGCACGGGTGGTGTCGCCGTCGTATGGTTGATAGCGCGGGATGGATTTCCGACAATAACGGCTACATTTAGATGGGGACGAAATATAAAAAGAACACCCGCGAGCCAAAAGATATGTGCGCATTGGAGAACCCCAAGCAGTCACAATCTTGGTACGCACACTACAGCGTACCTCACAATGATATCTTGTTGGCACATTAAAGCCTAGCAATTATCCATGTTAACATACAGACATACATTAACAGACATGTTAAATTTAGGCCGACACAGGGAAGCGAGAAAACTGAAACTGCGTGTTAAGTGAACTAAACAACAAGTAAACGTCGAACAGATTTGACACTTCTCTAGCAATGCACAAATTCCGATGTTACTTAGCCACAGCAGCAAGTGAGAAAAACGCCTACTGAATTGGCTGGCTCCATAAAGCTAAGCTTTGAGTAATCTGCTCCTTTGTAACAAGAACCCTGTCTTTTGCACAAATTAAGTTAAGCAGAGGCACTTCAGCATCGAGTTTTTACCGCAAGAGTATCTTTTAGACAGCCCAGAGGCGTATGAACGTGGCCTGCACAAGTGTTGTGGGCAATTCACCTTTCCTTTACACGCAACCGTTTACAAAAAAAAAGACTACCTGCCTATCGTTTTGTTCACTACACGCACCAGATAAAGTTTGCTGGTGGTGGTTAAATCGACGGACGCATGGAAACTTTGTTAGTCTTGAAGTTCACAACTCAACGCTCAGTGGGCCAGACAAAAAAAAATTACAATGCCGTTTGTTACATAATATACTCGTTTCATTTCCAGCCAAACACCAATAGAGCAAAACAAGGTATCTTTGAGGTAAAACATCTTGATTGCGGAGGCACATGTATGAATAAATTTTCATACAACTGTGAGGTTGCTAGAACAGAAAACAGTTGTAGATAACTCAAATGAACTTTTCATTGTGTAACTTTGTGCTAGCCTTTTTCTCAATCATACACAGCCAAAAACAACATTGTCACAAAGCTGCCTACACGACGTAGAGTCATTTGCCCCACCTCACCTCCCCAACTAAATAGAACCATTTGTATTGAAAATTGGCATCAGTAGAACACTCCGTAGTGCGAGGGAATGTTCTATGAACGTTCTGCCATTCTTCATTTGCCTTTATATTGACGATTCTCCAGCAAGAGAAAAAACATAAAAAATCTGTCACTAAGTAACCCGATTTCATGGTAGTGCAGGTCTTCAACATCTAAGCTAAATTCACTGCATGTCTTCGGATCATTCTGCCGCAGAAATATCACGATAGCCCCTGCATTGGGCACAAGAAACGGATCATAATAATGCTATGTCATGCCCTAAAAAGAACACATGACTGCTGTTAAGTCGCTTGAACACGAGGGTCAACGACAAGGCCGAGTTCAATGAAGTGATAGGACTAAAATGCCAGTGAACCTCTCATGTTGTACTTCAATAAAATCAAAAATTGCTTCAAAGCAGTGTTTGCAGTGACTCGTGTTACACCAGCAGTTGGCAATATTTTCTTGAAGGTACACTAAAGAGAACTAATGTCTCAGTTTAGACTGACACGCTGCACACCAAGACCTCTCAAGCCAGAAGTTCATTTTCAGCGAAGAAAATATCAGGGATGAAGTTTATTGTTATTTTGTGATGCTCAAATTTGTAAAATGAATTGTATTTTCGCAACATTGGCTTGATGATTATTTCGGAAATTTCGTATCTTAGGATCATCACACCGACAGATAACAGTGTACTTAATTTTGATGAATCAATATTTACATAAGACCCAGTACACGTGTTTGAATATTATGATGTCACCTGGTTTCGTGCGAAAAGATCAAGCGACCATCTCCACCCACATTTTCTTTTGGTGCGTTATCTCAATTACCAAGCGTCGTTTCGTGGTAAGGGTGGTATTTCCTGGATAGATTAATTGTAGTTGACTAATACGCGAAAAATTTTTTTGGTTTTAATGTCTTTAAAAGCTGTACCGAGACAATTTTGAGACATCGCAAAAGGGACATTTTTAGTTTCCTCGGTATGCAAGCAGTATTACCACTTGCCACACAATAGTCAGCCAGCGTGCATGAGATTGTTACTTTGACTTTAAAGTTTTTGTTCCAACGTATTGGCAAGCAATGGAGTGGACAATATCATGATGCGTCAACAAGGTTCCCCCGAGTTTGCAAACGGAATTTCCATGCAGCCTGAATCACAGAAATCACTGTCATGGTCAATAGGGACAATGCACTCATGGTTTAAATGTACCACGAGCAGATCGCATTTCTGCCATTAGTACGTAGCAAATTGCCAAGTTTCTGCAATGTCACACTGCCTTGTCATATCACAGAGAAGCCACCCACTTCATATCAAAATTGACAGTGTCTTTTAAAAGTAGAGGTGTTAAAAACATATGCTATGCTTTCCCACGCAACACTAACTATTTTCTTGAAACCAATCGTCTTCTATAGAACAACAATTCCTAAATATTGAAAATTTGTCTCAGTACTCCTTTAAGTGATGCCAACAAGATGAATCGGGACAGCAATATCAGATGGTTTGGCAGTATTAATTTGGGTACATACACGATTACCTGATCAATTGTGAAGGGAACAATATAACGAAATGGTGGTAGATCACAGCCGGTCTGTAGGCGCTCGCTCGCTCCCTGCTTTTATGGCCTAAGCAGCCACCGCGAGTAAAATATAGTTTTTATACCTTGTCCGCGCACTCCGCATGCGGGCGTCGAGAGCCAACTCTCGACGCCCGCATGCGGAGTGCGCGGGCGTTGAGACGCCCGTTCACCTAAATTTATTATAACGTGCACTTAAACGTGCACCTAAATTTATTTTTTAGGTGCACGTTAAAGAACTCCACATGGTCAAAATTCCCAGAGACTTCAACTATGGCGTCTTTTGTAAACATATTGCCGCGAGGCGTATTGCGGATAGTGTTGCGTATGCCGATACTGCCGGCACGCGGCCTTATCGTGGTCCAGGATGCACCGCGACTCATCTGCGAAGATCATGGCCCGCACGTCGACCATTCGTTGATAACGAGATAGCGCCAGACGCTACGACGACTGTATCTCGGATGGTGAACGCGCCTTGCGTTCCAGTGTGACATTTCTGTTACCCGACGGCCGTCGAACGCGCCTTGCGTTCTAGTGGGACATTTCTGTTACCCGACGGCCGTCGAACGCGCTTCGCGTTCCAGTGGGACATTTTCGGTTACCCGACGGCCGTCGAACGCTCTGTTCGCCTCCCGCTAGGCCGGTGTGTCTGTTTTACTTTAGTGAGTGCAAGTCCACCAAATAAACGGATCTCCTTCTATTTCTACTAACCTCCCGGTCTCCTGTATTCGGGCTACCCTCACTCTTACGTGACATCTGGTGGAGGTGTGGTGTATGAACGAGCACGCTGAAGACACAGATACTCGAAGCAGTCGCCGCCTCCGAAACCTGCCACCTGAGCTGGGACCGCTACCGGACCCCACGCGACCACGAAATGACGCTTCCACAGCCACCATGAGCACCCCGCAATCACCTACCCCTGTCATGCTGAAGCAGCCGCGGGTGCCCCAAATTTCCATGGTTATGCCGCTGAAGACCCAGAAGAATGGCTCGACCAATTCGAGCGCGTGGCTACCATAAACAGGTGGGATGAAGAAATGAAGCTGCGATACGTTTATTTTTCCCTGGACGGCCCCGCCAAAACGTGGTATGAAAACCATGAGACCACACTGACCACCTGGAAATTTCTGAAGAATGAGTTGCTCAGGACCTTCACCAGCATCATGCGAAAAGAAAGGGCCCAGCTGCTGCTAGAATCGAGGACCCAACAGCCCAATGAGACCCTAAACGTGTACGTCGAAGAAATGAAACGTCTTTTTAGGCGAGCGGACCAAGACATGACCGAAGACAAAAAGGTCGGATACCTTATGCGAAGGATGAAGGAGTCGCTTTTCGCCGGTCTCGTAAGGAACCCTCCTAAAACAGTCGCCGAATTTACTGAAGAAGCGCGCACCATAGAAAGGACCCTGGACGCCCGGACTCGGCAATACAACCGCCCATTTCAGCTCAGCTCGCTCTACTCGGAACCGATTCGAGGTGGGCTAACCACCAACGATCTGCGGGAAGCTATTCGAGAAGTGGTTAAGGAAGAACTACGCCGATTGCTACCTCCTACCCCCCAGCCCCCCCAAGGAGCATCTCTCTTGGACATAGTGCGTGATGAAGTCCAGCAGGCGCTTGGCTCTTCATCAGCGATGACTCGAACAGAGGCCGAAGCAATGACTTACGCCGCTGCAGTGAACACTAGGCCACCCCGACGAAACGAGCCCAGTCCTCGACGGTACGCTGCAGCCCCAAGTAGCCGTCCGCCCTTACCCGCCCACCCTACATATGAGAGACGCCCGAGCCAAAGAAAATGCGACACCTGGAGAACTCCCGACGACCGTCCCCTATGCTTTTACTGCGGTGAGGCCGGCCACATTCTTCGACACTGCCCCTACAGGCGGATGGGACTGCATGGCTTCTCATCTCAGGCACCACGGCCACGCCCTGGACAACGACCTCCGGCAATCGAAAACTACTTGCGCCATACAGAGTACTTGTCCAGCCGTTCTCCATCACCGCCATCTCCACGCTTCACGTCACCGAACCGCAGCAACAACGAACGAAGAACGTCCCCAAGCCCCCGTAGGGGAAACTAAAACCAGCAACCTTTGGAGGTGAGGTTGCTTCAAGAGGAAAAGCTGAAGACCCTCCACCGACGACCATATATGACGACAGCACATCATCTACGACGACGACAACGCACAACAACCCAAGCCGCGAGACGAAGCAAAACGAATCAACAAGACGAAGCCGTGACCCGAACCCAAAACCAACGCGCAACTCCAGCCCACGTGCCACCGATTTTGAAGTATCTATCGACGGCCACCCGGTAACTGCCTCTATTGACACAGGAGCTGACTACTCGGTCATCAGCGGGCCATTGACAGCACAGCTGAAGAAGGTCAAGACGGCTTGGGACGGCCCGCAGATCCGCACAGCGGGAGGCCACCTCCTCACCCCATCGGGACGATGTACTGCAAGGGTGACATTCGATGGTCACACATACCTTGCTACTTTCTTGGTGCTCCCACAGTGCTCCCGTGACGTCATTCTCGGCATGGACTTCTTGACTCAACATCACGCGGTTATTGACCTGGCGTCCAGATCCATCAAACTTTCCTCGGATCAAGCCATAAATTCATACTCGGCACCACACAATCGCACAGCCCTCCGTGTGCTCGAGAATGACGTGAGCGTCCCACCCCGATCAACGACCCTAATCCCCGTAACCACTGGTACTGCCGAAAATGCTCATGGCGTCGTCGAAGGTAACATACAGCTTTTGCTTGGCCGTGATATCGCAATCGCAAGAGGCATTGCGGACTTCCGGAATGGACAGGGCCCAGTGCTGCTAACAAATTTCAGCCAAGAACATCGTCACCTGGCCAAAAGCACGACAATTGCCTTTCTCGATGAAATCGCGGAAGTCAGTGACACCCTCGCCCTCTTGAATCCAGCGATCATCACCCCACAGACCCACAACTCGCAGCTGTCATTCGACATTAACCCTTCATTGCCTCAATGCAAGCAGCAACTGCTCCAGAACCTCCTTCGACGTTATGACGACTGTTTCGCCACTTCTTCACAGGTCCGACACACTTCTCTGGCAAAGCGTCGAATCATAACACAAGAAGACATCCGCCCTCTCAATCAAAGCCCTTATCGTGTGTCGGCACGTGAACGTCAGGCCATCCGAGAGCAAGTTGAGGAAATGTTACACGACGATGTAATTCAGCCATCGAAAAGCCCATGGGTGGCACCAGTTGTCCTTGTCAAAAAGAAAGACGGAAGTCTTCGGTTTTGCGTCGATTACCGACGGTTGAATAGTGTAACCAAGAAGGACGTGTACCCTTTACCAAGGATCGACGATACCCTAGATCGTCTTAGTGATGCAAGGTACTTCTCGTTCATTGATCTGAAGACAGGGTATTGGCAAATTCAGGTTGATGAAAGAGACCGAGAAAAGACCGCCTTCATCACGCCGGATGGATTGTATGAGTTCAAAGTGATGCCATTTGGACTTTGTTCCGCTCCAGCAACCTTCCAGCGTCTAATGGACACAGTACTGGCAGGTCTCAAGTGGCAAATATGTCTCGTATACCTGTACGATGTGGTCGTCTTCGCCTCCAACTTCAGCGACCACCTGAAAAGACTCCGGATGGTACTGGACGCAATTAAGTCATCAGGGCTGACACTGAAGCAAGAAAAATGCCATTTTGCCTATCAAGAACTACAGTTTCTTGGCCATGTTATAAGCAAAGATGGCGTAAGACCAGATCCCGAAAAGACAGCCGCTATCGCACAGTTTCCTCAACCGCAAGATAAGAGAGCAGTGCGCCGATTCTTAGGACTGTGCGCCTATTACCGACGCTTTGTCAAGAACTTCTCACACATTGCTGCCCCTTTGGCGCAGCTCACCAAGTCGGACGCCCCTTTCGAATGGAAAGCTGAGCAACGTGAGGCATTCAAAGAACTTCAACAACGTTTACAGTCGCCGCCTGTGCTGGGTCACTTTGATGAAAATGCCGAAACTGAGATACATACAGACGCCAGCAGCATCGGCTTAGGTGCCGTTCTCGTTCAGAAGCACAAGGGCTGCGAGCGCGTCATCGCGTATGCAAGCCGCTCACTGTCGAAAGCGGAAGTGAACTATTCCACGTCTGAGAAGGAGTGTCTTGCGATAGTATGGGCCACCTCGAAATTACGCCCATACTTATATGGCAGACCCTTCCAGGTCGTAACGGACCATCATGCGTTGTGCTGGTTGGCCAGTTTGAAAGACCCTTCTGGCCGCCTCGCTCGATGGAGCCTACGGCTTCAGGAGTTTGACGTTAAGGTAGTCTACACATCTGGTCGTAAGCACTCCGACGCAGACTGCCTCTCAAGAGCCCCTGTCGGCGCACCACCAAGCCATGAAGACGACGATGACTTTCTTGGGCCTATCAGCAGCAGCACCTTTGCATTACAGCAGCGCTCAGATCCGATCCTACAACAGTTGATCAACAACATCGAAGGAAAGGCCTCCATACCGCCTGCACTGTTCAAGCGTGGGATATCCTTCTTCTGTGTGCAAAACGGGGTGGTAGTTAAAAAGAACTTCGCACCGAATAAGGCAGCTTACCTTCTTGTCGTCCCAAGCAGCCTCAGAGAAGAAATTTTACAAGCGTTGCATGACGAACCCACTGCAGGTCACCTCGGTTTTACACGCACACTCCACAGAATTCAAGAACGATACTACTGGCCCCACCTCTCCTCAGATGTTGCGCGGTACGTCAAGAGTTGCCGCGAATGTCAGCGCCGGAAGAGACCTCCAACAAAGCCAGCTGGATTTCTCAAGCCAACTGAACCCCCGTCGAGACCATTCCAACAGATTGGTATGAACCTGCTTGGACCTTTCCCCACGTCAACATCCGGCAACAAGTGGATCATAGTGGCCACTGATTACCTTACCCGATACGCAGAAGCTAAGGCCCTCCCGAACGGCACAGCCGTAGAAGTTGCCAAATTTTTTGTCGAATCAATTCTCCTCCGTCATGGCGCACCTGAGGTACTAATAACAGACAGGGGAACAGCGTTTACGGCTGATCTTACTCAGACAATCTTACATTACAGTCATACAGATCACCGAAGAACAACTGCGTACCATCCGCAGACAAATGGTCTCACGGAACGCTTGAACAAGACCATTGCCGATATGCTCGCTATGTACGTGGACACAGAACGAGAGACCTGGGACTTAATTCTGCCTTACGTGGTCTTCGCCTACAACACCACGGTGCAGGAGACCACTAAAATGACACCATTTAATCTCGTCCATGGGAGGGATGCCGTTACTACCCTGGACGCCATGCTGCCTAATGTCACCGATGAAAACAACCTAGACGTGGCCGCCTACCTTCAGCACGCAGAAGAAGCCTGGCCGCTTGCTCGTCTGCGCATAAAAGACCAACAGCGAAACGACGCAAGACGCTACAACCTGCGGAGACGCGATTTAACATACAGGCCAGGTGACAAAGTCTGGGTTTGGACGCCCGTTCGCCGCCGAGGATTAAGCGAAAAACTCATGCGCCGTTATTTCGGCCCATACAAAGTCATCCGTCAAGTGGGTGAAGTGGACTATGAAGTGGTCCCTGATGGGGCTTGCTCATCCCAACGACGCCGCGCACGACAAGAAGTGGTACACGTCGCCCGTTTGAAGCCCTATCATGCGCTCTAAAGGAGGCTCCCTGTTTGCATCTCTTGTTTTCTTTATGTGTGCGTGATTCGTGCCTATTTGCCATTTACTTTCGCACAGGCTGTCCTTTTGTTTTAATTTTATTTTAAACAAAGCATCGGGTCGATGCTTACGTTGAGGAGGGGTGCAATGCCGCGAGGCATATTGCGGATAGTGTTGCGCATGCCGATACCGCCGGCACGCGGCCTTATCGTGGTCCAGGATGCACCGCGACTCATCTGCGAAGATCATGGCCCGCACGTCGACCATTCGTTGATAACGAGATAGCACCAGACGCGACGACTGTATCTCGGATGGTGAACGCGCCTTGCGTTCCAGTGGGACATTTCTGTTACCCGACGGCCGTCGAACGCGCCTTGCGTTCTAGTGGGACATTTCTGTTACCCGACGGCCGTCGAACGCGTTTTGCGTTCCAGTGGGACATTTTCGGTTACCCGACGGCCGTCGAACGCGCTCTTCGCCTCCCGCTAGGCCGGTGTGTCTGTTTTACTTTAGTGAGCGCAAGTCCGCCAAATAAACGGATCTCCTTCTATTTCTACTAACCTCCCGGTCTCCTGTCTTCGGGCTACCCTCACTCTTACGTGACAATATCAGTGAACTAACTTCCTCGAATAATAATCCTTGACAATAACAGTTGATTATTGGGCAATACATTGAAGATTCACTGCTGCTGGCCTGTTCGGAAAGTGTGGACAAGAGTCACGGAAAAGCGTCAGCGCCAATTACTTCTGAAAAGTTTCCCCAGATTTTTCTAGTTAATTGCATAAAAATGTTAACATATTGAAATGACATGCCGTCTCGCTTTGTTTACAAGCCCACACAAAAGCATTTCTGGTTAGAAACAATGTCGCTATTTCAGCTAAAAGCATCACAACAAATTTTTTCCAACGGTGCTTTTTTTCTTCAGGTGCAATGAAAATATATTAGTACTAATGAGGACATTTTCTGATTCTCTAAAATTATATTGTTCCTGTGCGTCTCTGGCGAGCCTTATTGCATATGAAAATGTTTCACATTTTTTCATCGGCACTGAAGATTGCATGTGGGATTGTGCGGGCTTGGTTTTTTTTTTCTTTACTAAAACGACTTTCCAAAACTGCATCACAACATGATCTTTCATGTCTCCAAATGTTGTGTTTTCAATTTGAACAATTATTATTTTCATTGACATTCTTATTACTACTGCTATTACTCCTGCTATTGCGAGTCCTTTTCACACCTACTTGTGAGAAATAGTAACCATCCCTTTTATGCTTTTACTTTCACCTTAATGAAGTACTTATTTCAATAAGCACGAAATGTGATACCTTGAACAAGAGTGTGCCAATTTATCATTCTCATGGGCACAGGCTGCCGCATATGAATTCGAAGTAAACGTTTCCAAAATAATTTTTCTAAGAAAAAAAGAAAAGATTATGTTGTCTGTCATTTCCTCTGCCAGTTTGTGAAGGATTTTGTGGCCAAGCCTTCTGAACCCGACGCACAATGGTACGTGCGTGCAGAATGGAATATTTATCAATTCACTCCTGTCTTGAAGTATCAGAAAAAGGTGTCATATATGCTTCCAACCATGTTTCCATTGCGTTTATACCACCAGAAAGTGCAACAGTAGAAATGAACCTGAGCATTATTTGAGTGCGTCAGCCTTTTCTCCCGATGGACAGCGGCGAGTTAGTTTGGAACAAGATTGCGGCAATAGGTAGAAGCACAACCTCCTTTCTGTACACAGTCCGCAAAGAAAGCGAGCGTGCGCCTCCAGACTCGCCGCAAGTAGATATAGTCGGGACAAGAAAGAGAAACAATTGCTTGACTTAGATGAACAAACTGTGGTCTGAGATCTCTAATGCTACAAGTTTCACTGTCATCATTTCATTATAATGAACAAAAATCAAGGTCAACATTTCAATGGTAAATTTCGTGCTTAAACATTTGCCATGGTGCGACAGCTGAACTAGAATTTGGAGCGATTTTCAAAGCAGCAAAATTTTACTCTGGGAGCACTAAAATTGAAATTTGGAGCAGGTTACAAGCGAAAAAACATTCATTTTTTTACCACGAAAGACCGAATTTTGAGCAGCTTGAGAAAGAAGGCTTAGCCTTAAAAATATATATTTATGTGCAAGCCATTTAACATTTCCTAAATCATGCACAGTGAATATGAGCTCTCCTATTTCAACAAAGTAGTGATTTCTTTAATCACCCCACTCCGCAAACAATCATGAGGTCCACATTAGAAATCACCAGGCCTGTCAAATTGTTTGAGAATTCAAATGTGGATTTCCCCAGATGGTGACCATGAGATTCCTAAAACTGGAAAAAAACGGATTTTTTACAGCTGCAGAGATGTCATATTGTACCCCAAATAATTTTGCCAGTAACTTTTCCAACTGACAAATATGTGGCATATATATACATCAGTCATTGAACAAACTGCAAAGTGTCTAGAGACTACTATAGGCCCCTTCTAAATATTATAAGGCTTTTTCTCAGGCCATCATGTACTATGGTGAAGGTGGCTTAAGCAGTGTTTCTGCACGGGTTAGAACAAGACCAACTGTCAGAAGGCTACTCTCACATAAATAGCACTTGAAAACAGAGAGTAGCTCTGCAAAGCTCCTCTCTGTTTAAGCTCGGGGCCAATTTTCGAACCACAACCCCCTCCCCTCCCTTCAATTTTTTTTCCATGAAGGAGTTAGGTTTAGGGCACAACTTTTGGCTTGCTTGCAAGGCGCGTTTGACCAGATAAAGCAATCTAATCAAACCATTGCGAGACCAACCTGCCAGTTGGCTTCGCAATGGCACCGGATATCTATCGCATGTGGTGTTGCTATGGCAACTGACGTCACGGCATGAACTGGCTGTAAAGCTGGTAGTGTACAAGCTCGATATGCTGAGAGCTTGAACACTTACAGCTTTATTTCCTAATGGTTCCTAAGATGCCATGGCAGCACTTGCTGACTAGAAAATTCATATTTCCAACGAAGTGTTGCTGGCTACGGCAACACATCTTTTGTGTTGTCGTTGCGTCGTCCCACCGTGAAATATATCTGCTGCGGTCAGCAGACCGACAGGCACGTGGCGTTGTAACTTCATCTGGTTGATAGAGTTTTGCGAGTGTCTTGAACTAATGAGAAGCTGTCTTACACGGCGGTTTATGGTTAGGGTCTGCCCGCATAGACTGATGATGCAAACTACAAGTAGCTAAAATGGTCTCCATTTCTCGCTCACATTAGGGCAAACGAGAAAATTTTGAGGCCCGTCGGGCATTTTGGCGCAGCGTGGCACAATTTCGGCAAATTTTATGGTTTTGGCACAGCTCGGCACACAAATGAGCAATTTTATAAATTTGACGCAATCAGCGCAGCTGTTGCACCCCTGAATTTGAGCATCACGTAGCAAATTTCAAAATGTCCATTTCGTATTTTTATGACATTGGCTCAATGAAATTTTCCAATCATCGCATGCTAGGTCTAGCACCCACTGAACACAATGTACTTCATTTTTAATGAGCAGAAGCTATGTGTGACCCCCCCCTCCCCCAGTAGACGCCTTCATTATTGCGTGCGTCACTGTGTTTGGTAAAGGCAATCTCAGTGAAATCTCCACCCAAGTTTTCTTCTTGCATGTTTTGTCCGTTGCCGAGCACCATGTTGCCGCAAGGGAAGTGTTTGTCGGATAGTGTAATTAGAAGTACATATATGCAAAAAATTGTTTTGCTCTTTAGTGTCTCTTTAGAGAATGGAAGCGTACTTCACTTTACGGCGAAACTGCCGCAGGAATTAAACCTTCAGTTTTTAGACCTAAGGTTAACGCTTTACTCAAACTGGGGTGAGATGGCTGAAACTAAATTGGGAGCGGTTTCTGGAGCAGCGAAATTTCAATTTTGGAGCAGTTAGCAGCCTTTACTAAGTTGTCCTGGGAGCTTAAAAATACCCATGTTTAGCAACGTGGGGGCACCAGTGCATACTTTAATTTCCTTATGATACTGCCACGTTCCATTTCCCAAGTTTTTGTTTTCGTCCCAAAACACCACACGATTCTCAGCGCAAACCGCGCCTGCAGTTTTCGGAAAGGTTCCGGACTGTAGTAGATCATTTCGATAAGATCACGCCCACTGTGCGAACGGTACAGATTGTTCTGGAACCTACGCCACCGCCAGCGATAACGCTAGAACATTCGACGGCAAGAGTACAAATGCCGACGCACTTCGCCCCTTGTCAGTTGTTGATCGAAGGCCGACGCTCCGTTCACCGCTATCGGTCCGAGACTACTATCTGTGCGAGACTGCTGCTGTAATTGGACTTTCCGTTTACGGGGCACAGGTTCGCCCAAATAAACAGTTAAATCCCAACACGAAGTCTCCTGTCTTCGGCCACGTCACGACCCCGTGACATCTGGTGGAGGTGCGGGGTATCGATCCCCGTACCTCTCGCACAATGACAAGAGCGACAATGACAACCGCAGCGTCCCAGCCCACGATGGTCATGCACCAACCCAGGGAACCACCAATTTTCCATGGGTCATCGTTCGGAGACCCGGAGTCCTGGCTAGAAACATACGACCATGTGGCCGCCCTCAACCACTGGGACCATGACGAAAAGCTGCCTCGTGTGTTCTTCTATTTGGAAGACACCGCAAGGACCTGGCTCGAAAATCGGGAGTCCACGCTCCGAACCTGGGATGTTTTCTGCGGCGCATTCCTGCAAACGTTCGCGAGCGTCGCTCGCAAAGAGAGGGCCGCTGCTTTATTAGAGACCCGGGTTCAGCTACCAAATGAAAATGTCGCCATTTTCACAGAAGAAATGACCCGACTATTCCGTCACGCTGACCCAGACATGCCTGAGGAGAAAAAAGTTCGTTTCCTCATGCGAGGGGTCAAACAGGAGCTCTTCGCGGGACTGATGAGAAACCCACCGAAAACCGTCCAAGAATTTGTAGCCGAAGCGACCACTATCGAAAAGACCCTGGACATGCGCACCAGACAGTATAATCGTCGCCTGACCGCAGACTGCACTGCTGCTCAAGAAAGTAACTCCGGAGACCTGCGTGAAACGGTCCGAGCGATCATGCGGGAAGAGCTGCGCAAGCTGTTGCCTTTGGCGCAGCCTCAAGTGGATTCAATCGCCTACATTGTGCTAGAAGAAGATCGGCAATCGCTTCAAATTCCCTACGCACCGCTGCCCGAGCCGGAAGCTATAAGCTACGCCGCTGCACTGCGCCACAACGCTCCTCCCCGTCCACGCCAAAACGCCGCCCCATCGCACTTCCGTCGAGAGACGCCACCGCCGCCACCACCCCCACCGACGTCATACCGTTCTCCAGCGGCCCAGCGCAGTGCACCGAGGAAGACTGACGTCTGGCGTACCCCTGACCATCGCCCGCTCTGCTACCACTGCGGTGAGGCCGGACACACATACCGCCGTTCCCAGTACCGACAGATGGGACTGCGTGGCTCCGCCGTCAATGCACCGCGTCCACAGCCAGGAGAACGACCACGTGACATCGCCGACTACCTGACAGGAACTCGGTGGAACCCACGAAGCCCTTCGCGTTCGCCGTCGCCCAGCCGCCGCACGTTACCGCACCACTGGCAGTACTCTGGCCCAACGCGGGGCCTGTCTCCTAGCCCGTATCCGGGAAACTAAGGGCAGCAACCGGTGGAGGTGCGGTTGCTGTGCGACGAAATACCGAAGATCCTCCGACGACGACGACGCTGCGACGGAGCTTTTCGAACACAACGCCAACCAGGCAAAGCCCTGGCGGCGAAAGCTCACTTACCGAAGGTGGCCTGACGACGCAACATGGAAGCAGCGAAACAAGCCGACGCAGCCGTGACCCGACGCCACGCCCTAACTGTAATGCAAGACGGTGAACTAGCGACTTCGACGTTCTTATCGACGGCCACAGTGTGACCGCTCTCGTCGATACTGGAGCCGACTATTCTGTCATCAGTGGGTCGTTCGCCTCGAAGTTAAAGAAAGTTAGGACAGCTTGGAAAGGCCCTGAAATCCGCACAACCGGAGGTCATCTCGTAACGCCTGCAGGAATCTGCACAGCGAGAGTCACCGTTAACCGCCGTATTAATCCTACAGACTTCGTAGTCCTACAGCGTTGCTCGAGAGATGTCATCCTTGGCATGGACTTCTTATGCCTCCATGGTGCTGTCATCAACCTAAAAACAAAGTCCATAACGTTATCCACAGAAGAAGCACTACCACCGCGCACGCCGTCAGGACACCATGCCTTGAATGTGCTGGAAGAACAAGTCACCATTCCGCCTCGCTCAAGTGTCATTATTTCAGTCGGTGCTCTTAAATCACCTGACTTGGAAGGCGTCGTTGAAGGCAGTCAGCATCTGTTGGTCACACGAAATATTTGCGTCGCAAGAGGAATTGCAGAGCTGCGGGGAGGCAAAGCAACGGTTACGCTCACGAATTTCAGCAACGAGTACAAACATGTGAACAAAGGAACAACGGTCGCATACATCGAAGAAACTGTCGAAGCCACCAGTGCTTTCGCCCTCGCCGATTCCGCGGAACCTGCTCAGAGAAACCAAGCCCCTCCCATAGCTTTCGACGTCATTCCCAGACTTCCGAACGATAAGCAAGAACAGCTCAAGGCCCTGCTCCTGCAATACGAAGAATGCTTTTCGTCGTCATCAAAAATTCGGCAGACCCCAATCACGAAACATCGAATCATAACCGAAGAAAATGCCAGACCACTCCGTCTGAGTCCGTAGAGGGTTTCGACGCGAGAACGTGAGGCCATGAAGAGACAAGTTGACGAAATGCTGCGGGATGACATTATCCAGCCGTCCAAGAGTCCATGGGCATCCCCCATGGTGTTAGTGAAGAAAAAGGATGGGACGCTACGTTTCTGCGTTAATTATCGCCGCCTAAACAAAATCACAAGAAAGGACGTGTATCCTCTCCCACGAATAGACGACGCACTTGATCGGCTCCATAACACCAAGTACTTTTCGTCAATGGACCTCAAGACTGGCTATTGGCAAATCGAAGTAGACGAAAGAGACCGAAAGAAGACGGTGTTTATAGAACCGGACGGCCTCTTCGAGTTTAAGGTGATGCCCTTCGGCCTTTGCACAGCGCCTGCAACTTCTCAACGCGTTATGGATACAGTACTGGTAGGATTGAAGTGGCAGACTTGCCTTGTGTACTTGGACGACGTCGTCGTGTTTTCCTCGAGTTTCGACGAGCATCTTCGGCGCCTTGAAGCTGTACTTCAAGCCGTCCAGACTTCCGGACTCACACTGAAGCCAGAAAAGTGCAGATTTGCGTATAAGGAGCTCTTGTTTCTGGGGCACGTTATCAGAAAGTCTGGAGTTCGTCCCAATCCACGGAAAACAGCCGCCATCGCCGATTTCCCGCCGCCCACTGACAAGAAAGCCGTGCGCCGATTTCTAGGCCTGTGCGCCTATTATAGGCGGTTCGTGAAAAACTTCGCCCGAATCGCCGATCCTCTCACTAACCTTACCAAGGCCGACGTGAAGTTCAAGTGGGAAACACCACAGGAACACGCTTTCCAGGAGCTTAAACATCGCCTCCAGACGCCTCCGTTACTTGCCCATTTCGACGAATCCGCCGAGACAGAAATACATACTGACGCAAGCAGCGTAGATCTTGGCGCCGTTCTTTTGCAGAGGGCTGACGGACTTGAAAGGGTTATTAGTTACGCCAGCCGATCGCTATCCAAAGCAGAAGCAAATTATTCCACAACAGAAAAGGAGTGCCTCGCCATCATCTGGGCTACGTCGAAATTTCGACCCTACCTCTACGGCAGGCCCTTCAAAGTTGTGAGCGACCACCACGCCTTGTGTTGGCTAGCCACCTTGAAGGACCCTTCAGGTCGCCTCGCACGATGGAGCCTGAAACTTCAAGAATATGACATTACTGTCATTTACAAGTCCGGCAAAAAACACTCCGACGCCGACTGTCTCTCGTGCGCCTGTCGACCAACCGCTACCCAACGACCCGGATGACGACTACTTCTTGGGAACGATAATTACCGACGACTTCGCTGAACGACAGCGGGCCGACCCGGAACTTAAGGCCCTCATAGAATACCTCGAAGGCAGGACCGCCGAAGTCCCGAAGGTATTCAAGCGCGCACTTGCGTCGTTCTTTCTACGAAACGGTCTTCTTCAAAAGAAAAACTTTTCACCGCTTCGAGCTAAGTACCTCTCTGTGGTGCCTTATGCTCTGCGACCAGAACTCCTGCAGGCCCTGCACGACGATCCTACGGCAGGGCACCTCGGTGTTTCTCGCACGCTCACGAGGATACAAGAAAGGTACTACTGGCCACGTCTTACCACCGACGTCACTCGTTATGTGAGGACATGCCGGGACTGTCAGCGACGCAAGACACCGCCGACAAGGCCAGCGGGACTTCTGCAGCCAATTGATCCACCTTGCCGACCTTTCCAGCAGATTGGTATGGACCTACTGAGGCCGTTCCCGACGTCGGCTTTCGGAAACAAGTGAATCGTGGTAGCTACCGACTACCTCACCCGCTACGCCGAGACAAAAGCCCTGCCAAAAGGCAGTGCATCCGAGGTAGCTAAGTTCTTCGTCCAAGCCCCGCCGCGGTGGTCTAGTGGCTAAGGTACTCGGCTGCTGACCCGCAGGGCGCGGGTTCGAATCCCGGCTGCGGCGGCTGCATTTCCGATGGAGGCGGAAATGTTGTAGGCCCGTGTGCTCAGATTTGGGTGCACGTTAAAGGACCCCAGGTGGTCGAAATTTCCGGAGCCCTCCACTACGGCGTCTCTCATAATCATAGAGTGGTTTTGGGACGTTAAACCCCACATATCAATCAAGTTCTTCGTCCAAAATATCGTCCTACCTCACGGCGCCCCGGAGGTCCTTATCAGCGACAGAGGAACGGCATTCACTGCCGACTTAACTCAAGCGATCTTGGCATACAGCCAAACAAACCACCGCCGGACGACAGCGTACCACCCACAGACCAACGGCCTCATCGAGCGGCTTAACAAGACGATCGCCGACATGCTGTCAATGTACGTCGATGTCGAACACAAGACGTGGGACGCCATTCTTCCGTATGTGACCTTCGCATACAACACGGCGGTGCAGGAGACGACGCAGATATCTCCATACAAATTGGTCTACGGAGGGAGCCCGGCAACGACGCTCGATGCCATGTTACCCAACGTCACCGACAAAGAAACCCTCGATGTGAGCGAGTACCGTCAACGCGCCGAAGAAGCCCGACAACTTGCGCGTCTCCGTATCAAGAATCAACAGACGACCGACAGCCACCGTTACAGCCTTCGACGACGCTTCGTGGAATACTAGCCCGGTGAACGTGTTTGGGTGTGGACGCCGATACGCCGACGTGGACTAAGTGAAAAGCTTCTGCGACGGTACTTCGGACCGTACAGGGTTGTTCGACGTCTCGGCCCACTTGATTACGAGGTTGTCCCCGACGGCATCACGAACTCTCATCAACGCCGATCGCGACCTGAAGTCGTCCATGTCACGCGCCTCAAGCCGTTTCATGCGCGTTAACAAACTGAAACAGTGTTTTTTTGTATTATTGTTGTATCGTAATTTATTCATTGTTTTTTTCTTGCATTATTATTGTACCTTCATCTTTAGTTAAAGCATCGGGACGATGCCTTTTTTTCAAAGTGGGGCAATGCCACGTTCCATTTTCCAAGTTTTTGTTATCGTCCAAAAACACCACACGATTCTCAGCGCAAACCACGCCTGCAGTTTCCGAGAAGGTTCCGGACTGTAGTAGATCATTTCGATAAGATCACGCCCACTGTGCGAACGGTACAGATTGTTCTGGAACCTACGCCACCGCCAGCGATAACGCTAGAACATTCGACGGCAAGAGTATAAATGCCGACGCACTTCGCCGCTTGTCAGTTGTTGATCGAAGGCCGACGCTCCGTTCGCCGCTATCGGTTCGAGGCTACTATCTGTGCGAGACTGCTGCTGTAATTGGACTTTCCGTTTACTGGGCACAGGTTCGCCCAAATAAACAGTTAAATCCCAACACGAAGTCTCCTGTCTTCGGCTGAAATCTCTTGTCTTTGTGTTGTAGTTGCGTCGTCCCGCCGTTAAATATATCTGCTGCGGTCAGCAGACCGACAGGCACTCGGCGTTGTAACTTCATCTGGTTGATAGTTTTGCGAGTGTCTTGAACTAATGAGCAGCTGTTTTACACTGCGGTTTATGGTTAGGGTCTGCCCGCATAGACTGATTATGCAAACTACAAGTGGCTAAAATGGTCTCCATTTCTCGCTCACCTTAGGGCAAACGAGAAAATTTTGAGGCCCGTCGGGCATTTTGGCGCAGCGTGGCACAATTTCGGAAAATTTTATGGTTTTGGCACAGCTCGGCACACAAATGAGCAATTTTATAAAATTGACGCAATCAGCGCAGCTGTTGCGCCCCTGCATTTGAGCATCACGTAGCAAATTTCAAAATGTCTTTTTCGTATTTTTATGACATTGGCTCAATAAAATTTTCCAATCATCGTATTCTAGGTCTAGCACCCACTGAACACAATGTACTTCATTTTTAATGAGTAGAAGCTATGTGTGACCTCCCCCCCCCTCCCCCAGTAGATGCCTTCATTATTTCGTGCGTCACTGTATTTGGTAAAGGCAATCTCAATGAAATCTCCACCCAAATTTTCTTCTTGCATGTTTTGTCCGTGGCCGAGCATCATGTTGTCGCAAGAGAAGTGTTTGTCGGATAGTGTAATTAGAAGTACATATATGCAAAAAATTGTTTTGCTCTTTAGTGTCTCTTTAGAGAATGGAAGCGTACTTCACTTTACGGCAAAACTGCCGCAGCAATTAAACCTTCAGTTTTTAGACCTAAGGTTAACGCTTTACTCAAACTGGTGTGAGATGGCTGAAACTAAATTGGGAGTGGTTTCTGGAGCAGCGAAATTTCAATTTTGGAGCAGTTAGCAGCCTTTACTAAGTTGTCCTGGGAGCTTAAAAATACCCATGTTTAGCAACGTGGGGGCACCAGTGCATACTTTAATTTCCTTATGATACACATTAAACTGAAACAGATTTTGAAGGAAGTTTTTGAACAGATGATCGCTAGATATGAACTGCACTACTTCTTTACATGCCACACACGTGCCATCTAGCCCTCGTAACACGTAAAATAATATCTAAAAAAGGTTTAGTTGAAAGCTAGGTTCCGCGGAGACATTAAAAAGGAACACATCACACTTAAAAAGAAATTGAATAATTGTGATTGCACAAGAATCTTAGTGACGTAAGAGTGGTCGTTCGCTCAAAAAAAAGCGTGACATGATAGCTTCAAGAGCTTCTAACAAACAAAAGCAAGCTGCACTGCCGTTCGCGGTCATCTCATGCAAGACCAACTCCAAAAGTGCAGGGCAAGATCCAAGAAATCTTGAAGCATAGACTATCTCGTAAAGCACGTGCATATGACACTAAGTGATAAGCGAGTGATACTGATAACGCCTCTCCACATGAGCAACCACGCGCTATTAATATAGCACAAGTTGGCCAGTGTTGATATTTTTTCAATATCTATAGGTCATCACCATCGATGAAGAACTCCCAATAATACATCGGCTCGCAATTGCTGCCCTCGCCGCTCCGTGATTCGCGTAAAGTGCTAGCGCACCACAGGTGAAAAAATCCCTGTCCACGCAAACTAAACGCTGACCGTAGAGAGGCAGGTTTTATTGCAAAAAAAAGAAGAAAAGAAAGAAAACAAAGTCACACTGCCGTCGACCGAAACATTGAATGAGATAAGCCAAAAAAGCTCGTGTAGCCCAGGGCCGGCACGCATGCAGCGACACCTCTTAGGGCACTTCTTGTGAATTTTGATTAAAAAACGAAGCAGTGGCAAATTGCCCACAATGAAAACTGTGTCAAGTGATTGCTGATGTGTAAGGAGTCACGAATTAAGCACCAAGGTGCCCGTTAATATTGTTTACAATGGTTCGAACACTCGTTTTGTCACCGCGACTTCGCATGTAACCAAGTGTTTCTCTCTACCTGCAAACATTCATGTGCGGATTTCACCTGCGATGGCTTTTTTAAATATAAAATGTAATGAGAACTCTCGCCTTTCTAAATAAATTAGTAGCTAATGGGTGTAAACCGGGAATAGGTTGCACACAATCTGCCGCTCACGCAACCCATTTTGAGAACCCATGTGCACGTGCCAGAGCATCCGGAAGACGCGTTGGGTGCAAGGAAAAAATAACTCCACGTTTACAGTTACTCACTCACAGCTAACACGTACTCGTAGGTGACCACATGCGGCAGTGTCAACATGAAAGCCACAGTGCCTGGACGAATGGGCTATGCACGACAGAGAACCGCAGAGTCAATCCCGCTATGCTTGCCACCAAACTCGGTGGTTTTCGCAAGCCGACAGTGGCGCTAGAACAAGCAGCCTAGCTAGTAGAAGCAGCTAGCTCGATGTACCGCAGCACATTCTTGTGAGTCACGTATATTTGCTAAAGTTTAAAGATTATGGCGGCACCCTGGGAGCCTTTGTCACAAGAAATGCGGAAAGTGAGAAAAAAAACACATTTGAGTGTATCTTATTAGACAAACTCACCATTTTTTTCCCCGCTGAAGCTGAGGTTGGCATAAAAGTTTTAGCTTTCGAGGCTGTTTCGGAGCACTTCGGTGCAATTTTCTTGATTACTATGCTTTTAGAGCAGCTTGGCACAAATAAACAAAAATGTATAAAAAATGAGCAGTAAGAGCAGCTGTCTCCCTCCTTACCAATGCATGTGTGTTGGCAGTACAGGCCCAGGTCGCAACAGCCTCGTTTGCCTTACACATTAGCTTATTCCAAAGTGATCGAAGATGGATTGGCTGCATCTTTGGTACAGGAGGCTGTGTGCAAGTCATGTGTGCACAAGGTAATGAGCAGTGTTTATGCTCAGATCCAGAGGTTTCCAACAGCAGGGTTTCCAGATTATGCGGTCACTAGATCCTGCGAAAAGGTGGTGAGATGGATCAAACATTTCAGCAAATGCGAAGTCTGTGAGAAAAATAATGAAAGCCGCTTTAGCCTGCTGCCCTACGTTCAAGTTCTTTATTGATACAAGCTCTTATTAGTACATAAAAATACGCAACACTTGCTAGACTTGTTCACAAGATGGCCCATAATTAAGAATGTCGCATCCAGATATGATGTGGCAGTGGTATGAACGGCTCTTAAGAAGCTGGGCAGCACTTGCACACTTGTTAAGCTCGGGGCCAAAGGCAAAACCAAAAATAAAGGTGAATGTGGTCAGAAACACCGAAGCTCCTCCATTCCTTGTGTTTCAGGAGTAGTGTACAAGATTCCTCAGTCATGCGCCAACGGTTATATTGGTCAGACTGTTAGGTGCATGCTAGATTATGGGGGCGCCAGAAGAAATGCGAAAAGAATGTCCAAATATCAAGCTTGCTTGCTTATTGAACACAACGTCACTGAAAGCTACTGTTTAACAAGATCAGGGGTGCAACAATCGAAATACAACATGGAGCAATTTTAGGAACAGAAAAATATTACTTTTGAAGCACTAAAATGTAAATTTTGAGCAGGTTACAGGGAAAAAGGGGTGCAATTTTCATCACTAGATGCCAAATTTTGAGCAGTATTCAGCTTTCATTTAACTGAATGCACTAACTGAATGAACCAACTTTCCCAAGCTTCCACGCTTCATAGCTTACATTTAGAAACAAAATATGTACAAGCCATTCGACAAGACCTAAATTGTGCAGTGTAAACATGAGAGTGGAAACTTGGGCTAGTTGGTGCGTAGTCATATTTGCAAGATGTTTCAGCGCGCGAACAAAGGAAAAAGGACAGGGTAGACAGAAAGAGCGCTGACTCGCAACTAACTTTATTTGACAGAGTGGCAAGAATATATACTGCTAAAAAAAGATGATAACAGAGCATGAAGGTAAAAGGCACGCCTAATCTATCCATCAGTATCAAAACACGTGTGACAGGTCCTCTATTGCCTCAAAGCCCAGCTAGGTAATCACGTTCAGCCTGTGATAAAGCAATCGAAGATGTGCTTACACATTTATCTCCTAGCAAGTGTATTTTTTCGGCTTCAATAATTTCTCGGGTAAGCTGGTCCCTGTGCCTCGCCAATATTGAGCACTGATCAAAGAGATGGGTGCACTAACAATCTCGGCAATGAAGGCCAAGATGCCCTTGTACCACATTGTGCACATTGTTTCGGTGTTCTCGGAGGCGGTCATTTATGCACCTGCCGGTTTGCCCGACATAGATGCACCCACACGTCAGTGGAATCAAGTAAATGACTCCCACTGCGCATGGGACGTAGCGTGTCCTGTGCGCGACAGAGCACGAGGCAGAATTTGCACGAGGTGCATTGACCCGTTTGCAAAGCCTCTGCAATTTTTCCGGGGCAGAAAAAACCACAAAAACGTTGGCGTCTCGAGCAATCTTTTTTAGCCTGTGTGATACGTCGTGCACGTAAGGCAGTACGACAGGCCGGCTCTTTCTGACACTGTTTCGCTTATCCGGTTCGTCGCCTCGCTTCAAGACAGTGACCAGCTTTTCCGCCACCGAAACGAGAACATGCGCGGGGTAACCAGCTTTGGTAAGCCGCTCTACTTGTAGAGCAAAGCTGTGGTGTACCATGTGCGGGCATGACTTCTTTAAGGCATTGACAAGGCAGAGGTTAGCGATGCCCCGCTTGACCAATTTAGAGTGAGCTTTTTCAACTGTCCTTTTTCCTTTGTTCGCGCGCTGAAACATCTTGCAAGTAAACATGAGCACTCATGTTTCAACGAAAGTAATATTTTGAACCACTCCACTGAGCCAACAACGATAAAGTCCATATTACCATTTGCTGTGCCTGTAAAACCATTTGACAGACTCTGTGAATTTAAATATGGATCTGCCAAGCTTGTGACCATGAGATTTGGGAGATTCCTGAAACCGAAGAGCAGAGGTGGTAAAAGAAAAAAAAACTGGTGCACAATTTAGTTTTGTTTTTCAGGAAGCAGAAATGTCATACACTGATCCAAATTATTTCCAGAAGCATATTTAGACATCAGTGATTACACTGATACTGATCATTAGGCAGCGAACAAACGCATGAGTAAGTGAACATTATGTGCAGTGTCCCGTGACTAGGGATAACAGCCCCTTCCAAATCTCAATACGCTTTTTCATAAAGCACCGGTGTAAAATGGTAAAGGTGGCCTATTCAGGATTCCCTGCACGGGTTAGAATTCCAAACCAAGAAATTTTCGAATCACTACACCTCCCCTTCCCCGAATTCCCACCTTGTTTTTTTCCCCACCGTGGGGTTAGGTATCACTTCATCTCTTCCTCTAAGGCGCGTTCGACCAGGTAAAGTAACAATGGCGTGCACCCGTTGACCTAGTGACAGTACTGCAAATGTCCATCGCCAGGACCGTGGCCAGGACGACGCAACTTCAAGACAAAGAAAAGGGGCGGGTGGCTCAGAGCTTTCAATAAAATAGGGAGTGTCCAGTTTTTTTTTTTCTTTTAAGCTTTATTCAACGACTGTGCAATATTTCATGGCAGCTCTTAGTAGATGAATCAGTTTTCGAAGCTTACCAAATTTTTGCCTGTAGATCAGAACAGCATTGAGAGGAAGTGACAGTTGCTATGGGCCCATCCTACAGACGTAATCTATAAGCAAAGAACCCTGTGAGCTGAGGACACAGATGGCAGAGGCCATGCCAGAAATTTTTTCGAAGGGGCGTCACCTCGATTGAATGGGTCCCAGCTATGCAAGTAGATGTGGTACACCGTTATTTTCTGCTCCCCTATATTCCATAGGAAAATATTGGGAGGGCAGAGGCATGGGCCTGGTGTGCCACCCCCTGGCTACGCTACTGGTGGACGGAAACCAGTGTGGTCGAGTACACACATAGAGAACGAGAGCCGGGGAGGAGGGTGAGAGTGGCACAGGCTACTGTTAGGTTACCTTGGCGAGAAAAGTAGCTCTAACTGGAGCGACACATGTATGATGTAAGAAGGAAAGTTGCGTCCAACGTGCTGGCCGAACAAACAGAAGCAACTGCAAAGAAATAGACTGGAATAAGGTGACATTACCAAAATAAAGGGAAAAGAATTGAACTTCCGGGCTATATCTAGACTCCCTCACAAATCGGACAACAACGGGGCACATTCTTGAGTGTAATGACAATGACAGCAACTTCCCCCAGATACACACACCTATATTCTATTTTGAAATATATATAATTGGACTTTTCGCACATTCATTATTAGTTGTGACAGGGTTCCCGTGCGGAAACCTAAATGTTCCGCTTTTATGCGAGCATTCATGGTCGGTGCTCATGTTAACCGCATTGTTGATAACAACCAAAACACAAAAAGAGAGAGGAGACAATGGCACTGCAAGCCGCCGTGAGAGTACCTTCACGTATGTAGCGCACTGTGGCATGTCGCCGGTAAATTTTTCTGTCTTTCCGGATTGTGTAGTCTGTCTGCAGAAGTCCGCACACATGAAGCCAGAGCAAAACAACGCTGTTCGAAAATGAAGACCCCGCAAAGTCACGGTAGAATCACACATGCAACCGCCAGCTTTCCTTTGCCAGTGCGAGGCGAGATCACGTGATCCAACCCTGCACGACACAGCGATTTCAGCACTCGCGCCTCCGGTGGTGGGCCTCACGCCCAATATGTAAAGGAAACTGCATTACCGACCCTTGGTACACTACGCGGTGCAGCAAGCAATAGAGGAAGACAAGCGGTCGGTGCAGGGTGAATCAGTGGTCGAAAAGACAGTGACAAGAGGCTTTTCGAAAACAGTCAACCATAGATTCTTGGCTCTCTAACGTATTTGTAAGTAGTGTAAATAAACATCTTGTATATTATAGAAACCAAATGTCAGTGAATTGCTGAATCAAACTCTTTTATAACATACTCTTTCCTGTCATGCAAGTTTTGATTCATGTCAAACATTAGTTGGCAAAAAATTAGAGCTCACTCAAACTCACTAATACATACTTCGCGCCTGGGGCTCATTCTAACCCACCAAAGTTTTCTTAAACCAGACTCGCTCGACATGAAGCTCGCTAAATTATTACTGATTGATTGATTTGTGGGGTTTAACGTCCCAAAACCACCATATGATTATGAGAGACGCCGTAGTGGAGGACTCCGGAAATTTTGACCACCTGGGGTTCTTTAACGTGCACCCAAATCTGAGCACACGGGCCTACAACATTTCCGCCTCCATCGGAAATGCAGCCGCGCTAAAATATTGCTCACCCCTACTCACTCAAGCACATGGCTTATTTGAGTATGAGCGAGTCTCGACTAAGTTGACTCATAAGTGAGTTGCTGACCTAAGGTGTCAAGTTAAGGAGATGATCACAGAGCACCCAAACTTAATAGGCTAGAATAAATTGATCGATCAGATAGATACTACACAGACCGACTGACAGACAGATATGGTTAAGGTGCTCAACCCTTAAGGAAAGCGTCACTTTGAGATTTCAGCTTTTCTGGTTTTTATGAATAGAAAGCATTTACGAGACATTTCGAAACTTGCCACTCTGTACTAGCACTGGTGTCCAAGCGATAGCCAACACACTGACCTAAACAAGTCTTGGAATGCAGACCACAGGTCAACAGCTCTCCAATGTTGAAGGCTCGGCACGCTCCACCTGTGAAGGCACGGAATGTCCATATTAACGTGTGGTGGCAGATAGGGGCGGAAATGCCAACAAATTTTTGTGTGCCATGTTGCTCAGCCTGAGGAAAGTGGGATGCCAGAAAAATATTTGCAGGAGATTAACTTCTATGTTATTTGGCTTCCTCGTGGCTGACGTGAAGGGCCAGATCTGCTGCTCATTTCGCTGCTCACAAAGAAATGCCTGTTTATGTTCTCCGTTCTATCCAGATGTGGGACAGCATATGCGCTCATCACAGCACGCTCTCTCATGCCATGCCAGAATGAAACGGTTTTGGCACCGTGTGAATGCAGGCACAGACAAAATGGCCTTTGCACGAGCTTCAAAGTTGCACCACGACTACTCATGCTTGCCTCTGCTGCTGTTTACAGCATTACTTTGTCGATTACATTGTGATAACAATTACATATTAGCCACGTGGGTTCTGCATGTCATCGATTCTCATCTAATGGAATGGTTGTGCTCGAACAAAATAGCAGTTTCGCACTTGTAACAGTAAAAGACGCAGTATCTGGCTAGTTCACGCCGTTTTGTGTGCTTTCACAATCTTTCACATATCGCAGTTTTGCACTCGCAACAAAACAACACTATCTCGTTAGATGACGTCGTTTTCAGTAGTTTGACGACGCTACCTAGCTTAAAATAACATAACTCAACCTAACTTAACCTTCGCACTTCTAGCAATAGAAAACGTTTTACTCGCTACTTTACAATGCTTTCTGAAACATTACGAAGGTTTCATGCGCTTTCACTTTAGATATCGCAGTTTCCGACTTGTAATGGTGAAAAACACTGCATCTCAATAGCCGACATTGTTTAATGTGGTTTTATGACGCTTCATAACTTAACCTAACCTAACCTTCACACTTGTATTTAAAAACGCTCTGTTACACTGTTTCGTTCACCATTACGATATTTGCATGACCTCGCAGTTTTTCACCAACGTAGTACAGTACAGAACGCTGTATCTCGCTAATGACATCGTTATTTAAGGTTTCACGATGCTTGCATGCGCTTTCACGAGAATATCACAACATAGCAGTTTCGCACTTGTAACGGTACAACACGCAGTATTTGGCTTGTTCATGCCGTTTTGTGTGCTTTCACAACATTTCACCTATTGCAGTTTCGTACTCGCAATAAAACAACACTATCTCGTTAGATGACGTCGTTTTTGGTGGTTTCCCGACGCTACCTAGCTTAAACTAACTTACTCTAACCTAACCTTAGCACTTCTATCGTTAGAAAACGTTTTACTCGCTACTTTACAATGCTTTCTGCAACATTATGACGGTATCATGCGCTTTCACATAAGATATCGCAGTTTCCGACTTGTAAAGATGAAAAACACTGAATCTTAATAGCTGACATTGTTTAATGTGGTTTTATGACGCTTCATAACTTTACCTAACCTTCGCTTTTGTATCTAAAAACGCTCTGTTACACTGTTTCGTTCAGAACTACGATATTTTCATAACCTCACAGTTTTTCACCAACTTAGTACAGTACAGAACGCTGTATCTCGCTAATGACATCGTTCTTTAAGGTTTCACGATGCTTGCATGCGCTTTCACGAGAATATCACAACATAGCAGTTTCGCACTTGTAACGGTACAAGACGCAGTATCTGGCTAGTTCTATGCCGTTTTTTGTGCTTTCACAATATTTCACCTATCGCAGTTTTGCACTCGCTACAACACTATCTAGTTAGATGTCGTTTTCGGTAGTTTCACGATGCTACCTAGCTTGAACATAACTCAACCTAACCTAACCCAGGTAGAGGTGTGCGCCGAGGCGATTTCGACCGGCGGCGGCGTGGGGATCGTCCAGAGTCGGCGGCGGCGGCGTTGTCAGCGCACGCCGGTTTTTTCATCGGCGGCGGCGTGCGGCCAATTTTCGTTGCCGGCGGCGGCGTCGGCGGCACAGAAACCGAAACTGAAAATTCAAAAGGCTCTTCTGCCACAGGTTTATTAATTTGTTGAAATTCAGGGATTTTCATCCAAATAGCATAAATGACACTACACAGATGTGTCGACATCCCGATGAATGCAAAGCGTTTTGCAAAGTAGTTTTTATTTTGCCTTCATAAAAAAATAGTGCGTATTTCAATCTATGTCCATGTTCTACCGTAAATTCGCAGCACTTTGCTTTTTTTTAAATTAAGATGCAGCAGTTTGTTGCTGTTGTTGGCTACGTCATACTTTATGAAACCTTCTTTCTTTGAACAATGAGCAAGCAGTGACGCACGTCACACATTTCGCTTTTTCCGAATCCGATCTTACTTTTACACTATACGCTGCACAAAAAAGAAGCACCTCTGCTTCGAGTTTTCTTGTTGCGATTGCATGAAACCGCTTTTCTTAGTATCTGTCATGCTTTGAATGTAACTTTCCTTCAAACGAATCAAAATACCTTCTTTTCACAATGTGAGAATCTTTTATGCAGTGGTATAGGATGCGGAAGGAAACAAATCTGCGCATTTATTCAACTAGTTCTCAGCACAGTGTTCAATGAATGAAGTGTAGACATGGGCGTGGGCGAGGCGGGTGGTGCAACCCTTCAAGCTCCAAAGTGTTCTGGCACGGATTTTTTGCCTCAACTAGCAAGAACTGTTCATCATTCGACGCCGTTTGTTGTAGTGAACCAGCAGATACCAACATCTTACCGGTGGGTGAAATTTTTGGACATCCCCAGGACTTTTACCCACGCCACGCAGACGCCTCGCGCATCGACGCGTTTCTCGGGCGCTGCAACAGCGTCGCGACGACGCCTAATGCGTCGTCGAGCTGAATAATGGCCTCCAACCCCAATGTGTCGGTTGTAGAAGGCATGGACATCAATCCGGAAGAAGCGGAGTGCGCGGGATGGATTGAAGTAGCCAGCAAGAAGAAGAAACTTGCCGAGCGGGCGGATTGTAACGCTGGTAATGCGCCCACGTCAGCGACAGGAAGCGGTAAAGGCGGCTCCCGCACTGCCGCCTCACAGAACGTGTTGAGGCGTGTTGTGAAAGCTTCCAGGATCCCAAACCTTCCCAGGGATCACTTTAAAACCATTATACGGCCACGTGGAGGGATGAATGTCAAGAAGACAGACCTTCTTATCTTCAAGCGCTCGCTCGCAAAGGCGGCTTCCCTAACAGCAGAGCAGGTGTTCGACGACACGCTGTGCACGAACCCCTTCCAGAACATTTTCGTCGTTGCCACGCCGTTCGAGGCGAATGCGCGCGCCTACGCCAGGGTTCAAGAGATAAGTATGGGCTCGACTGTCATAGGCTTGGTGGCTTACGTGGCTGCGTCTGACAACACATGTAAAGGAGTGATCCGTGGAATCAACGTGGATCTCAGTGACGCAGAACTGACAGAGATGATCGTCAACCGGAGGAACCCTGACGCTCTGGGGGTTCGAAGAATCAAGAAGACACCAACAGTGATCGTGTTGTTTGACGGACAAAAGGTCCCCCAGCACGTCGTGTGTGATGGTGTTCGATACCCTTGTTCCTTGTATCGCAGGCAAGTGGACGTGTGCTATGCATGTGGTGATTTGGGCCACAGGTCCGATGTTTGCCCCAAGGGCGATGAACAGAAGAAATGCCGCGGATGCGGCATGCAGTCACCATCACCGGATCATCAGTGTGATCCCACGTGTGCCATCTGTGGCGGAGCGCACCCAACGGCGGACCGCAAGTGCAGAAAGCGCTTCCAAGTGCCCTACATCGTGCGCCAAAGACGGCGGCGCCGCCGTAGGCGCGCGCGGCGTGGCTCCGACACAGCTGGAGGCGAAGAAGGACTGGCGGAAGAAGAATCATTCTCCAGCGCTCATCGCAGCAGATCGGCATCTAGAGGACGCTCCCGCTCCAGAGGACGCTCCGGCAGCAAATCGCACTCTCGCTCCAGAGGGCGTGACAAGGGCAGCAGTCGCTCCCATTCGAGAGGACGATCGGGTTCCAAGGGCGGCGTTCAGAAGCAAATGTCTTGGGCGGACAAGGCCAGGATGAACATCCCAAGCGGCCAAAAGGTAACGCAGGGCATTTTACCAGAGCAAAAAAGAGAACAATCCGAGATTTTAATGCTTAAAAAAGAAAATGCAGAACTTAAAGAAGCACTACGAACGCTGAGGGCCGAGTTCGAGCTCTTCCGCAACTCGCGTGAACCCCGTGAAGTAGCCACACCCATACCGGTTCAAGCAGGAGGGTCGAATAAGCGCAAGGCCGTTTCGCCCCCCGCGATCGCGGAAAGCGTGGCAATGCAAAGTGACGAGTCCCCCGCTCAGGTCCCTGAGAAAAATGTACTCGCGTCTTTAACGGCGATTGAGGAATCGCTCAAGCAGGTGAGAGAGGCCTTAGCCATTCAATCTAGCACAATCGAACGTATGGACGGGAGCGTCTCCCACCTGACACGTCGAGTAGGAATCCTCGAATCTAAAATGAAAATGATTGACTCTAGCAAACTCAAGACGACCAACACTGGTACGATTGCAAAAGCCAAGATAGTGCAGCAGGATTCGGACGCTACGAGTTCGCCGCAGGCTATGTTCCTTCAATAATATTCAAAATGGCGGGCCAAACCGGAAACATAACTATCTGGCAGTGGAATTGCGCAAGTTTCTTAAGGCGTAAAGCTGCTCTACTGCAGCTCATCAAAGCACAGGCGTCAATGCCGCCCGTCTTGCTCTTGCAGGAAACACTTAGCGAGAGGGTAGTTCTCTCGGGCTACCGTTCGATTAGCCAAAAAGGCGCAAATGGCAGAGGTATCGCCACGTTGGTCAGGAAAGATGCCTCCTTTGAGCAGCACGAAGTCAAAATTTGCGACTCGGATAAGAGATCCGGTCTTGAGGCACAATTAATTGAAATCATCCCCAACGGCAAAATCCGAAGCAACATATTCGTTTTTAACCTGTATAGCCCTCCTTCGGCTTATAAACATAATATCCGCTCACTCCTTCATAGGGTCGCAACTGCCGCCAGATCGCACCCTTTAATAGTAGCTGGGGATTTCAACGCTCCCCATCCGTCTTGGGGCTATGTTACGAGGACAAAGAAAGGGGCCAATCTAGTTGCAGCCAGTATAGACTCAAACCTAACGCTTATCTCCGACCCGCGTTTTCCCACGAGGCTGGGAAACTCGGTCGCCAGAGACACGATGCCTGATCTCAGCTTCACTAGAAATGCGGTGGTCGAGTGGTCCAACTTACAGGAGAACTTGGGAAGCGACCACAGCATCATAGAACTCCGGATGGAAATAAGAGCACCACCCCCAAGAACCTATAAATATACAGACTGGGACCTTTTTAGGCAAATCAGAGGTGAAGATGAGTCAGTACATGACACCTTCAGTGAACTTCTCGTACAAATCCAGAAGGATGTCGAGAAGGCCACCAAAGAAATAGTAACAGAATTTGATGCTCCGGGGATGGATGCAAGGTTAGCGCACCTCCTGGACGCCAAACGCTCTCTCATCGCGAGATGGAAAAAACAAAGGCTAAATCGCAGGCTACGGAAAAAGATTGCGGAGCTCAATCGGCATATTGAGGAGCACTGCTCCGAACTCCATAAACAACAATGGAGGGACGCCTGCTCGGCTGCGGACGGGAAAATGCGCAAAGGAGGCAAATGGACCCTCTTCAAACACCTCCTAGATGATGGACAATCCAAAGGCAATCAGAAACTAGCCATAGACCGACTTATTAATAAGGAGAAAATGGCAGGCATCTCAGAAGCTTCCCAATTTCAGATACTTGCCAACAAGTACCTCCCGCTTAGCCAGAGCTCAACTTCTGTCCCCCACCGGTATGAGGGTGTGCCTTCCCCAGAGTTGGACGCTCCCTTCTCGGAAGCTGAGATCAGGGAAGTGCTCCATAGCCTAAACGGAAGGTCTGCCCCAGGTCCCGATGGAGTTACGAATGGCTCTTAAGAAATTTGGATGATAAAGCCATTCAGGCCTTAGTGAAGGAAATAAACAGGGTATGGGAGGAGGGCGTCGTACCAGAAACTTGGAAGAGGGCCACAGTGGTCTTATTCCCCAAGCCAGGTAAATCACCCAGCTTAGATCACCTCCGCCCGATCTCCCTTACTTCTTGCCTTAGCAAAGTAGCAGAACATGCAGTACACAACAGTATATCGCGCTACATCGAGAGGAATGACCTATTTCCATATAATATGGTAGGTTTCAGGCCCTCACTTTCCACGCAAGATGTCATGCTCCTCCTCAAAACACAAATAATTGACTTTCCAAGCAAAGATGTAAAAGGGGTCCTCGCACTGGGCCTCACTAAAGCATTCGATACTGTCAAACACGACTATATTCTTAAGGAGATATCGGCTTTGAACCTGGGAGTTAAATTCTTCTCCTTCGTTGAATCTTTCCTCGAGAGTCGGACGGCGGCAATAAAACTGGGACAATCAGTCTCGAAGCCTTTCAAACTCGGACGAAGGGGTACTCCCCAAGGGGCAGTTATCTCCCCCCTTCTATTCAACATAGCCATGCGCAAGCTGTCGGCAAGCCTTTCTAAAGTTCCTAATGTCGGACACGCTTTATATGCTGACAACATTACAATCTGGTGTCCCGGAGGATCGGAGGCGGCGGTTGAACAAGCTCTACAGGAGGCTCTGGACGTTACAGAGTCTTTCCTGGAAGGTACGGGACTGGCGCTTTCGCCGGAAAAGTCGGAACTCCTGCTGTACAGACAGGCTAGACGAGGTGTTAGGGGACTCACCCCTCTCGATCAGGTGCCCATTAGCGTTTGCACCAAGGATGGTCGCACAATTCCTAGAGTCAATTCTATGAAAATTCTGGGGCTTTTATTAGACTCTAAGAGATGCAACGCAAAGACTATAGCCCATCTCACCACAAAAACAGAGAACATTCTGAGAATAATTATGCGGGTGTCCAACAAGAAGGGCGGCATAGGCGAGGATATCCTCCTTAGGGCCCACCACGCTTTCCTCATGAGCCATATCATATACATAGTGGCGGCTCTCAATTGGACCAAAACGGAAAGGGATAAATTGGACACGCTCATGCGCAAAAGTGTCAAAAAGGTGCTCGGCGTCCCAATCACGACTAGCACAGAAAAACTCATGAAGTTGGGAGTGCACAACACCACTTCGTAATTAATTGAAGCGCAAAAGTCAGCACAAATAATTCGGTTATCGAGTTTCAAAACAGGAAGAAAACTGCTCGATGCGGCAGGCCTCCGTCCTATCTTCAATCAGGGAGAAACTACGCAGCTTGATTATTAAACAAGGAATTCCTTTATTGTTGACCCTCTTCCACGAAACATCCATCCCCAACACAATAAAGGTCGTAGGTTGGCGAGGGCTAGGGCTTTCATAAAGAACCTCTCCGGAACAGAGACATTTGTGGACGCGGCGCGCCACGCCGGCGGCAGCGGGTTTTCCGTGGCAGTAGTCAATGACAGGGGAGAACTTGTCTCGGCAGCTTCAGTGAAGACCTCCTTGGTCGATGTAGCAGAACAGGCTGCTGTAGCGCTGGCATTACTGGACACGAAACGCACCACGGTGTACACCGATTCCCGAGCGGCCGTTAGGGCGTTCGCATCGGGATTGATAGCCACAGAGGCAGCCAGAATTCTCCACAGCAAACCCCCCTCAGACGTTATTCATCACATAGTCTGGTTTCCCGCTCACATGGGACCAGACGTACTGCCGGGTCACCTGAACCCAAACGAGATAGCCCACGACTGTGCGCGAGGTTTCACAAGCCGCGACGGGGTGGTCTCTCGGGTGGGTTCGGGAGAGCTCGTCCACAGTGATCCTCTCGTTACTTTTCACGAGATAACATCTCATTACAGAGGAGAGCGACAGACTTTTCCCTTTCCCCATCATAAGCTCCACAGATCACAAGCAAGCACGCTCCGCATGCTCCAGACGGGGTCTTACCCCTCTAGGGGCTTTCTGAGCATGCTTCATCCGGATATTGATCCACTTTCCCCAGATTGTGGTGAATTTTGCTCTTTGAGTCACATGCTCTTGCAGTGCCCTGCGTTACAGGATTTTAAAACAGAAGAAGACTGGACGACGGCAATCACAGACCCCAGAAAATACGTCCAGCTTCAGGCTGTCCAGAGGGCCCGTGAACGAGCGGAGAGGCATGGCCTCTCTGTTCCGACATGGGACTAGCCAACGGCTGGGTGGGGACCTACATAGTTGGCCCGCTGCCTTGCCTCTCAGGACCAAATAAAGTTGTTTGTCCTGTCCTGTCCTTCAAGCTCCACCAGCACTTGCTACCCACTCTAGCGACACCAACACAACCCGCTCCCTCAGTCGTGATGCAAGTTGAAAGAAGGGTTTGCATCCCCCCAAGACAAAAACCTGTCGATGGTCATATGTGCAGATGAGAGCAAATGCAATATTTGCTCAGATACACAGCCCATACTGGTCACGAGTTGGGCGTCCGTTGACCACGCCTGCAGAGAACGTTGACTCCCTGACCCCTTGGTGTTTGGTCAGGGGAGGGGGACACCCCCTGCAAGTGGGCCCCATTAAAATTGCTCTTAAAAACGTCACAAATATGAATGCTTGATAAGTATGTATAAAACATTCAACTTTGCAATGTTTTTTTACAGCGTGTACACGTGCTCAATACCCATCAGATGTGTGAGACAATCGAAATAGCAACTGCCACTCTCGACTTGTTCCGGAAAAGACTCAATAGAAGAATGCAATTACGAGTGCTGGGAACCTATGTTCGTTTGTATATTTGATTTCTAGGCATGATTTAAATTCTTATATAAATAAAAATAAAACCTGAGACATATTAAAAAAAGGCTGCTATTGCAAGATGTGTGTTGCAAGACGTGATTTTTCTAGACTTACATCTCTGCAAGGGACATCTGGTGTCACAAACTTGCAAATGCCCCCCTTTTCCCCACGACATTTCCCGATACCCCCCTCCCCTACCTCTCTAATAAAAAGGCATCAATGTAGGCCTCCGTGATTGCCTACTGGTGCTTGGTGGGCCATTCCGGTGGCTAGGACCAACAGTGCTGATTTCGACTTGCTTTATTTCAGGGGCTGAAGGATCAAGAAAAGGCCGATATTTGTAAATTTCTTGAGAGTTCAGTGATGGTTTCTTTTTGAATACCGTGGATTATTGAACCTCACTTTGAGTGTAATCCTCCCATGAAAAAAAAAATGGTTTCATCCTGTGTCACTGCAGAGTCAAAAGCCATCACATGTGCAGGCAGCATTAAGCTTATATATAACATTGCAAAGATTCAGTACATTTGTACAAATAATTATCGTTAATTGAACATTTTGAGTATAATCCTTGCTTGGGTTAGTATGTGTGAAACATAAAGTTGAGTTTTAAAAATTCTCCTTGTGGGTTTCTGCAGCAAAGACACATTGATTAAAACTGATGACTTCGGAGCTACGGCGGAGGTAACATTCGTTATGTTTTTTTTTCGGTTACGGTAACAGTAATGCGTTACCTTTTTTATGTATTTATATAACGTGTAGCCGTGAAACGTTCCCCCTTTTTTTTATTAGAGTAACGAGTGAGGTATTTAGTTACTTTTTACTGTAACGGATACATCACTATAGAGACTTACAGGAGTGATGTCGGCCCACACCGTTAGTTGTTGTTGCGGTCTATAGGCTGGCTGTAAACATTACATGAATATATTCCTTTCACCCAGCACGTGATAGGGAAGGGTTGTTTGACCATTGAGGATCTCGACCTTTGAGAAATACACAACAGCTTCCTAATGATATGCATATCATCCCACCGAAGTGTGCACTTCGTTTCGTTAAAGTTTACAGTCAACGTGAGTGCTGTCGTCACGCCGTATGTTTTAGGTAGAAATTTAGCCTCCTCAAAATACCCAAAGACGTCGATCCATCTTGCAACGCGTGGCCACCCGCTGACGGTTCTGTATGAAAATGGCATCCACAGTAAAACATGTTGCATGTGCTGAAATTTTATCGCAACTTTATTATACTGCCACGCTCGCTTGTATTTTTATGTCACTGCCTTGCGCAAAGGCACTGCCGTAGTGGTTCCGTAGCTAAGGTACTCGGCTGCTGACCCGCAGGTCGCGGGATCAGGTCCCACCTGCGGCTGCTTTATTTTCGATAGAGGCGAAAATGCTGTAGGTCCATGTGCTGCGATTTGGGTGCATGTTAAAGAACCCCAGGTTGCCAAAATTTCTGGAGTCCTTCACTATACGGCATCCCTCATAATCATGTGGGGGGTTTGAAACGATAAACACCACATAATAATCAATTGCCTTGCGCAAAGGACGCTTGGCTGTCTGCGAAAACTCTAGATTATTTTAGAATCTTCTGATAAGCTTGAGACACCTACGATATGGATGCTACGTGTATAAATGGCGACGTACCTTCGCGCAGATCATATTACCAACGACCAATGCTCTGATTACCGCTATCTGTGTAAAGCACGAATTTCTAGTACTTTGCACTTTCCTATGCACATGTTCACTCAATAAAAAGTGTTGTCTTGAGCAACCCACGTACCATCTTCTTTGACGTCGCAACCACGTGGCAATACCGTAAGTGAAATGAGAACGCTGAAATGTTCGATACAAAACAGTGAGATGGGGCGTAAGTGCACGCCTAAGTTTGATTTGAGATGCGTATACCACAAGCTATTTTCTTCTATATGATGCGGATTCGTTAAATTACTGTGAAGTTGATAGTCAAGAAAGGAAAGAGACAGTGGAGACGAAAAGTAATAGGTATTGACGTAAAGTTTGATCGGTCATTCCACGCCAAACGTCCAAGGTGTTTTGGCGACTATCTAAGGTGTATTCGAAAAATGTCGGGCTGATTTACTCTATTGAAAGCAGTCTATTGCGAAAATGTTTTGCAGAGAAAAATGTTTTTGGTCACCTATATGTGACCGAAGTTCCGGCAATAGGCTGGGCCCTATAACGAGTCCTAAGATAAAAGAACATTTACTGAGTGAGTCTATGTGGGCTCCATTTATTTTGCTGACCTATGGTTCTGAATATTTAAAACCTCCCACGATGGCGTGCCTTGTTGTCGTATTGACGTTCCGGCTTGTGAAGCCGAAAATTTTATTTTTCAAGTTATAAGACAGTTCATATCTCCCCCCTCCCCGGAACTCGTTCTAGGGTTGGTCCTTTGATAAAAACCAGTCTTGTATCTTTAAAAAATGCATGGATATCAACTATTCATAACTCTCATTAAAGATGTAGAAATGAAATGGCCATCACTGAATGACTGATGAGGTGAAATATTAACATTAAAAAGCATAGTAAACGTGACTAAAAATCTAATTCTACAAAAACAATGTAATCTGAACTAATGATGTCACCACACATCTAAAACCTAATGCAATGTATATTGCATACCTGCAAGGTGCAGTTATTCGAGCGCATTTTGCAGTGAAATTTGGTCATGGAGTTAGTCCCGTTCACGGTGGTGCTATTTTTAAATTTAACGGTTGAATATCTAACGAAGCATTAGAAAATTCTTTGCGTGAAACCCGTATTTTTTTTCGACGTAATTAGGATTGTATACATTGTGCTGGCACGAAGTTTAATGCAGGTGATGTGTTTATAGAGTACACCGTTCGGTGACTGTGGTAAAATAGAAACAGCAATTTATGTTAATTCATGCTACAAAACTCATGTGACCTGCTCCCAAAGAACAGAAGAATGCATAACGAAGGGCGTTACTAACGAACGTAAGAATTAAATAATTCTATGTCTTTAATGTTGTTTCTGTAGTCCAATCTACAAACGTTCGTATTAAACGAGCATGACGGTACGAAGGCATGGAATTGGGTTCTGCAACATGTTGTGACGCATAGTACCACTTCAGGTCTCCTTTATTACGTGACATTAGAATCCACACCAAGCTTGATCTATGATTATGTACCTAATCAACGGAGAATGAGTGCTAAGCTCCGGTTTCATTATTAATGTGGCTTCAAAGACGAGAAAGCAGCACGATTCGCAAGCAATCGAGCACCCGTTCTGTTTTTCTATTGCGTTGAACTGCTTGTGCCCTCAGATGCCACTTCAGTTTTTTTTTAATAATTGTGGCGATTGGGAAAGTTGTGAGCGCCAAACAAGACGTTAACAAGAACGAGAGAGACAGGACAGATGCTTGTGAACGTCGTGTGGAACCATTAGTTTGCACTCAAAATTTCCCGATAGCAATGCGCCATCTGGCTGGATTTCAAGTTTTTTTAAAATGTGGCGATGGCACAGACCATAGGCTTTTGTCATGTCATTTACTACCATTTAAACAGCGGTGGCGTAATTTAGGGTACCATGAAAATTGTCGCGGTCATATTTCAAGAAGAAAGGAGGCAGAAACGCACCGTTCATGCCATACGTGATCCTTCATCACGCGCGAAAATAAATTTATTCAAGCTGTAGCATGGTTGAAGAATTCCGTTACTTCTCGGCAATCAGAGAGGCTTTTAATTCTCGAGTCTCTTTATGAGATATTGCTGCCATCTTTTTCCAACAGGCCTGCAGTTTTGTTGTACCGACATAGCAACGCCCAAGTTTTTGAAGATTTTTTTTTCATTGCCATTCAAAAAACGATTCCATTCATAGTGATTTTTGAAGCGCCTAAGAACTTCCTATCGTTCGTCACCCGTCGTTGCGTTCGTCCAGTACACACTGCAAAAGGCTTGATGGCAAAGTCGTTTTCCATGTTCAAGTTCCTCGTACCCATCCTTTCGCGCTCTGTGTGCTCTTCAAGGAATGCAGAAAGACTACAAAACAACGCAACGAGCTCTCCACCGTGCCGTCGGGACTGGTATGCATGGTGCAAACATGTTGCGAGTGGTCTCGCAGTGTTCTGCCATTGCACTCCGTTCGCTGTTCCCAGAGCTCAAGTTGAGTCGACACGCGGCGTCGTTGCGGCGCCATTGGTGTCGTGTTTCCCGTGTCTTTTTTTATACACAGTGTTCTGCGAATAAATGCTTCCGTTTAGCCGCTGGTGGCAAGGTCACGGATTACGTTTTTCCTTCTTTCCTTCCGCAGCTGTGGTGACAATTGGTGGTTATATTATCGGTTATTTCGTTATTTATTTTAGTTTTCTCGATTAGATAGTTTTCTGTATTCTTGCCCAAGAAAGGTGATTCAGAACATTTTTTTCTCGTGGGAATGACCATAGGTATGTGCGTATGTGGTTGCAGCTCCACATTTCCAAGTCGTGCGATTCGGACTGCCCTGCCAACGGCCCTTCTTCTCTTTCTTTTCTAGCAGCCATGGCCGTCACGTTCTTCTAAAAATTCTCCTCTTACCTACTTCTAAACTTTTTTCTCCCCTCCCCCTCCCTTCAAGGCGCTGAGCAGTGCTTTCGCAAGGAAAGATAGTGTCTCTTTCCTTTTCTTCGACCACAGATTCATCCATTCAGGGGAAGCTTGCTTGCCTTAACTGGTTTGTAAGGCAGGTAAGGTTCGCGGAAAGTCACCTCACCCTGAGCTGCCGAGCACAAAACAAAACAAGCCGAGAGTCATGAGAAGGCAAGGAGATTACACAGCAAGATGAAAAGAGAAGATACTTTGCCTAATGGATTATTGCGAAAGCCAGTGGGGAAACCCTTTTCTTTAAAACCATCCCCACTTCGAGTCGTAGATTGAAGTAACGAGAAAACTCCAACCAAAACATATTTAAAGGAAGCGACGTTTTTAAGCCAATCTCTCACCCCTGAGGAAGAAGCTGGACCAGCTTCGAAACATCGGGTTTTTTTCCCTTAAATATATTTATTTATTTATTTGTAGATACTGCAATCCCACATGAGGGATTATAGCAGGGTGGGAAGTACAATCATAAAATGTTCCTAGTTGAACAAGAACAAAATACGGAAGCAAAGTACCGTTCTCGGAATTACAAAAAAAAAAAGGAAAAACTGATATACAAAATTCACGAATACATGATCAACCATGGCGACAAAATACAATTCAAAATGTACAGGATAATAAATATTCCAGAAACAGAGTCACATACGCAAGGACTGGGAAAAAAAAAACAAAAAAAAAAACACGGGTGATAATTCTACACAATTTCAAATATATACACATATATACATACATATACATACACACATATGCACACATATATATTATGCAGTTAAACACAAGGCAAACTTTTCAAGTGATGGCTGTAAAACAACGTCATTAGTTAGGTTGTTCCATTCCCCGACTGTTCTCGGAAAAAATGAATACGTGAAGCAGTTATTGCGTGTTTGAAAGGGCGTAATGGAGAGGTTATGGCGATGCCTTGTCGGATACCCAGAGGAGAAAGATAATTTGCTAGTGTCTATCTTATAGTGCTTCTTAATTAGTTGATATAAAAATTTGAGACGAGAAATTCGGTTTCTTTCAGTTATTGGTGGAAGATTAGCTCTCGCTAGCAGTGCACTAACAGATGTGCGACCATAACTGTTGGTTTGAGTTCTCATTCCTCCAGTTTCTATCCAAAATAGGCAGACTTATATCGAATGTTCACCTTTGATTCCAGTCGTACATTATATCCTCGCTGCTCCGAGAAACCCCCTCACACCGAGACATTTAGAGAAGGAGTGACAGGTGCGCAACCGTAAGCAGCCCCTCTTCCTTCTTGGGCGCTTATAGCTCTCGTGTGCGTGTGTGTGCGGGGGGGGGGGGGGGGGGTAATAGAGACAGGAGTACTGACGAAAAAAGTGTTGCATCTTGGTTTGTTTTTTTTTCTGCACCAGGTAGCTAACGACCTAGTCATTATTTTGTTTTTGAGGAAGCAGCATACAATACAACACAATCATGCTTACCTAAAAAGACGCAAACACAGGCGCTATATTGCAACTGATGAGGTATTGTCGAAAGACTCAGCTTATGTAGGATAACACGTAGATGTGCACTAACACCAGAGCATACAATGAAGACAAGTTTTTCTTGCAGTGTTTTGCAGGAAGACTTGATGAATGATGAACCATGAATGCACCTTACCTGATTTGAAACTCGGGACAGGTAACAGACTTTTTAAAGAACGCGACCCTGACTGTCAAGTCATGGTTCTCAGATTTTATGCTGCAAAAATTTTATATTACACCATTCCGCACAATGACCAAATTGCAAGCGTAGGCGAATGTATTTACCAGCATAGTATCACCAAATTTCAAAATAGCACAGGTATTTACAGCAGCCAATTCATGTGGTACTCATTGTATATAGTGCTATCAGCGCGCATGTGCCTGTCGCGGAAATTGCATGTTATGTTAGTTTCTCTTTAATATTAATATGTAGAAGCACGGGAAATAACTTGTTTTTGTATGTTGAAAGATTATATATAGAGCATCGAACGCGTTATTCGAAGGTCGTAGGTTCGATTCCTGCTCACAGCTGGTAAATTTTTCATCCACTTTTCTTTCTTCTCATTTACATTCCATTGGTTCTAATAACTTCCCCTGTACATTCCTTGGCATTATTGTCTGTTATGGCTCATTAATATTGTGTTAAAACACGGAAATACGAGCCCTTAGGTATACACTTCTCTCCCTTATATATATATATATATATATATATATATATATATATATATATATATATATATATATATATATATGTGATTCACAAAAGAAATTCTGTGGGTCCGGTGCAAATATAATTAAGAATAAAGGAGCCCACTTACGAAAATTTGATAATTGTTTACTCTACGTTTCGGCCGTGGCACGGCCTTCGTCAGGATTAACAGAAATACGAGTATGTGGCCACTTTTATGGGCAGGCATGAACACGTCAGTACAAAACACGTGTGATCAGCATGCGAGTGTCACAAAAATTCTTTTAAACAGCCGTGACTACACTACAAACCATTAAAATCTAATACAATAGACAAGATTGTGGGCATGTAAAAGGCATTTTTAACATTCACCATTGATGACGAGGATCACGCATGAAAAAAATAAATATGTGATAACCTTTAAGAAGTACGTCAGGGATGCTTCTTTAAATATTTCTCAAAATTTCGGACGTCAGGGCATCGTAGAAAGGCATGACACTTTTCCTACGCATTCGTTAATGCCGGATAACAGACTGTTGAACTTGTGAATCAAGAACGATTCTCGAATTTCGCGATCATGGTGCGATTTAAAGCCAGATTCTAATAGTGTTACCATGATCTTGTCAAACGAATGACCTGGCGGATGACAATGCTTGGACAATGGAAGAATTATCAAATTTTCGTAAGTGTGCTCCTTTATTCTTAATTATATATATATATATATATATATATATATATATATATATATATATATATATATATATATATATATATATATATATATATATATATATATATATATATATTTAGTGTGGGCATTTAGTATACCAATTCTCTTCATCTGTACATTATCATCATTATCATGTGTTGCTCATGCATCCTCATCGTTGTCACGTAGCATCATCATCTTGGTTCGTTTATCTCAGCTGTCGGCTGGCGGTTCCTCGGGCCTAATAAAGGTCTTCCAAACCAAGACTCCATACGTGGTGGAGGTGCTGGGTTAGGTTATAACCGGTGCCATCTTTCGGGGGGAGGGGGAATCGTGTGACGTAAGAAGACAGGGATGGTTAGGAGAAGTAGATGAGGAAGAAGTGCAGAGTAGAATAAACATGGAGTATGAGCCAGGCCACGTCACTCAGTCATCATAGCGTCACACGAGTCGACAAGATGTGGAGGAATGGCTGGACGATTTCGAACGGGTCGGCGCTGCTAACCGGTGGGATAACACCTACAAACTCGCTTACGTGTCATTCTACCTCACGGGTGTCGCGAAGACGTGGTTCCTCAACCACTTCATGGACATCCCCGACTGGTCAGCCTTCAAAGATCAGCTTCGCCATGTCTTTGGCACACCGGCTGTCCGTTCAGCTCTCGCAAAGAAAGCTCTTGCGACTCGGAAACAGCACATCGGCGAGTCGTATACATCCTACATCGAGGATGTCCTTTCACTTTGCCGACGGGTTGACACCCCAATGACAGAGTCAGACAAGGTACGCCAGCTTCTTAAGGGCATTGGACCCGTCGCATTCAATGCCCTTGCAATCCAGAATCCGGCTACCGTTGCTGACGTTGCGACAACCTGTCAGCGCCTCGAAGAACTTGAGTCGATGCGCCTACAACCGGACAGTGACGCGGCCCGTATTACGACTGATCCAAACCTACGAGAAACGATAAGGGTGATAATACGCGAAGAATTAGAATCAATGGGATTCACACTACCTTCAGTATGTACCATTCAGCCTTCTTCAACGTCATTGCGGGATGTCATCAGGGAGGAGCTTACGTCCATGACCCATATGGCTCACCTGCAGCCCACTGTCGATCGTACTCTCCCATCGTTCTCGCATGCCGTCGCCGCACCATCAGGCACCGTCAGCTCGACGTCGCCACCACGAACGTACGCGTCGGTTGCTGCCGCACCTCCCAGAAGCTTTCCCACGAGCTTTGCATCACCACCGCCTGAGCCATCATCTGTCCCTCTCACTGCTCTCTCTCCCGGTGCATCTAACGCAAGCTACCACCCTCCTTATCGATCGACTCGCCCTACGTGCTATTATTGCGGCTATCGTGGTCACATTTCACGCTTTTGCCGCAAGCGCCAGCAAGATGAGCGCCGAGGGTACGACATACGCGAACGAGACTATATCGCAGGAGCTTTGTACCAGGGCCGTCGTTATTCGTCACCGCCGCGTCGGTCTCCATCTCCGCCAGCATCCGGTGAACTGCGCAGTAGTCTTCGATCAACCAGACGCCGTTCACCATCGCCCTACCGTCGCTCCTCTTCTCCTCTTCAGCCTGCTTCTCTCGCTTCTGATCGGCGTCCGGAAAACTAAGCAATGCAGTTTTTGGAGGACAAACTGCATTCCTACACAGTACTCCAATTCCTCCAGCGCGCCCTTACAATATGATTGCAGTCTCAGTTGAGGGAGCAGACGTTGATGCTTTGGTGGACACTGGGGCTGGGTTTTCTATTATTCGTGCTGATTTGTGTACCCGTCTTCGAAAAGTCACGACGCCTTATGATGGACCAACACTGGTTACAGCCCAGGGAACGATGATTCGCCCTTCCGCTCTCTGTACTGCCCGTGTGCTAATCGACGATATTCTTCATCACATACAATTCGCTGTGCTATCCCCGTGCTCCCACGAACTCATTTTAGGCTGGGACTTCCTTTCGTCTGCTTCCGCGGCTATTTGTTGTGCACAACGTGTCGTCCATCTTACTGACACAGACCACTTGCTTGGTGACGAAACCTACAGGCCACTTCGACTCATCGCTGCTGTAGACATCGAGTTACCCCCGAACGAACATCAATTAGTCACAGTTTTGTCCAACGACGTCGACTCTGGTGACATTTTGGTAACTCCATCGCCCCGTTGCCTTAATAAAGGCATAGCTCTCGCATCAGGTGTGGCTCGCTTCAACGATGGATCAGCTGTCCTCGCTGCTACGAACACCACACCAGATAAAATTTTACTGCCGCGGGGCACTACTGTCGCCTGCGTTGCCGATCTGGAGCCTGTGTGCGTCGTGCCTCTTGCCCCTGCCTCCTCTAAAGGCCATCCTGGAGATCATGCTGCTTCCTCGGCCTTTACAGAAGCCATCAACAAGGACTTGACAGACTCGCAGAAGCAGCAGCTGCTTGATTTGTTGCAAAAGCATGCAAACTCTTTTGACGTTCATTCACCCAGCCTGGGTCAGACAACTGCTACAGCACATCGTATTCAGACCGACGGAACATCCATTGTGCATCGTCGTCCGTACCGCGTCTCCCTAGCCGAACGAAAAATCATTGAGGAAAACGTAGACGATATGCTGCAACGGGAGATAATCCGACCCTCAACCAGTCCTTGGTCGTCTCCAGTGGTTCTGGTGCGTAAAAAAGACGGTTCCGTACGATTTTGCGTCGATTACCGAGCACTCAATAAGATCACTAGGAAGGACGTATACCCCATGCCACGTATCGACGACGCCCTCGATTCTTTACAAGGTGCTGAATTCTTTTCAAGCCTCGACTTGCGTTCCGGCTATTGGCAAATCCCCATGCACGAAGAAGACAAAGAAAAAACTGCGTTTGCAACCCCGGACGGCCTATACGAATTCAATGTTATGCCGTTTGGTCTATGCAATGCGCCCGCAACTTTTGAGCGCTTGATTGACACCGTACTGCGTGGCCTGAAATGGAAGACTTGCCTATGTTACCTCGATGACATTGTTGTATTTTCATCGACGTTTCCTCAACATCTGCAACGCTTGGACGAGGTCCTGACTTGCCTTGCAGGCGCTGGTCTTCAAATTAACACCAAGAAGTGCCATTTCGCCAGCAGATCTATCAAGGTCCTCGGTCATGTTGTGAGCAAGGACGGAATTCGTCCAGACCCTGAGAAAACTGCTGCGGTGCTTCGATTCCCTCGCCCTGACAAGCCGAAAGATTTGCGAAGTTTCCTTGGTCTCGCCTCTTACTTTCGGCGATTCATACAAAACTTTGCCTCCATAGCCGCACCACTACATAAGCTACTTGCTTCTGGTACGCCCTTTCAGTGGTCTCAGGAATGTGAATCGGCTTTCGACAAATTGAAGAGTGCCCTCACGACCGATCCTGTACTTTCTCACTTTCACGATGGTGCACCGACCTTCCTCCATACAGACGCTAGCGGCCACGGTTTAGGAGCCGTGCTCCTCCAGCGCGACAACTCTTCGCGAGAGCGAGTCGTTGCGTACGCCAGCCGCGTCATCTCCGCAGCCGAGAGGAACTACACGATCACCGAGAAGGAGTGCCTCGCTATCGTTTGGTCAGTACAGAAATTTCGTCCCTATCTTCATGGCCGCCATTTCACCATCGTGACCGACCACCATGCTTTATGTTGGCTTTCGACACTCAAGAACTTGTCGGGACGCCTCGGCCGCTGGATTCTACGCCTACAAGAATATGATTTTGACATCGTATACAAGTGTGGCAGAAAGCATAGCGACGCCGATGCTCTCTCTCGCTGCCCACTACCAGCGGCTCCCCTCAGCGTTTCCGCAATCACTTTGCACAACACGCCCTCGGAGACCACGTCCACGGCTGTTTCCTCTCTCGCCTCTATGGACCAGCTGCCTTCGGACGACCCGCACGATTTTTCTTCTCGACAGCTGGCTGACCCATACTGTCGACATATTATAGGCTACCTCACTGGCAGTTCCCGTCCACCTAATGCGAGGCTCCGTCGCCAACTCTCGCAGTTTAAGCTGGACAACTCGGTGCTGTACCGCAAAATTTACCATCCTGACGGTCAGCGCTGGGTTCCCGTTCTACCCCGATCGCTTCGATCCGAAGTCCTCAGAGCACTTCATGACCATCCGACGGCAGGTCACCTTGGTTATCACAAAACTTACGATCGCCTTCGAAGTCGGTTTTATTGGCCAGGTATTACCACTAGTGTAGCTCGGTACGTTGGGTCCTGCACTACCTGTCAATCTAGAAAACTACCCACATCTGCTCCAGCCGGTACACTACAGCCTCTTCCGTGCCCAGCCACACCCTTCGAAGTTGTAGGCATCGATCTTTATGGCCCCCTTCCAGTCAGTGCTGCTGGAAACCGATGGATAGTAACAGCCGTTGACCATTTGACGCGCTACGCCGAGACGGAATCCGTCACTACCGGTTCAGCTCCGGAAATTGCCGATTTCATCCTCCGAGCCATTATACTGCGTCATGGTGCTCCACGTGTATTGCTCAGTGACCGTGGAAGGGCCTTCCTTTCACAACTAGTGAACGAACTTCTTCGCGCTTCTGGCACAACTCACAAGACTGCCTCTAGTTATCATCCCCAAACTAACGGCCTCACTGAGCGATTTCACCGCACTCTTTCTGACATGATCGCCGCCTACATTCAACCAGACCACAAGAACTGGGATGTAGTCCTACCATTCGTCACTTTCGCCTACAATACGGCTATTCAGCGGACAACCGGCTACTCACCATTTTACCTAGTTTATGGACGCTCCCCTACTTCTCTCCTGGACGTCTCTTTCTTTACCTGCCATGTGAATTCATCTCCATCCTCTTCAGAGGAATACATTTTACGGCTCGCAGAGAGCCGCCAACGTGCTCGTATAAACACTGAAGCCCGACAGCAAGACAGAAAGCTGGTTTATGATGAATCCCATCGTGCTGTATCCTTTCAACCTGGAGACGAAGTGCTTCTTTTGACGCCTATTCGCACACCTGGTTTGTGCGACAAATTCCAGCCACGGTTTATCGGGCCGTACACAGTTCTTGAAGAAACTTCACCAGTGAATTATCGCGTGACGCCACTTGTAGCCCCAGCTGATCGCCGTTATCGAACTACTGAGGTCGTTCATGTCTCCCGTATGAAGCCCTTCATGCGACGTTCTTTGTCCCCTTGACTTGCCGCGGCCAGGCTGGCCGCTTTCACGTGGGGGGAATTAGTGTGGGCATTTAGTATACCAATTCTCTTCATCTGTACATTATCATCATTATCATGTGTTGCTCATGCATCCTCATCGTTGTCACGTAGCATCATCATCTTGGTTCGTTTATCTCAGCTGTCGGCTGGCGGTTCCTCGGGCCTAATAAAGGTCTTCCAAACCAAGACTCCATAATATTAATATATATATATATATATATATATAGGTTGCTTGGCAATTGCAATTCTTTCACATGTATTTTTAATGGTGCTCCTTCGACGTTTATTGTATGAGCCGGACCACGTCGAATATCGCTCATTTTTTGTCCGAGTTAGTCCAAAGCAAAATATTTTTATATATGGTTATTGAGTTAGTTTGAGTGAGTTCCATTTATTTTGCCAACCTATGCCGTACATGGGATCTTTCCGTATTCCGCAGGGTGTAGTCTGAGTGTTGTTTGCGAAATGTACTGTAACCTTGCTCGTTTGAATAGCGAATTTGGTTTTGAAGTTAAGCAAAATCGTTTGTTCCAGGTGTTAAAAGCTGAACAATATTGCTGCTATTTTTCTGTCATACAAGCATCCAGAAATCTTTCCGAAATGCTCTGTTTGCGTTCTTTTTGCAAAATCGCTTGATGCTGCTTTGGGCAACCCGGACAATGACGACGTTTCAATTTTTCGACAACGAATTGCACACAAGCTGTTTGCGATAAGCAAGAAATCACTCTGATGTGCGATTGGAGGTGGAAAATATGTAGTTTGCTATTTGTATGAAGGCTTGAGATAAATGTAAAGGGACAACTGAAAATTAGGGTGAAAGAGTGTGCTGGCGTAATCTCTAATTTAGGTAGGTACCTCATCTTCCAGTATAGCTAGGTGGCGCAGACATTTTGATATTTCGGCGTTTCGATAGTTGGGTGTTTTGATTTTTTGGCTTGGTGCAGAAGACTGAGGCGCAAAAAACATATCGTGAAGCAGGAAGAGCAGAAAAGAAGAAAGAACAGCGCCATTGGCATTTTACACTTTCGGTATCTTGTTTAACCGGCTTTTTGATTTTTCGGTGTACTAACTTTTGGCATTCCAATATTTCGTCATTTCGATTTTCGGCGTTTCGAGTGCCACATTATTATAGCTTTAGTCAACAAAAAATGCGAACTCTAACTAGGTGCATTTAAACCACGTGCAGCGCTCCGCTTACCGATAAGTAATACCAACCTGTGCGACAAAAGCAAATAATCCATGAAAAAAAAATATTGCATAGCAAAGTCACAGTTATGAACTAACTGAATAGTATTTGAGGGACCATGTTTAATTAACCAGTAATCATGCGTTGGTTTATATTTGCAACTCATCCGCCGCGAAACATACCTTTTTTTATTTTTGCGGATTCTTTGCTCGTTGTTCTCTATCAATTTATTATTCTTCAGATGTAATTAACCAGGTGCTTTACACGTCAGTATTCCTTCACAGTGTCACAAGAGATGCACGTGGTGCACTCTAAAAGTATTCGAATTCCTCGATGACCAAAGCTAATACTTGCACAGAAATAATTTGAATAAGTACTTAGAGAGCTCCATATACTGTCTAGATATTTCTCGCGTCCACTCAGCTTGTACCTAATGCTAGGATTGCACTTAATGCTAGGAACCACCACAACCAGCCACCTTAATGTAAACACATGCGAGGACTGATATCAGTAGAACGCCAATTTAAAATTGTCTAGCTGACTAAAAACAAAAAAAAAGATTTTTGAAAAAAAAAACATACAGTCAGTACACAGGGCAGGCTGCTAGCAAATGCGCTCTGGACACATCAATGTTAAATTTAGAACCTAGTGCGGTGCGTCATTGGCTCAACATCTTTCTGCAGAACACCACAGTCTAGATGCTGATGGTCTACAAGTCCTTCAATTAGCAGAAGTGGTCTCTTACTATGTGCTTTATTTTTCCAACTGCGTCATGCGTATAGTCTTCTATGCAGCCCCCTAGAATAGGTTTAATTGAAGGACTCATTGAATAAGAGATACAAGCTAGCTAGTTTTCATTTTGTACCAGCACCAAAAAGCACATCGGCACTACTGCCGCGTGCTCCACATAGCACCACTCAGTGAATAGACAAACACCATGATGAAAAATAGCAATGAGCAAAGTGCATGGTTAAACCCACCAACCTCAAGACTAGAGGGTTTCGTTACACCGGCCGTACAGACAATAGCATAAAGGCTTTTACTTGTCATCTTCGTGTTGGCGATGGTCAAGAGTTGTAGTGTGCAACATCTGTGCACCGGGCCCCAGTGCATAAACCGGGTTTTCAGCAAAAATATGTCGCTTCTTTTAATCAAAATTTGCCAGAGGGAAAATGTCTGGTGATCGAATGCTTGGTAGTCTGTAGGAAGTCCTGTCACAGCGTTGATACCGCTTATTGTACACCATTCTATAGAAGCAGCAGTGGGGCTTAACATTCATGAACCATAGAAAAGCACTGACACAGAACAAGTACTCCCACGTGCGAGCTTAGTTAAAAAAAAAAAATGTTGGAGCGATTTCCTTTTTCTTGGCGCATCATTCAGGAGTACCATTGCAGAAATCATGCGCGGCGAATAAATATTTGTAGTACTTTAACCAAAATATATGCGACTAACAACCGCCTCATACTTCACTATATAATGAAAATATACTAGAATTCCAAGACTAAGAAAAGAAGCTATGGCATACACTGCACGCCTTTTTATAGCAGATGCACGTTACGTACGTCATTGTGACCACTACCGATTCCCTCTCGGAGTGAAACTGTGCGTGCTTGTGTGCGTGTGTCTGTAGAAGATGTTCAGATCGGCCTCTTCGGCTTGGCGCCGCTTGGACACGGGGGACGATTGCAGCTAAGCCTACCCTAATTTGTTCCAGGTCAACGCCCTCGAGGTGCGCCAAGACAGTCATACTTCAAATTCTTCAACACAAAGCGACAGTCATACTTCGAATTCTTTAGGGCTGTTGGCTTTCCCCGTCAAAAACTCTTTGGACACGCCTGACTGACTGACGGCCTAGGGAGAGCTGTTTGAAATCGAGGCTGCTTGATTTGTTTGACGTGCCAAGAGACGCGCTGAACAACTAGCCGAGAGCTTGAGATCCGTCATCAGGTATGTTTCCCACACTCTGTGGTGCTTTCAAGTCTTCCATTCCCAGAGCCCGTAGCCTGCCTAGCGCTGCAGGCCCTATTCTGCACGTGCGATGCAACGTTATTGCACTCTGCTGTGACCTACGTTGTGCTTCTCCCTCGCCATGTGACGAACTGAACATGCACACTCTCCCTTTCCTGGGTTGAAAAGAAGGCAGTCTTTGACTTTCTCTCTCTTTCTCCCTCTCGTTTTTTTTTTAAATTTTTATCGCTGCGCCGCGCTCCCTGCTGGGCTGCAGAAATTAGGCGCCTTCTTCTAACCACTACCCCCACCATGTGGGGGACGGAGATGAAGACGGCAATTTTTTTGGACTGCCCTGGACTGAATGGACATGCAGTCTGTCCGTTTACAGTGATATGCAAGGCGGCTTTCCTATAAGGTTTATTTTGCAACCAAAAACTCTCGTTCAAAGACTGCTTTTCTCCCTCATTGTGCCTTTACCTTTTCGAATTCCAGCGAATGCACGCGAGCATGCGAGTACAACAAAATGTCACCTCTCCAAATTCCAGCGAAGGCACGCGAGCACAACAATATCTCAAAAAGGTGTATGGCAAAAACTCAATGAGCGAGAAAAGCAGTCTGTGAACGAGAGTTTTTGGTAGGAAAACTAACCTTACAGAAAAGCTGCCTTGCAGATTATTGCAAACTGTCCATTGTTTTCTCCTGCAGAGAACTTTAGGAAGACCACGGCTTAAAACGCGAGCACCGAGACGCTCTGAACCAGCTCTCGGAAGCTCTCATCAAGCTTCCATGATGCTACCATCAACATATAGTATTACGCTACCTTTAGTGTGTAAATAGTGTATATAAACGTTGCTCTTATCAGCACCGGCTACTCTGTTTGACTTCTACCTGACACTTGGCTAGCTCCTTCGAATACATCACGAGCAAGCAAAAGGACACGGAGTTGTTAAGATGAAAATCTGCAACATCACAATCGCTTTTATTGCGTGACCTATTAGTTCTCCGCCACATTCGCCCAATCGTGTCCACATATAACTTTCCAGTTTTTATAGCAACGACACACCGTTGATTGCGGTCATGTCATTGAATGTCAATTAAACAGCGGTTGCATTATTTATTTGCAAATTACTTCTTCATATTTTATGGTGAAGTAATTTATTATTTGGCTACCTAAGGAGCTTTCTAACTTGTCTTACTTTTTTATCAAGACTTGAATATAATGTAAAGTTTTATTTGGTTGATTTTGAGCATTACCTTCGCAAATGAAGTACATCTGTCAGCGACAATCATCCTTAACCTCTCCCAGTGCCAGTAGGTCCGTTCAAGTTACGTGATGAGAACCAGTGTGCTGGACTATGTCATATATGACATGCCGCTCAAATTTCGGTCTCTGCATTTCTGATGAATCCAGCCGTCTTTTGTGAAGTCTCTACTGGCAAGTTTTTTTAAAAATTTTGTTTTGTTATTTTTAAAACTGGTGGCCTCAGACAAGCTTATTACGCCGCTTCTCACCACTGGATAGCCGCTGTTGCGCGCGGCGCCTGGGCCGACGGAGGAGGGCCGCGTTCTTTGTTCATCAAACAAGTCACCGAAGGGCTGCCAGCCTGCTGTCCGCCGCGTATCATCCAACATAGCCAGAAGTGAGGTGGCATTCCGACAACATAATACGTTCGACGAAACGATCACAATGGTTTCTTAGTGTCACAGGTGCAGTGTGGTGGCCACGCCCTAATCAAAGATCTTGACTTGAGCGAGCGTGAGCGGCACCGTCAGAAATGGTGTGTATGCCTCGTGATTCAACAGCGCATTCTGGACCCATTCCCTGATATAGTCAAAACGCACACTTTATAGTTAGCCACCCAGCTCATTCGTAAGAGATCTCTCGCCCTGTCTGTACAGAATGTAATAAATCCTCTGTTAAGTTTGCCGCCTTACTCCTGAGTGCACATGCGTTTTCCTTTCTGTCTCTATACACGCCCTTTCTTGCCCCTATTTCTCCACCCCCAGTGCTGGGCAGCAAACCGGATGCCATGATATGGTTAATCCCCCAGCGTTCCTTTCTCTCTCTTGCCATCTTACTGCCTTGGCATCTTCATCCCGGATATCCAATGTCTTAAAAGACCGGTACAAATAGATAAGTTAAAGAATAAAACAGATGGTGAATATTTTCTGCATGTTCAGACACTGCATATAAGTGGTCATCCTCAAAAATTATCAACTTTAACACCGCGGACAGGTGCTGATGTACCCTGAGTAGCTTCGAGCATGGACTCGACGCTTTCAATCTTCATTAAACTTCTCCCTTTCGATTTCATCCTTCGGGGCTTTATGTAGTTCTTCATCTAACGCGCTGCATTCGTGCTGCCCTGCTACCACTTCATTTCTTCTGTTTATACGAACTGTTTCGGGTACAATTATAGGCTGCCTTCTTGGACTGATAATGATGCCGTTTTGCATCCTTATGAATATTCGAATAGTGCTATGGTGAACTCGCACGCATCAAAACACTGGGCCATTACATTCAACGTCGTATGACCATAATCATAGCTAATTACGACACAAAAAACAGCAAAAATTGCTTTTAGGCTTAAGATGGCAGTGTCTATGCTTTACTGTAACTGTTATATTTATTTTTTGTCAATTTGTCCAATATGTCATTTTATGCAGCGGCCGCCGAACTTGTGCCGCTGTTCATAGTGGTACTCTCGGTTTCTGAAGCTGGATGAAGATAACTAAGCCTGATTTTTACTGGCTACATAAAATGTGAAACGAAGCTATGAATCAAGATGAAAAAGGAGACAAATCTGTGAAAAGTCAGTGCTGGCGCAAAAATGGCGCGCCGATTGCGCTGATGAAAAACGTCGGCGGTGGCTGCGTGGCGAAAACTCTCGGCGGCGGCGCGCCGACCAGCCGGCGCACACCTCTAAACACAGGCAGCACACCGGCGTTGGACCGATCTTGGACCGGTATTGGCTAACGTCAGCTGCAATATTGGCCCAAGGTTGGCAAATCCGCAAAGTGCAACTTCTTCCGATGCAGGACCGCCGTTCAAGCCAACCTGGGGCCGAAGTCCTGCCGTTGCATTTGTCGACACCCAGCCGACGGCGGCCCACTCTACGAATGCCAATGAAGGCCCGTCCTTTCACCGACGTAGTTGCCAACATACATCCAGCATAGGACCATTCTCGGGCCACTTTGTAGCCAATGAAATGCCGTTATTACGCCAGCATTCGCTTTACGACGAATATTGGCTACCATTGGCTTGCCAATTTTCCGCCGTTATTAATATGGGCTTTTTACTACTGGCATTTCTTTGCCGGTGCACTTTACATTACGTCCCCAGAATCTCCTCTAGCAGATTATAGCAGCCCCGTACGAGCTTGGCAGCGTAGTATACGTCAAGGCGACTGACCACTGGATCACTAGTGTAGAAGCACTACAGGATTTCACTAAATCTTTCATTTTTGCCTTTTTTCTTGCATTGCCTATTACCCTCCCAACATGTAGAGCATAAGACACATATTTTTCTTCAGTTTCGCGAGACTGGGCTGTTCTATCAAGTATTAGCTAAAAAACATTAACTAAAGTAACTGCTCCGTGCAAATATTCCGCACACTAGCAATCTCTAAATAAGAATACCAGAACACAATTTTTGTAACTTTTTATGCCAAGCCAAAATATTTATTTCAGTTCGGCTTTTCAAGTTGCTGCAGTTCAGTAATGAAGCCCAAACTAGGAGGCGAGTACAGCAAGGCTCTATCGGCATAGGGCTGGCCAGGGCAGCAGAGGTTGGGTGATGATTCAGAGGCTGCAGCAGGAGATGAGGCAATGACAGTGGGCTGCCCAGGGTCCTGCAAGCAGCGATTGGGCAGGAAACCAACCATCACAGGCTGTCGCAGATCCCTGCTCCGAGGGGCAGCAGCGACCAGGCTGCAAATCTATGAACACATCTGTAAAGTGCCTTTCCTAACCTCCATCAAGGCCAACAAACTTCAACAGCCACGTCTTGATGAAACGCTGTGCTTTTTCAGACACCTGCATACGTAAATAGAAATAAACACCTCAAGATAAGTTCTAAGCACTGCAGTATAACATATATCAAGCAAAAACAATGAACAACAATGACAGTAGACGTTATAATGTACTATCCAGATCAAATGCTATGTGGCCATTATGGAAAGAAATGAACAAATACTTCAACAGTCATTGTGCAGAAAAAAATCTGCCACAGACCAAAATATTCAGGAATAGGTTTCAATTAAAGTTGATTAAAACAAGCTTTTTTGACTAATTGACAAATAGACACCAGGTCTTTCATGATTTCTACACATGATTTACAGGGTTGCAAGCCAGGTGAACTAGTCTGCAGCTATAGCCTATGGCTGTATAAATTTATAACAGGACAACAAGACACACGACTGCACGAACTTTCAACTCTGGATTATTCTTCGGCACACGTCAGCTAATACTGCACAAGAGGATGACAGACCACCAGATAGACAACACAAGATAAAAGAATCTATTCTAACGCAATTTCAGCACTGACACTTGTGGATTATTGCAAGGCTCCTGTACCAATTTTAAAATGGTATCTCCAAAGGCTATGAAAGATGTGCTGATGTGGTTTCCTATGTTGTTCGTTTCGCATTAAATAAACCTCCGAAATTTCACGTGCTTTCAGTGACTTGCATTGATCTGAAGTCTTCGTTGTATAGGAGACCAGGACTGGATAGGCAGCTCACCAAAAAGCAGTACTTGACAGAAACTCGCGACACAATACAGCCTTTGTGGACCGGCTGCAGAGAGAGAACGTACTTGTGGCGCTACCATGCTTCATTTTGGAACGAAAAGCTCTAAAAGCCATTGCGCCAGTAATACTGTACTGTGGTTTAAAAAAAACTGTCAGAAGGCTACTCTCACATAAATAGCACTTGAAAACAGAAAGGAGCTCTGCAAAGCGAACTGCATCTATGCATGTGGCATCGAAGAGACAGTGTTGTGCAGTGATGGCAACTTCCTTGTGATCATTTCCTGGTTGGGATTTTGTGCTATGGTAGTACTGGCTTATATGCCTGCGTGGCGACGATACTACACTGCGCACTTCTGTAGTGAAAAAAACGAATAAGTAGTGGCTGCAGCATCACTTTTTCTGGCGGCATATGTACACCCTGTCTGCGGAATGCATGTACCTGTTGTTTGCCTGTTGATCAGGCAAACGACTGTGACAGCCTAGCACGGGTGGTGTCGCCGTCGTATGGTTGATAGCGCGGAATGAATTTCCAACCATAACGGCTGCATTTAGATGGGGACGAAATATAAAAAGAACACCCGCGAACCAAAAAATATGTGCGCATTGGAGAACCCCAAACGGTCACAATCTTGGTACGCACACTACAGCGTACCTCAGAATGATATCTTGTTGGCACATTGAAGCCTAGCAATTATCGATGTTGAACAGACATGTTTATTTTAGGCCGACACAGGGAAGCGGAAAAAACTGAAACTGCGTGTTAGGTGAACTAAACAAAGGGTAAACGTCGAAGACATTTGATACTTCTCTAGAAATGCACAAATTCCGATGTTACTTAGCCACAGCAGCAAGTGAGAAAAATGCTTACTGAATTGGCTGGCTTCATAAAGCTAAGCTTTGAGTACTCTGCTCCTTTGCAACAAGAACCCTGTCTTTTGCACAAATTAGGTTAAGGAGAGGCACTTCAGCATCGAAATTTTACCGCGAGAGCATCTTTTAAACAGCCCAGAGGCGTATGAACAAGTGTTGTGGGCAATGCACCTTTCCTTTACACGCAACCGTTTACAAAAAAAAAAAAAAAAACTACCCGCCTATCGTTTTGTTCACTACACGCACCAGCTAAAGTTTGGTGGTGGTGGTTAAATAGACGGACGCATGGAAACTTTGTTAGTCTTGAAGTTCACTACTCAACGCTCAGTGGGCCAGATAAAAAAAAAGTTTACAATGCCGTTTGTTGCACAATATGCTCGTTTCATTTCCAGCAAAACACCAATCCAGCAAAACAAGGCATCTTTGAGGTAAAACATTGCGGAGGCACATGTATGAATATATTTTCATACAACTGTGAGGTTGCTAGAAGAGAAACCAGTTGTAGATAACTCAAATGAACTTTTCATTGTGTAACTTTGTGATAGCCTTTTTCTCTCAATCATATTTAGCCAAAAACAACATTGTCACAAAGCTGCCCACACGATGTAGAGTCATTTGCCCCACCTCACCTCCCCACCTCACCTCCCCCCCTCAATAGAGCCATTTGTATTGAAAATTGGGATCAGTAGAACACTTCTTAGTGCGAGGGAATGTTTTATGAACGTTCTGCCATTCTTCATTTGCCTTTATTTTGATGATTCTCCAGCAAGAGAAAAAAACATGAAAAATCTGTCACAAAGTAACCCAATTTCATGGTAGTACAGGTCTTCGACATCTAAGCTAAATTCAGTGCATGTCTTTGGATCATTCTGCCGCAGAAATATCACGATAGCCCCTGAATTGGGCACAAAAAAGGGATCATAATAACGCTATGCCATGCCCCAAAAAGAACTCATGACTGCTGTTAAGTCGCTAGAACACGAGGGTCAACGACAAGGCCGAGTTCAATGACGTGATAGGACTAAAATGTCAGTGAACCTCTCATGTTTTACTTCAATAAAATCAAATATTGCTTTAAAGCAGTGTTTGCAGTGACTCGTGTAACACCAGCAGTTGGCAATATTTTCTTAAAGGTACACTAAAGAGAACTAATGTCTCAGTTTAGACTGACACGCTGCACACCGAGACCTCTCAAGCCAGAAGTTCATTTTCAGCGAAGAAAATATCAGGGATGAAGTTTATTGTTATTTTGTGATGCTCAAATTTGTAAAATGAATTGTATTTTCGCAACATTGGCTTGATGATTATTTCGGAAATTTCGTATCTTAGGATCATCACACCGACAGATAACAGTGTACTTAATTTTGATGAATCAATATTTACATAAGACCCAGTACACGTGTTTGAATATTATGATGTCACCTGGTTTCGTGCGAAAAGATCAAGCGACCATCTCCACCCACATTTTCTTTTGGTGCGTTATCTCAATTACCAAGCGTCGTTTCGCGGTAAGGGTGGTATTTCCTGGATAGATAAATTGTAGTTGACTAATACGCGAAAAATTTTTTTGGTTTTAATGTCTTTAAAAGCTGTACCGAGACAATTTTGAGACATCGCAAAAGGGACATTTTTAGTTTCCTCGGTATGCAAGCAGTATTACCACTTGCCACACAATAGTCAGCCAGCGTGCATGAGATTGTTACTTTGACTTTAAAGTTTTTGTTCCAACGTATTGGCAAGCAATGGAGTGGACATTATCATGACAAGTCAACAAGGTTCCTCTGAGTTTGCAAACGAAGTTTCCATGCAGCCTGAATCACAGAAATCACTGTCATGGTCAATAGGGACAATGCACTCATGGTTTATATGTACCACGAGCAGATCGCTTTTCTGCCATTAGTACGTAGCAAATCGCCAAGTTCCTGCAACGTCACACTGCCTTGTCATATCACAGAGAAGCCACCCACTTGATATCGAAATTGATAGTGTCTTTTAAAATTAGAGGTATTAAAAACATATGCGATGCTTTCCCACGCAACACAAACTATCTTCTTGAAACCAATCGTCTTCTATAGAACAACAATTCCTAAATATTGAAAATTTGTCTCAGTACTCCTTTAAGTGATGCCAACAAGATGAATTGGGACAGCAATATCAGATGGTTTGGCAGTATGTATTTGGGTACATGCACCATTACCTGATCAATTGTGAAGGGAAAAATATAACGAATGGGTGGTAGATCACAGCCGGTCTGTAGGCACTCGCTCGCTCCCTGCTTTTATGGCCTAAGCAGCCGCCGCGAGTAAAATATAGTTGTTTTTATACAGTGTCCGCGCGCTCCGCATGGGGGCATCGAGAGGCAACTCTTCAAAACGCATTTTGCCGCATACGCACTGCTTTGTAAATGAGCTGTCCTTGGCCACTTTCTCGCGCCAATTACTTTTCAATTTGTAGGAAGCAGTGAGAGTAGTAGACGTGTGTGTTGCACAGCCTGCATTTTTTGGCACGCATGCATTGGGTAATGAATATGCAGACGCAACGACACGAAATATTTTTTTAAGGCTCAAACACATTCTATTCGCTGAATCCGAAAATGCTTTAGGCTCGTGTGGTTGTATTTATTATATAGGTGCACGTTAAAGAACTCCACATGGTCAAAATTCCCAGAGCCTTCCACTATGGTGTATTTCGTAAACATATCAGTGAACTAACTTCCTCGAATAATATTCCTTGACAATAACAGTTATTATTGAGCAATACGTTGAAGATTCACTGCTGCTGGCCTGTTCGGAAAGTGTGGACAAGAGTCACGCAAAAGCGTCGGCGCTAATTACAGTCGACTCCCGTTAATACGAAGTTCACGGGATCCGCAAATTCATCGAATTAAACGAACTTCGAATTAAGCAAAAAGCACTAAAAACGGCACTTTTATTAGTTTAAAAGTGCGACAGTTTTGAGGAAAAATAGTCTGTCATCTTCTTCTGCTTGCCGAATCTGGCTGCGGCTAGCAAGTTTTGTAAGGAATACACGTGTCGAAGTGCTTCTTCGGCGTTGTGTTCTCCAACAAAAAACCGCTGCGCAAGAGCAAGACCCGCAGCTACATCGGCAGCCCTCGGTGGTGGCTCATTTCCGATGTCGTCGTCATTTTCAGGAATGCAGTCATGGGGCCGAACCATCTGCACGATTTCGCTGTCCGTTAGTGGACCGCATGTTTCGACGTTGCTGTCCACAGCGACATACTCGTCAAAACGGACGTCACCGAGAGCGGCGCGAAAGCTACCGTCGTCGAGCTCATTTGTTTGCACTTCCACTGGCGACCAGGATAAGCATCCCCCGAGTTTTCCATAGAACCACAGGCCCGGAAACAATTGGCGATGGTTTCTTCTTTCACGCGGGTCCATGCTCGCGCTAGCATGTTGATGGCACTAAGCAATCTCACGTCGTATTGCGACGATTTGTCCATGCACAAAAGCATGCGCTCGACGAGATGCTGCCTATACAATACCTTCACATTTTTTATTATGCCCTGGTCCTTGGGCTGCAACACGGACGTCGTGTTTGCAGGCAGGTACACAAGACGGATGGCACTGAAGGCAGGTACGTTCATGTGGGCACTACATTGGTCCACAAGGAACAACACCTTACGGTTTGATTGCGCGAACTTGCGGTCGAGTTTGGTGATCCAGTCCTTAAATATATCGGATGTCATCCACGCCTTTCTGTTCGAGGCATAATCCACAGGAAGCGTCTTCACGCCTTTAAAGCACCTAGGCTTCACAGCCTTCCCGATCACAAGCAGGCGACACCGTTCTGTGCCAGTCATGTTCGCCGCGACTAGCACCGACACTCTCTCTTTGCATCTTTTGTCTCCAGAACAGTCGTCGTCTTTAAATGTCAGGGTCTGGTCCGGTAGCAGCCGATAAAAAAGCGCAGTCTCGTCTGCATTAAAAATGGCTGCCGGCTGGTATTCTTCGAGGTACTCACAAAGCTTGCCCGCTTTCCATGTCAGGCACGTTTCCTCATCGACTGACGCCTTCTCCCCACACACGCTTTTAAAAATCAAGTCGTGGCGATGTTTCAAACGCGTAAGCCACCCATCCGAAGCAGCGAAGTCGTTGATGCCCAACATTTCAGCAAGCGATGACGCTTTTGCAGTGACGACTTCACCACTGAGAGGAAGTTTGTTGTTTCGTGCCTCTCTAATCCAAATCAGCAGTGCTTCCTCCAACTCGGGGTAGGCGCCGGTGCGCATCCGCTTACGCGATGTCTTGGATTTTTCACTTTCAAACGCATCCAATATTGAGCGCCTATTCTTTATGAAAGTCGACAGCGTGTTAGGCTTAATAGAGAGTTTTAGTACTGCGTACGCTGCGTACGTGGCGGCGTTACGAACGTAAGGACGCCACGTTCTGCGCAATGCGCATGCGCAGACCGCAACGCGCACGTATCGCGTTACGTACGCAGCCGCTACGTACGCACGCATGAGATGCGTGCGTGCGTACGCATGAGGTGATCGCGCCGCTCTCGAACAAGTTCGCGACAGCGCGACACTTCGTTTTGCAAAATGGCGGCATCGAAGGCAACACCTCCGTGGAATGCAAGCACCGACCGGCTCTGTGGCTTAAAATATGGCCATAATCTGGCTATAACACTTGGATTGGCTCGCATTGGCTGTCAACACCACGTGCTTCTATTTTGATCTACCAGGTGGCGCAACACGCTTCGTGCTCGTTACGTACGTGGGTACTACGGCGTACTAAAAGCCGATTAGTGGCAAACGACGCCACGTAACGCAAGGCGCTTGCGTGATGCGTACGTAGAACCATTCCGCAGTACTAAAACTCTCTAATGCCGTACTTTCTTGCAATGTCTTGTTTGGCGGTGCCTCCCTCGTCAACTTCCTTCAAGACTTCGACTTTCGTCGCTAGGTCTAGCGTTCGGTAAGGGCCAGGAGTTGCCATTATCAAACGTAGGTCACCACCAAAACACTCAAAATCAGTGGCGCAATTATGTAAAAATTCCAAATCCGGACGGAGGCGGTCTGTCGGTGACGTCAAAAAATGGGCGGTCCGCAGCGGTCGCGAGGATGAAGGGAAGTGAACAGCCAATGAGCGAAATGAAACCTCGCGTCATCATTTTGACGTGAACTTGGGGACCGTATAGCAAAGTGAAAAGTGTTTTTAACGTGTTGAAAAATGTTTAACTACTATTGATCATCATCAAATTGTGTTGGCACAAGTTTTCAAACGTTTATTAAGAAATACGGCACAATATAAACGTATTTTTTTTGTTATTGTTATGAAATAACGCTAAATTTAGCGGGACGGTACGTGGTGGCGCTAAATACAACCCCGTTTCAAGCAGTTACTGTTTTCATATCTCCTCCCCTATACAAACCTAAACAGCGCAACTTTCGAAGTTGTTGGCTCAGTCGAGCGCAATCGTGGCGGAGGTCAACTGTACCAGTAGTCAACAGCAGCAGCGGCTCATCGGCGTTATCCGATGCTCAGCGCGCGCTGGTGCTCGCCTTTATGGACGAACATCCCCAGCTCGTGGCGAATGCCATCGAGCTGCGGCACGGCGTCACCATCACCGACCGGTGGCGGCTGTGGCAAGAGCTCAGCGACGCGCTGAACCATGAAGTGCCTGCGCAGGAATGACAGGCTTGGTGGCGCAGGTCGGTGCGCGAGGCCCGCCGTGACACCGCCGCCATCAGAGACGCACAAACGTAAGTGACCGTCGAATGGCACGGGCAATATGTTCTGTGACATTAGTGTATATTTTCAGGGGCACTGTATGGGGTTGGCTGCCTGGCTTCCGCGGCCAGGTTCTACAGTTGACTGGGATGACACGCTTCAGTGGCGTTTTTGGTCTCACCTATCAACAGGTAAGCACTCTGCCGCCGCAGTATCACGGGTTCCTGAGCGGTACCATGACAGAGTTTGATATCTGAAGGGGTGCCTTTAGAGGAACCTTGTTAAACGGGAATAAAGCGCACGAGAAAGTAATCAAAAGTGGGTAGGTTTAACTAAAATCTCAGTTTGCAGCCCTTGAAGTACAAGGGGTATTAATTTATCATAAAACACGCAATGACTGCGGGCAAGTGCATGCACTAAAATGGTAATACATGACATCAATGACCACTGAATAGCTGCAGAACATTTCCGCAGATGTTTAGTACATAAGGTTGCAAAATAGCTAGAGTAACGAATACCCACTTTCTGAAAAATTATGCTTACTACACTTTCCAGCAGGCGAATGTTACCACTGCTGCAGTGGAAATGGATGTGGAGGCCACTGAAGCGGCTGTAGATGGCAGTGACACAGTAACACGCAAGCATCTGAGAACTTAGTGCTTTATTGAGTGCAGGACTGGAACCTTGAGCAGGGCGACAAGGTGCTCAAGGTGAGTAGACCCTTTGTTTACATTTTACATAAGGGGCATAAGCATTCTCCATGTTCTATTATGATGACTGAAACCAACTTGGGCTGTAAACAAGAACCATGCATTGTATTGAGGGCATGGTATCGGGTATCTGCAATGATAAACTGCCGGGCAAAAGGTTAGTTAGCCCTGGGGCCCTTTCATGGTGAGAGATGCATTTGAGGACATTAATAAAGAGCAGTTTCAACAAATGTTTGTAGGCCCACACGAGGAGGGCATAGCTTGTACACAAAGCTTCCCACTTTCAAAGGATGCCATCAGGCCAGTTGATCTTCAAATGAGGGGAAGTTGTTGTGCCCGTTGCAATTCTTGGCAGCAGCAGCAGCTTCCAGCCACGAGATGGTTAAGGGTTTACCGGCAGCTCACTTAAACATTTACACCATGATGATTCATCGCAGGTGCTGCGGGAGATGAAAAAATCAACCACCCGCATCGCTCCTGCAGAACGGCGTGTGGCAGCGGCACAGGAGAAAGCGGCAGCGGTGCAGGAGGGCACTGGCCATGGCTGAGGGCTTTCTGCGAGAAAGGGATACGTAGTTTAGTTTAATTTTTTGTCATGTGTTCAATGTTTTTTCTTGTCATCATTCATTATAGATTTGTCGGTTTCAATGTGTTTAGGTGCTGCTGTTCATGTTCAATTTTATACGGTTCTGGAGACATATACATAGTTTAGTTTGTTTTTCGCCATGTTTTCAACTTTTTATCATTCATAATTGGTTTAGTGTTTTGATATGTTTACGTGTTGCTGTTCATGTTCTAATTTATTCATTTTTTGTTTGCATTTAGTACATATTACTAGATTTAGGTTAGCATTTACTTTGTATAAGGAGTGCAGCATTTTTTATGTTCGATATATGCATTTCTCAATGTATGTTCGAGCTGTTCTAGTGGCAGTGTTTTTTACCCACATTTCAAAGGTGTCCAGTCATTCACACGGAGACCACGAGTGTATAGTTGACATTTTCTGTTAATGTTTCTTTGATATTTGTATTGTCCCACTGTGTTTTCTAGCTCACTGTGATTTTTATTCAGCATTACCACATAGTGTAGTAATGCGATATCTTTTTGCATCACACTGTGATATTTTCATTTCAGCACAATGAGGCTAAGATGCAACAACTACATTCCGAATCTTGTTTGGGAGCGCTAAGCTAGTAAGTGGTCATCTCGCATCTTGTTTGGGAGCGCTAAGCTAGTAAGTGGTCATCTCGCACAGTTTTACAGAGGAAAATGGTCATCACAGCAACATGCCAGCGATTGATTTCATCTAGTTTTCGATGTAAACGACTCTTTGCGGGAATAAATTTCGAACGTGGTATGGCTTGGGAGCCGCGAGATGGCTGAGGGAATTATTCATGCTGTATGTTATCAAAACAACTCGCCTGTTGTTTGCCGTCTTGATTTGCATATTTTTTAGCATTGCAGCATGACTGCAGTCGTGAACTCAAATAAATGTTATTTTAACATTCACACAATGTTTAGGACAATGAGCAAAAAAAACAGCACAACTTGACAAGCACAATTGCTCGTCAAGCCTGGCGTGCACAATTGAATGCTTGTAGTCAGTCACTATGACAAGATATGGACTTATGTATCATGTGTTCATACAACATGTTTTTAATGGAATCTCGATTTTTATGCGTTCTGGTGAAAAGAATTTTGAGACGTTGCTGCATTGTTCGCACAATTTTGTGATAGCAACATTCAGCACAGAGTGCCGCTCATATATGCTTGCTCCAATCTAGTCTGTTGTGACTGTGATCGCTATTATGGAAAAGGGTGTTTCTGTTGCATATTTCATGTGCCACTTAAAGAAAATGCAGCATTTTGACATTGCCACCTTGCTTCATATTGAAGCACAAGTAAGTACTCTGTGTATTCAAATGTGGCAAACACAGCCCTTTCATGTCTAGATGCACTAGAATCAGTGTAAATAAATTATGTGTGGGATATGAAAACATGAAAACTCACCGTTCCTGTGTACTTCAAAAAAGGTCCAAGACAGCGCTGCTGCCATCTCTGAGCAGCACGTTGCGTGGTGTGAGCATATGGCTCCCCCTTGGCTCTCCATCGTCATCCTCAGCTGGTGGCATGTCCACGACATACTCGTCCAAGGTCCAGTCGCCTGCATGCAACGCAATGTTGTGGAGAGCAAAGCAAGCATAGATGATTTGCGCTGCCCGATCGGGGTTGTAGAGCATCGTTCGAAAGTGCTGCAAGCAGCGGAACTTGCTTTTCGACACGGCGATACACCTTTACACAACATTGTGCATGGATGCGTGCTCCTTGTTGTATCGGCCTTCGGAAGTGTTGCACGGTTGACTGCCAAGGACTGGAATTAGGAGCCATGGCTTGAGGGGATAGCCTGCGTCTCCTGCAATGTAAGCATAAAAGCTGAGTGCTCTGCCCAGATAGTACACATTAATACTTACCAAGCAGATATTCGCCAGGCTGCAGATGTGCAGCTAGGCGTGCACGCAGTGGGTTGTGTTCCCACACCCAGGAGTCGTGGCACGAATCTGGGAATCATGGGTCTATGACAATTATGCGCAGCCATGCTTTGCACATCTGCGATGAGGAGCGATATAAAATAGTACTGCATTTATACTCAGAATAAATACCTTTTTTCTACGCATATGCAGGAAACAATGCGTACTAGTACAGTCATTGGTACAAGAAGCTTCACTTAGAGGGAAACACAGGGTGTAGCACACTGAGGAGGGGGGAGTGTGGGGGCAACGACCCCACCTCTGCTGTACACATAACTACGACTTCCACTGAATGATCGATAAGTGAAAAGCTACGCGTTGCTCTTGGGAAAAAACACTCGTAAATACCAAAGCCAGCTCGTCCAATTGTGATTGTAAGCACTTTCGTGTTGGAAATACCTCCCTGTCGTGTATATACTTCTGCTACGTCTGCTGCCCATATTACCGATTACCTCTAAAATGCACAATTCAATTGCGTATGCATGCCAGTGCAAAAACGGCAACTGGCTCACGCACAAAACACTTGCCACTTATTATTACCGAGGCCTTGCGAGCCACCATCTAGCTCGCACCCAATTCCCTGCAGGTTCTTTTTCATTCGTTGCATTATTACTTTTTCCAGCTTTGGCGTCACAACTGAACAATTGCTCCGAAGGGCGAGTAATAAACGATCCTAACAGTACTTACGATCATGACGTTAGGACATAATAGCCCCTTCTGGACATGAAGCTCGCCGTGTCGGCCAGTCTGAATCCCTCTGGCTTGCGAATGGTGACCAACGTGCCATCGGCACACGCCAGCACCCCTGGGATGCCACCGCGTAGCACAAACTCCACCTTTGCCTCATCCTTAGCAGCTGTTGTCAGTAGGAAGTCCGCCACCCTTTTTCTAGCAGCCACGGTAATGATCGCCTCCGTCACCTCGTGGATGGTGTTGCTCACCGCCGACTGAGACATGCCGATGTGTTCCTCGCGACCAATGCTCTTCTGGAAGCTACCGGTGGCGAAAAATCGCAGCGCGCACAACACCTTTCTCTCTGTGGAAAGGCCACTGGCTCGCTGGCATCCGATGATAGGATCAAGTTCGTGGCACAAGCTACGCACTGTTCGTTTGGACAGACGAAAACATTGCCGGAACTCTTCTTCGCTGAACTCTTCAAATGCATCTTTTACCTCGCGTCGTCACCTCTGCTCGGTTAAAGCTACCGCACAGGCAAGGCGAAGTACCGTGTCAGTGGGAAACGCCATGTTGTCTAAGTGCCCCGGTGCCGAAAAGTCGCGCATTTTTTCCATTTCAATCCAATCCAGGCCACCTTGCAGCCATTTCAATCCATCCGGTTGCTTTCGGACAGTCTCTCCGACCGTTCCATCGCCTTTCTCCGAGAACCGAAAAAAAAAGAGTCACGTGACACTCCAGTCCACGTCACTCATAACGTCACAGCAATCGTCACAGCTTGTAAGGGCCAATCACGTGCGACTCAATGGAAGAGACCGCCTTTGTCCGGATTTGGAACTTTTACATAATTGCGCCACAGAAGCGCGGAAACACGTGTGAAATCAACCCAGCGCGCGGGTGACGCGGTGACACACTCGAGTCTCGACAAAAGTCAACTAAAGAGTCAGTCGATGCCGCCGATGCGATTCGCCATCGTTAAAAAGATTGCCGCTTCAAGATCTGTGGCGCTGCGGACAGTAGTGATGGCCGCAAGAGTCGAGGAAGAAGTAGGCGAAATACCAGGCAAGGACTGGGAGTATAGTGAGCTGTTACATCTAATGACGAAGGAGATAGGGAAAGAGAAGAAAACTGTTTGCTGGAAAGGAAAAAGGAAGCCAAAAAGTTGGTGGAACAAGGAAATCCGGGAGGCGATCGAGAAGCGACGCGAAGCCTCACGGGAGCATAGAAAGTCAAAAAAATATGGGAAATATATTTAGAGAAAAAATCCCTTGTACAGAAATTGGTAGAGGCAAAAATTAAAGGTGAAAGTGAACGCTGGATGACAGAGATACACGAAAAAAAGGAGGCTGCGCCTAGGATTTTTTGGAGCCACATAAAGGCGCTAGGTAGGAAGTCTGTCACAACGCAACAACATATTCTAGATGAAGGAGGAAATCAATTGGAAGGGTACGAAGCGCTAGGTTACATCCAAAAGGTAACAGCCGATTCGTTTCAAAAGAGCGTCCAGGGGATCTCCCCGGTGAGTAAAAGTGTGGCGGAGAAAGCAACAGAGGAAGAGCTAGTACTTGATAATTTCAACTGGAAAAAGGCCGAAGGAAAAATTCCAAAGCGCACTGCCGCGGGTTTAGATGGGATTCCCGTTAGCCTCATTAACGAACTAGGACATAACACTAAAGAAGCATTGTTAAAAGCAGTAGAAAAAAGCTTAAAGGACGGACAAATACCGGACAGTTGGCGACAAAGTAGAATGAACTTAATCTATAAAGGCAAGGGAGAAAAGGACAAGACTCGCTCGTATAGACCACTAACCATTACATCGGTACTATACAGGATGGCGATGCAAGCAGTAAAAATGAAAATAGAAACATGGGCCGAACATAACGATATTTTGGGAGAACTTCAGAACGGATTTCGAGTCGACAGGCGGTTAGACGATAACCTGTTTGTTCTCACTCAGTGTATAGAAATATCCAAAATAGAGAATAGGCCCTTGTACGTGGCTTTTCTAGACATCACTGGGGCATACGACAACGTTAATCAGGAAATTTTGTGGGATATATTGAAAGGAATGGGCATGGGCGACGACTGTATACAGCTTTTGAGGGAGATATACCGAGAAAATACAGTCTGCATAGAGTGGGAAGGAATGCGTAGCAAAGAGAACGTTGAGGTTAGCAGGGGTCTGAGACAGGGATGTCCTTTGTCCCCGCTGTTATTCATGCTGTACATGGTGAGTATGGAAAAAGCGCTAGAAGGTAGCAACATTGGTTTTAATCTGTCACACAAACAGGGCGGCATGATGATTGAGCAGAAGCTTCCAGGTTTATTTTATGCGGACGATATCGTCTTATTTGCGGACAGTCGAGATGATATACAGCAGCTGGCGAATATATGCGGAAGGGAAGGTGAAGCTCTTGGACTAGGATTCAGTGTAACGAAGTGTGGATTGATGGTATTCAATGATCCCTGTGATCAGACGGTGTCCATACAAGGCCAAGAAATACCGAGGGTAAGTGAATACAAGTACCTTGGAGTATGGGTAAATGAGAGTGATAGATACATGGAGGTACAGGAAAAAGCCTCGGTTGCAAAAGGAAAGAGGAATGCGGCAATAATGAAGCACAGAGCGTTGTGGGGATACAATAGGTATCAGGTGCTTCGAGGTCTGTGGAAGGGTGTAATGATTCCAGGGCTTACTTTTGGGAACTCAGTGGTGTGCATGAGGGCAGAGGTGCAAGCGGGAATGGATGTAAATCAAAGGACTGTGGGACGCCTCGCGTTGGGTGCTCACGGGAAGACGACAAACGAGGCTGTAAAGGGCGATATGGGGTGGGCAGGTTTTGAGGCGAGGGAAGCGCAGAGCAAAATAAGGTTGGAAGAAAGGCTAAGAAATATGAAGGAGAGTAGATGGGCAGAGAAGGTGTTCCGTTATTTGTATAGGAAGAGCGTGGACACACAGTGGAGAAAAAGAACTAGAAGACTCACTAGTAAGTATACGGCTGGTATTGTAAGCCGTATGTCAACAAAGAGCGTTAAGGGAAAAGTCAGGGAGGCGGAGAGGATTTACTGGATGGCAGCTATGGAGAAAAAACCGGCTTTTTTTTTCTTTATTCATACATATCCCCGCTTTGCCAGAGGCGTTACAGCAGGGGGGTTACAAAGTTGAAAAAAATACATCTTCATTAACACTGCACACTTGCTTAGATGTCAAACAATTCCATTCGTTAATAGTTTTAACAAAAAACGAGTTTGAATACAGGTTCGTCCTGGCCCGGCACGGCTTTATTTTGTGTATGTGGTCTGTACGTTGAGATATGTAATCTGGTCTTTTTAAGTAAGTGTCGCTGTCTAGTCCCGTTTTTTTATGAAATATCTGGTATAAAAGCTTCAAACGCAATTTTTTGCGACGGGACGACAGTAACTCCCAGTTTAACTCCTTTTTCATTTCGGTACAACTCTGTTTTTGTCCGTACCGACCCAAAACAAACCTGGCTGCTCTGTTTTGTATTTTTTCTAATTTATTTATCAAACCTGTTTGTGTTGGGTCCCAAAGAGTACAGGCATACTCCAAGATTGGACGAATGCAAGTGAGGTAGGCCGTGCTTCTAAGGTTAGGATCTGCACATCTCAAATTCCTTTGAATATAATTCAACGCTATCGCGGCTTTGGAAACCACATAATCCACATGTGCATTCCAGGAACAATCATGCGACAGCAATACACCCAAATATTTGTACGAGTATTTTTTATCTAATTTATTTCCTCCTAGACAAAAATTTGCATCAAATATTTTTTTCTTCTTTGTAAAACACACATGAACGCACTTATTTGTGTTTAACTTCATTTGCCACTTAAGGCACCATTGATGAATACGTGCAAGATCAGCCTGCAATTCAAGGACATCATGTTCTTTCTGAATTTTTCTGTAGACTACGCAATCATCAGCAAAGAGCCGTATACTTGAGCTTATATCTTTGTTAATGTCATTTATAAAAATTATGAATAGCAGAGGCCCCAATACAGATCCCTGGGGGACGCCCGAAGTGACCTCTAGAAATTCCGACTTAGTACCATTCAGGACAACACATTGGCGGCGTTGTGACAGGTAATTCTCTATCCAATTAAAAATTCTCTCATCTATATTAAATATTCGTAATTTTTCGAGGAGCAGAGGATGCGAAACAGTGTCAAAAGCTTTACTGAAATCTAAAAAGATGCAGTCTGTTTGCCCACCTAGATCAATTTCGGATACTAGATCGTTGTAGAACTCGAGAAGTTGGGTCGTACAGGAAAAGCCCTTACGAAAACCGTGTTGAGTCTTTGTTAACAAATCGTAATCTAATAAATGCTTCATTAGAGCCTTATATATTACATGTTCAATGATTTTACATGATATCGAGGTAAGCGAAATAGGTCTATAATTCGTGACATCTTTTTTAGGACCTCCTTTGTGGATCGGGACTACATTTGCCACTTTCCAGTCTTGTGGCAACTGGCCAGTGCTTAGTGATTTTTCAAAGATCAGGTAAAGGTAGAGCGAAATGGGGTTAACGCACTGTTTTAAAACTCTTGGAGAGACACCGTCAGGGCCGATAGCTTTACTGTCGTCGAGATTCCTGAGCAAGGCCTCAATACCGCTGACACTAATTACAAGAGGTTCCATGAGAGGAACACTGCTACTTGGCAAGGGTGAGCTCAATGCAGATTTAGGAAGAAAAACGGATTGGAAGTAATTATTTAGGCACGTGGCTTTATCCGTATCATTGGAAAGAGTGCGTCCATCGAAAATAAGTTCATTTATTCCAACCGGATCAGACCCACATCCCTTTAGATATTGCCAGAAAGGTTTAGGATTTGTACTCATATTTTCATTCAATCGTTTAAAAAAATGCTGCTTTGCATTTACTGATTCTTCTTTATATTCACGTGTTAGCTCCTGTAGCTTCTTATAATGAACTTTACCTTTCATTTTTTTGTATTTTTTGAATACCCGTCTTCGTTTCTTAATTAGTTTCAGGATACTGTAAGTCACCCACGGTTTTTTACGTTTCTTAAGCTTAGCCGAATCCATACTTGGTATGTACTGCTCTGAGAGTTCGAGTATCTTATTTTTAAATGTGTTCCACAAATACTCTACACTGTGTTCCTCTACCAAGCATTCAAATACAGGCAAATAATCAAGAAGCCTTGCGGAAATTGACGGATAGTCGCCTTTGTCAAAAAAGAACAACTTTCTTCTGATACTCTTCGTGATTTTTTGAATTTTTGTTTTAACGCCTGCTACTACAACCTGATGGTCACTAATGCCTGGAATGATATCAACGTTACTTACTAAATTAGGGGAGTTACAAAAGAGAAGATCAAGGGTATGCTTAAGTCTTGTGGGTTCTAAAACGTACTGTATCAACCCAAAAGTGTCAACAATGTTCTTCATTTCTAGGTTATTACGGCTGGCATGCAGCACCTCGCATGAGTGACTTCGCCATTTTAGATCGGGTAAATTAAAATCACTCGCTAATAATATCGTACGGTCAGACGCCTGTGAAACGATGTCACCTAATAATTGCAAAATACTGGAGTTCGCGGCGGGCGGTCGATAAAACGTCCCAGCTACAAAAGAAAAATTGTTACTGACTGTAACAGTACTCCAGACAGATTCGACAGCGTCATTACCGATATCAAGATTAGCGGATGAAAGGGACGAGTGAACTAACAAGAAAACACCACCCCCATGATTCGGCCTATCTTTACGGTAGGCAGTATAATTGTTAGGAAACACTTCATGATCAGAGATGGATGGGTTGAGCCAAGATTCTGTACCGAACACGACATCGGCCTTCACGGTATCAAGCAAGCCAGCGAATTCATCTATTTTGTTTATTACACTTCGGCAATTCACTACTGCAATAATTAAATCACGATGAACGCAGATGGTACAATTTTCCTGTCATCGTTTAGACAAGGCAACGACTTCTTCCTTTTCATCATCCCACGTAAATGCTCTGCCGTTTATAATCAGTTTATCGGCTTTTAGCTTAACCAGGTTTTTCTTATCCGCCCTTTTCGCTTTACCATATTCCCAAAGCTTCTTTCGTACAGTGCGCGTTTCGAATGAATAGTCCTGCTCAATGCTGTACTGTGTACCTTTCAAATTCTTGGCTTTTTTAAGGACGACCTCTTTTTCCTTATCAGATGAAAAGTTCACAATAATTGGCCTTTTTTTTCGTTCATTAAAACGACCTACGCGATGTGCCCTTTGAACTGATGTCAGTTCGTATCCGAGTTGGGCAGTGCAGATGCCCTTAACGAGGGCCTCAGACTGTTCCCAAGTTTCATGCTGGTCATTATCGTCTATCCCGTAAAACACAAGGTTCATTCTACGGCTTCTGTTTTCGAGGTTGATATTTTTCTTTTGAATAATTCGCATCTGATGAGTTAGATTCTTTATTACAGTGGCTTGCTCATGTACCAATTTCATGACGCTTTCTATATGGCCCTCGGTCATCTCTAGCTTGCTCTTTATTTCAGCTATGTTAGTATCACTGTTAGTTATCCTAGTATCAATATTCTCTAACTTACTCATAATAGTATCCTGCAACTTCTTCAAATAATCCATTTCACCTTTATCGAAAGGCCCAGGATTGAGCTCAATGTCTCCAGAAAGTAGTAGAAGAAGAGCAACATATAGCACTCGGTTCACAATAAAGCGAAAACGCTTCCCATTAACTCCAGTGCACACTCGCACCGTGGTGCTCGCGACACATGCCTTTGTGGGAGGAGCCGGCAACGCTAAAAGTGCTTTAGGAATTTCAAGCATACGAACAGCACTAACCTGCAAGAGCAGAAGTGTTTTGAGCTTCATGTCGGCAAGCGTGCCGGCTCCAATTCCCACGCAGCCAAGGTATCGCGCAAATATATACGCCAGTTCTGGGTCACATGATGTTCCACACATGCAGCGACTGTCGCCGTCGTAATCGCTCACGCAAGCGGCCCAACAAGGATCGCAGCACTCCTCGTCCAGCGATGAAGATGCTCGAGCTGATGACGCTTTGCGTGATGTATCCGCAGATGGGATGGCAGAACACACGTGTACCGCATGCCCGCCGAACGGCTGATGCGCAGTTTCCGTCCAAAAGACCGCAAAAACCTGCAAGAGCAGAAGTGTTTTGAGCTTCATGTCGGCAAGCGTGCCGGCTCCAATTCCCACGCAGCCAAGGTATCGCGCAAATATATACGCCAGTTCTGGGTCACATGATGTTCCACACATGCAGCGACTGTCGCCGTCGTAATCGCTCACGCAAGCGGCCCAACAAGGATCGCAGCACTCCTCGTCCAGCGATGAAGATGCTCGAGCTGATGACGCTTTGCGTGATGTATCCGCAGATGGGATGGCAGAACACACGTGTACCGCATGCCCGCCGAACGGCTGATGCGCAGTTTCCGTCCAAAAGACCGCAAAAACCTGCAAGAGCAGAAGTGTTTTGAGCTTCATGTCGGCAAGCGTGCCGGCTCCAATTCCCCAGTAACTACCGAAAGTAACTACCGAAAGGGCAAAAATGAAATAAGGAGGGAGGCATTTTACGATAATTCAAGGGGAAGCGCTTTACTGTTTGAAGCGAGATCGGGTTGCCTTAGAACGCGTAGTTATAAAGCAAGATTCAGTAAAGAAGAAGAACAATGCACATGCTGCGGGAAAGATAAGGAAACGGCGGAGCATGTTCTGATTGAATGTGGAGATATCCACCCAGGTGTACGTTTGGGCACGAGCCTACAGGAAGCCTTGGGTTTTAGGGACAACAATGGAAAGCTGAACACACCCGCGATTGAAATAAGTAAGAGACGGTTAGAGTATTGGTGGCAGAAAATTAGAGAGAAAGGACAAAAATAAATATTGGAAAAATAAAATATGGACAGTGTGCCGTAAATGGCAGAGAACTTAAGCTGAAAATTTACCTTTTTTTCCATTAAGATAGAATTTATCGAAGTAGAGGCATTAGGCCAACATAAAAAGAAAAAAAGGTTTTTTTTTTTTTTTGTCGAGCCTGGTGGCATACTTGTCACCACCCCGTTATAAAGGGGACGCTCATAGCATCCATCCATCCATCCATCCATGGCAAAGACACCAGCGCGGTTCGGCAGATGTTTTGGCATATGAAAAGTTCTTCATTTTACTGTAAAATTACGGTCGCAACGAGACTGTCGATTGAAAAAACTTCTAATTAACCAATATTACGGGTTTCTAACTTCGAATTACCCAGCATTTTTTTCTATACGATTGCATGCAAAACTGATGGGACCACTTGCTCATTTCTAATTAACTAAAACTTCCAATTAAGCGACTTCGAATTACCGGGAGTCGACTGTACTTCTGAAAAGTTTCTCCAGATTCTTCTAGTTAATTGCATACCGGTAAAAATGTTAACGGATCGAAATGACATGCCGTCTCGCTTTGTTTACAAGCCCACACAAAAGCATTTCTGGTTAGAAACAATGTCGCTATTTCAGCTAAAAGCATCACAACAAATTTTTGCCAACGGTGCTTTTTTTTCTTCAGGTGCAATGAAAATATATTAGTACTAACGAGGACATTTTTTGATTCTCTAAAATTATATTCTTCCCGTGCGTCTCTGGCGAGCCTTATTGCATATGAAAATGTTTCATATTTTTTCATCGGCACTGAAGATTGCATGTGGGATTGTGTGGACTTGGTTTTTTTTTTCTTTACTAAACGACTTTCCAAAACTGCATCACAACATGATCTTTCATGTCTCCAAATTTTGTGTTTTCATTTTGAACAATTATTATTTTCATTGACATTCTTATTACTACTGCTATTACTCCTGCTATTGCGAGTGCTATTCACACCTACTTGTGAGAAATAGTGACCATCCCTCTTATGCTTTTACTTTCACCTTAATGAAGTACTTATTTCAATAAGCACGAAATGTGATACCTTGAACAAGAATGTGCCAATTTATCATTTTCATGGGCACTGGCTGCCGCATACGAATTCGAAGTAAACGTTTCCAAAACAATTTTTCTCAGAAAAAAAGAAAAGATTATGTTGTCTATCATTTCCTCTGCCAGTTTGTGAAGGATTTTGTGGCCAAGCCTTCTGAACCCGACGCACAATGGTACGTGCGTGCAGAATGGAATATTTATCAATTCACTCCTGTCTTGAAGTATCAGAAAGAGGTGTCATATATGCTTCCTACCATGTTTCCATTGCGTTGGTACCACCAGAAAGTGCAACAGTAGAACTGAACCTGAGCAATATTTGAGTGCGCTAGCCTTTTTTTCCAATGGATGGCGGCGAGTAAGTTTGGAACAAGATTGGGGCAATAGGTAGAAGCACAACCTCCTTACTGTACACAGTCCGCAAACAAAGCGAGCGTGCGCCTCCAGACTGGCCGCAAGTAGATATAGTCGGGACAATAAAGAGAAACAATCGCTTGACTTAGATGAACAAGCTGTGGTCTGAGATCTCTAATGCTACAAGTTTCACTGTCATCATTTCATTAATAATGAACGAAAATCAAGTTCAACATTTCAATGGTAAATTTCGTGCCTAAACATTTGCCAGGGTGCGACAGCTGAACTAGAATTTGGAGCAATTTTCAAAGCAGCAAAATTTTACTTTTGAAGCACAAAATTCAAATTTGGAGCAGGTTACAAGCGAAAAAACATTCATTTTTTTTTTACCACGAAAGACCGAATTTCGAGCAGCTAATTTCGAGCAGAAAGAAGGCTTAGACTTAAAAATATATATTTATGTGCAAGCCATTTAACATTCCCTAAATCATGCACAGTGAATATGAGCACTCCTATTTCAACAAAGTAGTAATTTCTTTAATCACCCCACTCCGCAAACAATCATGAGGTCCACATTAGAAGTCACCAGGCCTGTCAAATCGTTTGAGAATTCAAATGTGGATTTCCCCAGATGGTGACCATGAGATTCCTAAAACTGAAAAAAAAACAGATTTTTTACAGCTGTAGAGATGTCATATTGTACCCCAAATAATTTTGCCAGTAACTTTTCCTACTGACAAATATGTGGCATATACATACATCAGTCATTGAACAAACTGCAAAGTGTCTAGAGACTACTATAAGCCCCTTCTAAATATTATAAGGCTTTTTCGCTGGCCATCATGTACTATGCGAAGGTGGCTTAAGCGGTGTTTCAGCACAGGTTAGAACAAGACCAAGAAATTTTCGAACAACAACCCCCCCCCCCCCTCCCTTCATTTTTTTTTTTTTGTGAAGGAGTTAGGTTTAGGGCACAATTTTTGGCTTGCTTGCATGGCGCATTTGACCAGATAAAGCAATCTAATCAAACCATTGCGAGACCAACCTGCCAGTTGGCTTCGCAATGGCACCGGATATCTATCGCATGTGATGTTGCTATGACAACTGACGTCACGGCATGAACTGGCTGTAAAGCTGGTAGTGTACAAGCTCGATATGCTGAGAGCTTGTACACTTCCAGCTTTATTTCCTAATGGTTCGTAAGATGCCATGGCAGCACTTCCCGACTAGAAAATTCATATTTCCAACGAAGTGTTGCTGGCTACGGCAACACATCTTTTGTGTTGTCGTTGCGTCGTCCCGTCGTTAAATATATCTGCTGCAGTCAGTAGACCGACAGGCACGCGGCGTTGTAACTTCATCTGGTTGATACAGTTTTGCGAGTGTCTAGAACTAATGAGCAGCTGCCTTACACTGCGGTTTATGGTTAGGGTCTGCCCGCATTGACTGATGATGCAAACTACAAGTGGCTAAAATGGTCTCCATTTCTCGCTCACATTAGGGCAAACGAGAAAATTTTGAGGGCCTTCAGGCATTTTGGCGCAGCGTGGCACAATTTCGGCAAATTTTATGGTTTTGGCACAGCTCGGCACACAAATGAGCAATTTTATAAAATTGACGCAATCAGCGCAGCTGTTGCACCCCTGCATTTGAGCATCACGTAGCAAATTTCAAAATGTCTTTTTCGTATTTTTATGACATTGGCTCAATAAAATTTTCCAATCATCGTATGCTAGGTCTAGCACCCACTGAACACAATGTACTTAATTTTTAATGAGTAGAAGCTATGTGGGACCCTCCCCCCCCCCCCCCCCCAGTAGACTCATTCATTATTTCGTGCGTCACTGTGTTTGGCAAAGGCAATCTCAGTGGAATCTCCACCCAAATTTTCTTCTTGCGTGTTTTTTCCATTGCCGAGCATCATGTTACCGCAAGAAAAGTGTTTGTCGGATAGTGTAATTAGAAGTAAATATATGCAAAAAATTGTTTTGCTCTTTAGTGTCTCTTTAGAGAATGGAAGCGTACTTCACTTTACGGCAAAACTGCCGCAGGAATTAAACGTTCAGTTTTTAGACCTAAGGTTAACGCTTTACTCAAACTGGGGTGAGATGGCTGAAACTAAATTGGGAGCGGTTTCTGGAGCAGCGAAATTTCAATTTTGTAGCAGTTAGCAGCCTTTACTAAGTTGTCCTGGTAGCTTAAAAATACCCATGTTTAGCAACGTGGCGGCACCAGTGCATACTTTAATTCCCTTATGATACACATTAAACTGAAACAGATTTTGAAGGAAGTTTTTGAACAGATGATCGCTAGGTATGAACTGCACTACTTTTTTACATGCTACACACGTGACTTATCTAGCCCTCGTAACACGTAAAATAATATCTAGAAAAGGTTTAGTTGAAAGCTAGGTTCCGCGGAGACATAAAAAAGAACACATCACACTCAAAAAGAAATTAAATAATTGTGATTGCACAAGAATCTTAGCGACTTAAGAGTGGTCGTTCGCTCAAAAAAAAAGTGTGACATGATAGCGTGAAGAGCTTCTAACAAACAAAAGCATGCTGCACTGCCGTTCGCGGTCACCTCATGCAAGACCAACTCCAAAAGTGCAGGGAGAGATCCAAGAAATCTTGAAGCATAGACTATCTTGTAAAGCACGTGCATATGGCACTAAGTGATAAGCGAGTGATACTGATAACGCCTCTCCACATGAGCAACCACGCGCTATTATTATAGCACAAGTTGGCCAGTGTTGATATTTTTTCAATATCTATAGGTCATCACCATCAATGAAGAACTCTCAATAATACGTCGGCTTGCGATTGCTGCCCACGCAGCTCCGTGACTCGCGTAAAGTGCTAGCGCACCACAGGTGAAAAAATCCCTGTCCACGCAAACAAAACGCTGACCGTAGAGAGGCAGGTTTTATTGCAAAAAAAAGAAAAGAAAAAAATAAGGTCACACTGCCGCCGACCGAAACACTGATTGAGATACGCCAAAAGCTCGTGTAGCCCAGGGCCGGCAAGCATGCAGCGACACCTCTTAGGGCACTTGTGAGTTTTGATTAAAAAACGAAGCAGTGGCTAATTGCCATTAATGAAAACTGTGTGAAGTGATTGTTGATGTGTAAGGAGTCACGATTAAAGCACCAAGGTGCCCGTTATTATTGTTTACAATGGTTTGAACACTCGTTTTGTCACCGCAACTTCGCATGTAACCAAGTGTTTCTCTCTACCTGCAAACATTGATGTGCGGATTTCACTTGCGATGGCTTTTATAAATATAAAATCCAATGAGAACTCTCGCCTGTCTAAATAAATTAGTAGCTAATTGATGTAAACCGGGAATAGGTTGCACACAATCTGCCACTCACGGAACCCATTTGGAGAAACCATGTGCATGTGCCAGAGCATCCGGAAGACGCGTTGAATGCAGGGAAAAAATAACTCCACGTTTACAGTTACTCACTCACAGCAAACACGTACTCATAGGTGACCACATGCAGCAGTGTCAACATGAAAGCCACAGTGCCTGGAGGAATGGGCTATGCACGACAGAGAACCGCAGAGTCAACCCCGCTATGCTTGCCACCGAACTCGGTGGTTTTCGCAAGCCGACAGTGGCGCTAGAACACACAGCCTAGCTAGTAGAAGCAGCTAGCTCGATGCACGGCAGCACATTTTTGTGAGTCATGTATATTTGCTAAAGTTTAAAAATTATGGCGGCACCATGGGAGCCTTTGTCACAAGAAATGTGGAAAGTGAAAAAAAAACACAATTGGGTGCATCTTATTAGCCCAACTCGCCATTTTTTTTTCCCACTGAAGCTGAGGTTGACATCAAAATTTTAGCTTTCGAGACTGTTTCGGAGCATTTTGGTGCATTTTTTCTTGATTACTATGCTTTTAGAGCAGCTTGGCACAAAGAAACAGAAATGTATCAAAAATGCGCAATATGAGCAGCTGCCTCCCTCCTTACCAATGCATGTGTGTTGGCAGTACAGGCCCAGGTCGCAACAGCCTCGTTTGCCTTACACATTAGCTTATTCCAAAGTGATCGAAGATGGATTGGCTGCATCTTTGGTACAGGAGGCTGTGTGCAAGTCATGTGTGCACAAGGTAATGAGCAGTGTTTATGCTCAGACCCAGAGGTTTCCAACAGCAGGGTTTCCAGATTATGCAGTCACTAGATCCTGCGAAAAGGTGGTGAGATGCATCAAACATTTCAGCAAATGCGAAGTCTGTGAGAAAAATAATGAAAGCCGCTTTCGCCTGCTGCCCTACGTTCAAGTTCTTTATTGATACAAGCTCTTATTAGTACATAAAAATACACAATACTTGCTAGACTTGTTCACAAGATGGCCCACAATTAAGAATGTCGCATCCAGATATGATGTGGCAGTGGTATGTACGGCTCTTAAGAAGCTGGGCAGCACTTGCACACTTGTTAGGCTTGGGGCCAAAGGCAAAACCGAAAATAAAGGTGAATGGTGTCAGAAACACCGAAGCTCCTCCATTCCTTGTGTTACAGGAGTAGTGTACAAGATTTCTCAGTCCAAATATCAAGCTTGTTTGCTTATTGAACACAACGTCACTGAAAGCTACTGTTTAACAAGATCAGGGGTGTAACAGTCGAAATACAACTTGGAGCAATTTTAGAAACAGAAAAATATTACTTTTGAAGCACTAAAATGTAAATTTTGAGCAGGTTACAGGGAAAAAGGGGTGCAATTTTCATCACTAAATTCGAAATTTTGAGCAGTATAAATAAGAAAGCTTTCATTTAACTGAATGCACCAACTGAATGAACCAACCTGCCCAAGCTTCCACGCTTCATAGCTTACATTTAGAAACAAAATATGTATAAACCATTCGACATGACCTAAATTGTGCAGTGTAAACATAAGCACTGCTTTTTCAACGAAAGTGGTATTTTGAACCACCCCACTGAGCCAACAACGATAAAGTCCATATTAGCATTTGCTGTGCCTGTAAAATCATTTGACAGACTCTGTGAATTTAAATATGGATCTGCCAAGCTTGCGACCATGAAATTTGGGAGATTCCTGAAACCGAAGAGCAGAGGTGGTGAAAGAAAAAAAATTTGGTGCACAATATAATTTTGTTTTTTAGGGAAGCAGAATTGTCATACACTGCTCCAAATTATTTCCAGAAGCATATTTAGACATAAGTGATTACACTGATACTGATCATTAGGCAGCGTAGAAACTCATGAGTAAGTGAACATTATGCGCAGTGTCCCGTGACTAGGGATAACAGCCCCTTCCAAATCTCAATACGCTTTTTCATAAAGCAACGTTGTAAAATGGCAAAGGTGGCCTATTCAGGATTCCCTGCACGGGTTAAAATTCCAAACCAAGAAATTTTGGAATCACTACACCTCCCCTTCCCCGAATTCCCACCTTGTTTTTTTCCCCACCGTGGGGTTAGGTATCGCTTCGACTCTTCCTCGAAGGCACGTTCGACCAGGTAAGGTAACAACGGCGTGCGCCCGTTGACCTAGCGACAGTACTGCAAATGTCCATCGCCAGGACCATGGCCGGGACGACGCAACTTCAAGACAAAAAAAGGGGGCGGGGGGCTCAGAGCTTTCAATAAACTAGGGAGTGTCCAGTTTTTTTTTCTTTTAAGCTTTATTCACGAACTGTGCGATATTTCATGGCAGCTCTTAGAAGATGAACCAGTTTTCGAAGCTTACCAAGTTTTCGCCTGTAGATCAAATCAGCATTGAGAGGAAGTGACAGTTGCTATGGGCCCATCCTACAGACGTAATATATAAGCAAAGAACCCTGTGAGCTGAGGCCACAGATGGCTAAGGCCATGCCAGAAATTTTTTCGAAGGGGCGTCACCTCGATTAGAATGGGTCCCAGCTATGCAAGTAGATGTGGTACACCATTATTTTCTGCTCTCCTATATACCATAGGAAAATATTGGGAGGGCAGAGGCATGGGCCTGGTGTGCCACCCCCTGGCTACGCTACTGGTGGACGGAAACCAGTGTGGTCGAGTGCACACATAGAGGAGAGCCGGGGAGGAGGGGAGAGTGGCACAGGCTACTGTTAGGTTACCTTGGCGCGAAAAGTAGCTCTAACTGGAGCGACACATGTATGATGTAACAAAGTTGCGTCCAACGTGCTGGCCGAACACACAGAAGCAACTGGCAATGAAATAGACTGGAATAAGGTGAAATTACCAAAATAAAGGAAAAAGAATTGAACTTCCGGGCTATATCTAGACTCTCTCACAATTCGGACAACAACCTGGCACATTCTTGAGTGTAATGACAATGACAGCAACTTCCCCCAGATACACACACCTACATTCTATTTTGAAATATATATAATTGGACTTTTTGCACATTCATTATAAGTTGTGACAGGGTTCCCGTGCGGAAACCTAAATGATCCACTTTTATGCGAGCATTCATGGTCGGTGCTCATGTTAACCCCATAGTTGATAACAACCACAACACAAAAAGAGAGAGGAGACAGTGGCACTGCAAACCGCCGTGAGAGTACCCTCACGTATGTAGTGCACTGTGGCATGTCTCCGGTAATTTTTGCTGTCTTTCCGGATTGTGTCGTCTGTCTGGGTAAGTCCGCACACATGAAGCCAGAGCAAAACAACGCTGTTCGAAAATGAAGACTCTGCAAAGTCACGGTAGAATCACACTTGCAACCGCCAGCTTTCCTTTGCCAGTGCGAGGCGAGATCACGTGATCCAACCCTTCACGACACAGCGATTTCAGCACTCGCGCCTCCGGTGGTGGGCCTCACGCCCAATATGTTAGGGAAACTGCATTACCGACCCTTGGTACACTGAACGGTGCAGCAAGCAATAGAGGAAGACAAGCAGTCGGTGCAGGGTGAATCAGTGGTCGAAAAGACAGTGACAAGAGACTTTTCAAAAACAGTCAACCATAGATTCTTGGCTCTCTAACGCATTTGTAAGTAGTGTAAATAAACATCTTGTATAATATAGAAACCAAATGTCAGTGAATTGCTGAATCAAACCCTTTTATAACATACTCTTTCCTGTCATGCAAGTTTTGATTCATGTCAACCATTAGTGGTCAAAAAATTAGAGCTCACTCAAACTCACTTATACATATTTCGCACTGGGGCTCATTCTAACCCACCAAAGTTTTCTTAAACCAGACTCGCTCGACATCAAGCTCGCTAAAATATTACTCACCCCTACTCAGTCAAGCACATGGCTTATTTGAGTATGAGCGCGTCTCGACTAAGTCAACTCATAAGTGAGTTGCTGACCTAAGGTGTCAAATTGAGGAGACGATCACAGAGCGCCCAAACTTAATAGGCTAGAATAAATCAATCGATCAGATAGATACTACACAGACCGACTGACAGACAGATGGTTAAGGTGCTCAACCCATAAGGAAAGCGTCACTTTGAGATTTCAGCTGTTCTGGTTTTTATGAATAGAAAGCACTTACGAGACATTTTGAAACTTTCCACTCTGTACTAGCACTGGTGTCCAAGCGATAGCCAACACACTGCCCTAAACAAGCCCTGGAATGCAAACCACAGGTCAACAGCATGAGAAAAAATGAATTCCTTGTTATTATGGCAGGATGACAACACTTGCTAGGCTAAAAAAAAAGAAATAATTGGAAAAATGATGTGTTTTTGAAACACCCGACAGCGTTGTACAGACCTTGGGTAGAATCTGCTGCAATCTAGCAGACACCGAGGGCATCTCTCCAATGTTGAAGGCTCGGCACGCTCCACCTTTGCAGGCACGGAATGTCCATATTGACGTGTGGTGGCAGATAGGGGCGGCAATGCCAACAAAGTTTCGTGTGCCATGTTGCTCAGACTGAGGAAACTGGTATGCTAAAAAAATATTTGCAGGAGATTAACCTCTATGTTATTTGGCTTCCTCGTGGCTGACGTGAAGGGCCAGATCTGCTGCTCATTTTGCTGCTTACAATTAAATGCCTGTTTATGTTCTCCGTTCTTTCCAGATGTGGGACAGCATAGGCGCTAATCACAGCATACTCTCTCATGCCATGCCAGAATGAAACGGTTTTGGCACCGTGTGAATGGAGGCACAGACAAACCGGCCTTTGCACGAGCTTCAAAGTTGCACCTCGTCTACTCATGCTTGCCTGTGCTGCTGTTTACAGCATTACTTTGTCGATTACATTGTGATAACATTTACATATTAGCCACGTGGGTTCTGCACGTCATCGATTCTTATCTAATGGAATGGTTGTGCTCGAACAATATAGCAGTTTTGCACTTGTAACAGTACAAGACGCAGTATTTGGCTAGTTCACGCCGTTTTGTGTGCTTTCACAATCTTTCACATATCGCAGTTTTGCACTCGCAACAAAACAACACTATCTCATTAGATGACGTCGCTTTCAATAGTTTCACGACGCTACCTAGCTTGAAATAACATAACTCAACCCAACCTAATCTTCGCACTTCTAGCGTTAGAAAACGTTTTACTCGCTACTTTACAATGCTTTCTGCAACATTACGACGGTTTCATGCGCTTTCACTTTAGATATCGCAGTTTCCGACTTGTAATGGTGAAAAACACTGCATCTCAATAGCTGACATTTTTTAATGCGGTTTTATGATGCTTCATAACTTAACTTGACCTAACCTTCGCACTTGTATCTAAAAACACTCTGTTACACTGTTTCGTTCACAATTACGATATTTGCATGACCTCACACTTTTTCACCAACTCAGTACAGTACAGAACGCTGTATCTCGCTAAATGACATCGTTCTTTAAGGTTTCACGATACTTCCATGTGCTTTCACGAGAATATCACAAAATAGCAGTTTCGCACTTGTAACGGTACAAGACGCAGTATCTGGGAAGGTCATGCTGTTCTGTGTGCTTTCACAATATTTCACCTTTCGCAGTTTCGTACTCGCAACAAAACAACACTATCTCGATGATGACATCGTTTTTGGTGGTTTCGCGACGCTACCTAGCTTAAACTAACATACCTCAACCTAACCTAACCTTCGCACTTCTAGCATTAGAAAACGTTTTACTCGCTACATTACAGTGCTTTATGCAACACTACGATGCCTTCATGCGCTTTCACATTAGATATCGCAGTTTCCTACTTGTAATGGTGAAAAACACTGCACCTCAATAGCTGACATTGTTTATTGCGGTTTTATGATGCTTCATAACCTAACTTAACCTAACCTTCGCACTTGTATCTAAAAACGCTCGGTAACACTGTTTCTTTCGCAATTACGATATTTGCATGACGTCAGAAATTTTCACCAACTTGGTACAGTACAGAACGCGTTATCTCGCTAAATGACATCGTCCTTTAAGGTTTCACGATGCTTCTATGTGCTTTCACGAGAATATCACAAAATAGCAGTTTTGCACTTGTAACGGTACAAGACGCAGTTTCTGGCTAGTTCATGTCGTTTTCGTGCTTTCACAATATTTCACCTATCGCAGTTTTGTATTCGCAACAAAGCAACACTATCTGATTAGATGACGTCGTTTGTGGTGGTTTCACGACGCTAGCTAGCTTAAACTAACATAATTCAACCTAGCTGTGATAAGTGAAGAAAATGATGACAACGACGGAAGTGCGGGGCAAGGCGCGTGAGAATTTTGAGCCAACTGTGTGCGTGAGGTCAGCCAATCAGCTGATGACCTGTGGTGGCCCATGGAGGTGGCGTACCACGATTGGGCCACGTGTGACCATTACATGGCGGTAAGCTTTATGGCTGGGGATGAGCCGAAGCAGCGGCAGACGGGAGACAGCGGGCCGAAGCGTCGGACGCAGGCGATCCATGTTTTTGCCAGGAAACGCGGCTGTCCACGCTACTGCATCTCGGGGCGCGGCCTGGCCTGCTGTTCCCTTCCTTGCCGAGGGCATCGCGGATCTCAGCGAGGCGTCTCCGTGGTCAGACATTCGGCACAGCAACGTACGTGGCCTGGCTAATGGTCACGGTTGCGCCGAGCATCGCGTCTCAACGCAAGCTGTTCGCTGGACCGGCTGGCCCATTACAGGCATGGAGCATCGCGTCTCCGATGCAAGTTGACTGCTCCGTAGTCGTACCCACGCCCCCACTCCGCCAAGCGTCACCGTCACCATAGCGTCGCACATCGAGGTGCAACCCGCTTCCGATCAACTGTCAGCGCCTACTGCCCTGCACCTCGGCTTTCGTTGGGCCCCCTATCTCATCGTGAGGTTTTGAAACTTTCCGCCTTGAACTCATGTTCTGTAGTTTTCTCATTCGATCAGACAGTTTTGTTACTTATTCGGCTTCACGGTTTTTCTGGTTCTGTGTTCTATGTTTTTCTTTCGTGCTCTGTCATAAACGTCATGTGTGTTGTTACCGCGTTTTGTCAAAGTCCGTTTCTCCTCGCACGATACGCAAAACAAGCGTTGACGAGCCTTAGCCCCGATAAGGAATAATATTTTCATTACAATAAATGGCGAGCCTGCCAGGATTAAGCTCTTGTTTTAAATATCTTTAGGAGCCTCACCTTGTTCGTGTGCCTTGGCTGAGATACGGACCCGGAAAAAGTTGCACTATTCACTGTAGAACATAGTAGGAATTCGGCCGAGGAAAAAATAATTGTTTTTAAAGCGGTTAGGTGCAAACAACCGTAAGGGCCCGGAGCATTGAGGTTATTGTGTGATCGTGAGGGTAGCGTGGTTGTTGTGCGGGAGGGCTTGATGCACTTGTGTAATAGCAGAATGGGCACGATAGTAGATTACGTTTCGGACAAACTCGAAACAGCCATGCGCCCTGGCTTTAGCACAGTTGGTGAAACAGGAGCCCTAGGTCGTGTGAAAGATCACGCTAAGCTTGCAGTGAACGTGGCTTGACGGGTGACGGCTACGGAAGTTTTAAGGACATTGTAAGTGAACAGCGCTTGACGTTGTGAGTTGGCGTTTGGCGTAGGCGCCTTGCAGTTTCGGAAGACGTTAGGCTTGAGGGCTCGAAAGCGCTGCTTAGTTTTATGCTACGCTTCCAGAAGAATATCGAGTAAGCTGGACTTGATAAACTCAGCCTCTGTGAAGATTGAGTGAAGGCAGCCTATACTAGAAGACTGAGTTGCTGTTGTTTAAGAACTCATGAGTGTATGCCAGGAAGTTCTGGACTGTTTAGTACATAAGAGAATAAAATCTTGTGCAGTGATTGGTTTTTGTTGCCCGTATGCATGTTTAATTTAAAAAGTTATCATTCTTCTGGACTGTATGATTGTAAAGACAGATCGGCGTTTCCATTAGTGTCATCTCCGAATATTGTTGGAAGTTGCATGTTTTTCTGTCCCTCATCACTTTGTTGTGTGAGAAAAGTTGTTTTGTGGAAACAACTTTCTTGTGTGGGGGGTTAATGATGAGTGAAGAAAACGATGACAACAGCGGAAGTGCGGGGCCAGGCACGTGGGATTTTGAGCCAACTGTGCGCGTGAGGTCAGCCAATCAGCTGATGACTAGCGGTGGCCCGTAGAAGTGGCGTGCCACGATTGGGCCACGTGTGATCATTACGTGGCAGTAGGCTTTGTGGCTGGGGACGAGCCGGAGCAGCGGCAGATGGAAGACAGCGGGCCGAAGCGTCGGACGCAGGCGATCCAGGTTCCGGCCAGAAAACGCGGCCGTCCACGCTGCTGCCGTCCAACCACCAGCTGGGGCGGCATTGCCGGCACTAGTACTGCATCTCGGGGCGCGGCCTGGCCTGCTGTTCCCTTCCTTGCCGAGGGCATCGCGGATCTCGGCGAGGCGTCTCCACGGTCAGCCGTTCGGCACAGCGACGTAGGTGGCCTGGCTAATGCTCATGGTTGCGCCGAGCATCGCGTCTCGACGCAAGCTGTTTGCTGGACGGGCTGGCCATTTACACGCATGGAGCATCGCGTCTCCGATGCGGGTTTACTGCTTCGTAGCCGCACCCATCCCATCAAGCACCGGTGTCACCAGAGCGTCGCACATCGGCAAGGGACGAGTGAGACGTTCTGCCGAACGAGGCGTGGGCGTGTGTACTGGGCGTGTGTACGGAGGGTTGAGGCCACGAAGGCAGACGAAGCGGTGCGCCGCTCGAGAGGACGAGTTCCTGGCAGCGTTCCTGAGCCGGACGTGGGACCCGTACGTGTCGGCCAGGTCGAGCTCCGGTGTGTCTGTTCGGGCTCGAGTCCGTTGGCCTGTACAAGGTCCAAGGACGGGGCCTGCTGAACGCCTCCTGCCTGGGTGCAGTGGCCGGGAGCAGGTTCGTGGGCGAGGCCTACAGGGGGAGGTCTTCGTGAGCCGTGGCCTGATCCTGGACCTCAGGAGTTGCGACCCTGACTGCTGGGTTGGCCGCGACGTCCGACTAAACGGCGCTGCACACGGTAGCGCATCCGTGTGCCGTCAGCCGTTCCAGCCGTGCCATCTTTGCCCTCGCGCACGTCGACGACCGCATCATGTCGGGATGACGGGGACCCAAACTGTGAGAGAGCGGTTTCTTCTTACGAACCGAGAACTATACGCGCTGGACACTGAGTTAGCGTAGCCGCGAACTCTGCCCATATTAATGGCGGTCTGACTCTCGTGCATGTTGCGTGATGCTTGGTGTATAGGGTTGGACATATAGTTTTACTTTCTCCTGTCACTTCCTTGTCTAGTGTACAATATAAAGCTTCTTTTGTTCGCTTAAATTGTTCATGTTAATATTTTCTCGTCCGACATAAACAAACATAGTGACGAACGTCCTTAACCATTACACTAGCCTTCGCACTTCTGGCGTTAGAAAACGTTTTACTCGCTACATTACTATAGTTTCTGCAACATTACGACGCTTTCATGCGCTGTCACATTAGATATCACAGTTTCCGACTTGTAATGGTGAAAACACTGCACCTCGATAGCTGATATTGTTTATTGCGGTTTTATGACGCTTCAAACCCTAACCTAACCGAACCTTCGCACTTGTACCTAAAAACGCTCTGTTACACTGTTTCGTTCACAATTACGATATTTACATGACCTCACAGTTTTTCATCAACTTAGTACAGTACAAAACGCTGTATCTCGCTAAATGACATCGTTTTTTAAGGTTTCACGATGCTTGCATGCGCTTTCACGAGAATATCACAATATAGCAGTTTCGCACTTGTAACGATACAAGACGTAGTATCAGGCTAGTTCACGCCGTTTTGTGTGCTTTCACAATATTTCACATATCGCAGTTTTGCGCTCGTAACAAAACAACACTTTCTTGTCAGATCACGTCGTTTTTGTTGGTTTCACGACGCTATCTAGCTTAAACTAACACAACTAAACCTAACCTAACCTTCGCACATCTAGCGTTAGAAAACGTTTTACTCGCTACTTCACAATGCTTTATGGAACATTACGACGCCTTCATGCGCTTTCACTTTAGATATCGCAGTTTCCGACTTGTAATGATGAAAAACACTGCATCTCAATAGCTGACATTGTTTCATGCAGTTTTATGACGCTTCATAACTTAACCTAACCTAACCTTCGCACTTGTATCTAAAAATGCTCTGTTACACTGTTTCGTTCACAATTACGATATTTGCATGACCTCACAGTTTTTAACCAACTTAGTACAGTACAGAAATAAGACATTGCTATCATGAAGCTCTAGCACGAGGGCATGATATTATATATCAATGGCTGCCTGGACATATCGGTATTACCGGAAATCAATTAGCCGATGATGCAGCCCGGTCAGCCCATAAAGGAACCCGTGTAGTCCCGATTCCTCTATCAAGGAATGATGCAGCAAGACAACTCTACCTGCTGGCTCGAGATCTCACACGCACGTTCTGGTCGTCTACCAACATCCAAAGGTGTCAATTTTATGAACTAGATCCTTCGCTGAAGCTAAAGCTACCATCACAACTTTCCCGCTCAGACGCGACACTGTTATGCCGCCTTTGGTTGGGTGTTGCATTTACAAAAGTGTATTCCTTTCGCATTAGTATGGCAGACACTCCTACATGCGACTACTGCGGAGCTGAAGAGACCACCGAACACGTCCTGTGCAGCTGCGCTTGCTACGACACACAGCGATGCCAGATCCGGATGGTTTTATTTATTTATTTATTCATTTACAATACTGCTAACCCTTGCGGGCTGTAGCAGGGGTGGGAGGTGAACAGGTGAACAATACACAAACAATGTTAGGCAAAAAACAAGTCCAGCCGTCGTTGAAAATCCTGTGAGGATCTACATCCTGTAAGTACCTCGGGAGGAAGCGCATTCCAGTGAACAATAGATCGCACCAGAAACGAAAACTTAAATACATCCACCCGCGGTACATTAGTTTGGACAGAAAATGAGTGATTGGTACGAGCCGACACTCGTCCTGGGGAGACAGGTATACACTGGGATCCAGCTTGTAGTTCTTATGGTACAGGTCATAAATAAATTTTAAGCGAGCTATTTTTCTACGTGTAGCTAACGATTGAAGGTCAGCCCTAGCAAGCAAAAGTGATACAGACTGTGTTCTCATGTAATGTGAATAAATAAACCTCGCGGCCAATCTTTGTACTCGTTCAAGTTTGTTAATTTCAGTTTTAGTATGTGGATCTCAGATGATAGCTGCGTACTCCAGCGTTGGTCTAAAAATAGTCTTATACGCCAACAATTTAACAGAGGGCATTGCATTACGGAGTTTCCTTCTCAGAAAACCCAGCTTTCGCTTCGCCAGTCCTGTAATGTTGTCAATATGATTTTCCCACTTTAAACTGCTGGATATAGTAACACCTAAGTATTTAAACTCATTAGAACTCTTAATTTCTCTATTGTTTATTGTGTATTTATAGTTAAGGGGGGATTTTTTATTTGAAATTGTCATGCAAACAGTTTTATCAAAATTAATTTTCATGTCCCATTTTTCACACCAGTTGTCAATACATCGAAGAGCATCATTGAGGAGCATTTGATCAGAAACACTTTTCACATGACAAAACAAGAGACAATCATCTGCATATAACCTTACATCAACAAAAGGAGGCACAACCGTTGCAATATAATTCACATAAATTAAAAAGAGTAGAGGTCCCAACAAGGAGCCTTGTGGCACACCAGAGGATACGCGTAAAAGAGAAGAAAGTGCGCCACTTATTTCAACAAACTGCAACCTATTGCGCAAGTACGCTTCAACTTATCTTACAATTGCGGGATCAATACCAAGTATTAACATTTTTTGAATAAGTTTCTGGTGACATACTCTATCAAAGGCCTTAGAGAAATCAATCGCTATGACATCGACTTGTTCTTTTGAGTTTATGGCTGTAGCGAAAGCATGAACAGATTCAAAAAGCTGAGTGACGGTTGAAAGGCCTTTTCTAAAACCGTGTTGCTTATTATAAAACAGATTATTGTTTTCTATATATAAATATATATTTTGAAATTATATGTTCTATTACTTTGCACGCCGTGCGTGTGATAGAAATTGGATGGTAATTACAAACATTAAGGCGGTCACCAGCTTTGAAAATGGGCGCAACTCTTGCTAATAACCAATCAATCGGAACAGCGGCAGTACACAAAGATAAATTAAAAATTTTAGCTAAGAAACTAGAAACCCAATCAGAGTAGCGCCTCAAAAATTTGTTGGGAATCATATCCGGACCAGGTGATTTTTTATGATCCAATTCAAGCAGTTATGCCATTACGCCCTCTTTAGATACGGTAAGAAGATTCGAACTAGTATCATTGAACGTACAGCCTTTTTTTGAATGATCAGTACTTGGAGAAAAAACAATACTGAAGTAATGATTGAGTGCTTCGGCAATCTGAATCGGTTCGCTATAGAAGATCCCATCTATAGAAAGCCCTGTTATTTCAGACTGCGAACTAGACAGGTACCGCCAAAATTTCTGGGGAGAGTTGGAAATGTATTCAGACAATATATTAGTTAGAAAATTACTTTTAGATTGCTTGACTTCTCTTCGTACCTGAGCACTAATTTGAGCAATAACAGACGAGTTTCTTGGTATTTTCTGACGGGCGCGACATAGTTGCCGTTTTAGGTGAATGATACTTCTGATAATCCATGGGTTAGCTTTTGCAGTTCTCTTTTCTCTTTGGGGAACAAAATGTGACAAACAGTTATTTACTACCTTCTTAAAGTATTTCCAGAGGTCATTTACATGATCTGCAGGCGGGATAGCGTCAAAAGCCATTTCCAAGTAATCAAGAATTGAGGTATCATCTGCGGCCTGAAAAGTGTACACCTTTACTCTGGTTATTTTTTCTAATTTTTTATTTGGTTTAAGAGTTGCTGCAACCGCCTTATGGTCCGAGATTCCATCCTCGATACTTATTTCATAATCAAACACTTCCTGTGACAAAAATAGTAAGTCCAACAATGTCTCGGTTTGTCCTTGAACTCGAGTGGGCTTGTCAACTACCTGAACCAAATCGTACTTGATCATGATGTCAAGCAGAGTTTCTGCAAGAGGCCTGTTAAGCGGCCCAGCAACTCGTGCATTCCAGTCAACACCTGGTAAATTAAAATCGCCTGTGATTATTACTCTGCTTCGTTTGTTTGTCATTGTTAGCAAGTAGTCATCCAATTTCTCAAAAATATCAACTGAAGTTCCGGGGGGCCTATAGAGAACCCCTATAAGTAACGTGATATCTCCCATAAATAATTTGCACCACACGTTCTCACAGTCTTTAATGGGAGACAATAATTCGTACCGAAGAGTTTTCTTAATCAGTAAAGCAACGCCTCCGCCTTGGGTTAGTCTGTCATTACGCAGTACATGAAATGAAATGGGAAAAACATTTGTATCTGCAACATCCTCTGTTAACCAAGTTTCTGTTACAGCCACGAAGTCAGGGTCATAAATTAGTGTCAACGATTCTAGTTCTTCTGTTTTGTTCAAAACGCTTCGTGCGTTCACGTTTATCAGCTTTATGTCGCACTGCTTCTTTTGTCAGACCGGGCGGCGTGCTTCGCTTTGAGCGTTCTTAACTTTCACGCGTGTATTGGAACGGCAATCCCACGTATAAGCAGGGTCGTCGATGTAAAGCTTATCTCGAACAAGCTTCACCTTCGCACCATTGCGCCTATCATCAAGAGCAGAGCGCCAAAGGGACTTCCTTTTTTCTAATGTTTCTTTTGAGTAGTCGTCAGAGACTCCGATATTAGTACCTCTCAATTTTTTGCAGCTCCTAAATATGGCCATCTTTTCATTGTAGTCATAAAATCTTACAATTACTGGTCTGTCCTGTTTGCTTTTCTTCTGACCAGTGCGGTGAATTCTTTCTACTGAGGACACTGTAACACCAAGGCGCATTGAGAATATGTTTTTTAATACTTTCTCTTCAATGTCCTGTCGTGTTTCTTTATCAGTCTCAGTGACACCAAAAACAAGAAGATTATTTCTTCTAGCCCTGTCTTCCAATTCGTTTAACCTTTCTTGCTGTTGTTCAATCGTGCGCTGGAGGCTTTCAACAGCAATGTCAAGGTTATTTATCTTAGCAGCATATTCAGACAAAGGTTCCAATTTTTCTTCTATCTGAGTAAGCCTAGCTTGTATTTGAGTTTGTGTCTTTAAGATTGTCTCTAGCATTTCCTCAACTGTTGATCCGGGATTGAGTTCAATGTCCCCGGAAAGCATTAGCACCAATTCTGACCACAACTTGAACAAAATGTCAAAACAATTCGCTGGGAGCGGCAGCACAATCAAAAAAGATTGCAGGAACGATAGTAAGATGCAGGAGCACAATAACCAACCTGCAAGGTAAGCCACGCATGTTTCAGCGACATTGCTGCTGTAGTGCCGCCGCTCCCACTGAGGTGCCACTGAAGCGGAAGAGGTTTTATGTCTTCTTCGCGTGGTGACGTAACCGAAGTCTTCCAGTTCCATAGGTTGGCCCCGATGACATCACGGGATGCTGTCGGGGATAATCTGGGCAGGGCCGGGACTTTGTCGGTCGATGTTGGAGCACTGTGCACGAGCGGCACCATCTGCAAGATAAGCCACGCATGTTTCGGCGACATTGCTGCTGTAGTGCCGCCGCTCCCACACGGGAGTTTCACAAATCAACTTGAACCCGGACCATTTTGTGTGAAGAAGATACTAGGACCTTGGGCATCTGCCTCAGTCGCGCAGAAAGCAACTAAAGCACTGCTAATTTACCTAAAGTCAACAAACCTGAGCGACCGCCTGTAGACTGTGTGTGCTCCCCGAGTGTGCTCGTGATTGTGTGTACCTTCTCATCTCTCTGCAACCTCTTTTCTCCCCTTTATTCCTTCCCCAGTGCAGGGTAGCAAACCGGATGTGCGTCTGGTTAACCTCCCTGCCTTTCCTTGCATCTTTATCTCTCTCTCTCTCTCTCTAGTACAGTAGAGGACGCTGCATCTCGCTAAATGACATCGTTCTTTAAGGTTTCACGATGTTTGCATGTGCTTTCACGAGAATATCACAAAATAGCAGTTTCGCACTCGTAACGGTACAAGACGCAGTATCTGGCTAGTTCATGTCGTTTTGTGTGCTTTCACAATATTTCACCTATCGCAGTTTCGTACTCGCAACAAAACAACACTATCTCGTTGATGACGTCGTTTTTGGTGGTTTCACGATGCTAGCTAGCTTTAGGAAGTGTTTCGGTTCCCCCGGTGGCACGAACCTTTTCGAGGCAAAACGGTTCGGTTCACCCAATAGCCACTTAAAACCGGCTTGACTTGGCTTAAAGTGGCGTTAGAATCGGTGTGTTAAAAAACACTTTTCAGGCGATTTGGGCGTTCTTTATTCCGTGGTTCAGGTAGAGTTCCTCACTAGCTTGTGACACACAGTCTGTAGCGGGTTCATCGTATTCTAGTCGTGATGTTTTTTTCTCCGATGTTGGTGTTGGATTGGACTGTAATCTGTTTGAAATGGCGAGAAGCGCCTCTGTCCGTGGGGTCGTGGTCGCTTTCTGTTGTTAGAAAGTGATTCATACGCAAGTCGCTGCCGCTTTTCTTAATTGCTGTGATGTCGCCGTGCTTATCGAGTAGTTAACGTCATTCGCCCGAAGCACAGAATTAACACCTACCAGCCCGAAGTGTTTGCCACCAAATCTACAAGCAATGACAACGAGCATAAAATAAAGGCCTTTGGAACGCGATTTGTGAATATTGGTCTGATGCATGTACTACGCGGATGTATGGTAGGTGCATGCGTGTTGCTTGAGGACTGATCAAACAGCTGGTGTCACTTGGGAGGAAGTATATACTGTGCCAACGCTTTCATTGAAGCTTGTTCTTGCGTAAGTGCGCGAGATAGATACGGAATGCACAAGTTGGAATTAGAGAACGTTCTTGTCCTAGTGGCTTTATTAAGCAGTCGCAGATGATGGCAATTTGTTTGCTTAGCAGTGTGTGTTTAGATTGGGGTAACCAGCAGTGAAGGGGGTTGTGTGTGGGTGAGGAAATTAGTTTTCTTTGTTGCGGTGCCTTCCAAACAAATCCGTTATTTCTTCTCTTCATTGCGTCGGTCTCTTCATGTGGCACTAAATTTTGCTATGTGCTCTTCGTGACACTTCCTCTCGCTCTAGAATGCTCTAGTAAAAGTTGAGGCTAAAGTTCAGCTGAAGTGTTTAAAGTTCCTTGCAGCTAACCACAGCAACATTTCTTTGTCTATGTGATATGACAGACGCTCGTTACTTGGCATGCCTTTTATAGCGCAAAACGTTTCTTTTTTTTTTTTCATTTACTGAACACCGGAAAAAAATCGGGGACATTTGTCCCGACTGGGAGAGCGCGGGCAAAGTCTTGGACAGTCCAGCGAAATTCGGGACGGCTGGTAACACTAGTTTAGGCAAGTGTATAACAATGAAAAAATGTAATAAAATAGAAATTTCATTGCTGGGAGCATTGTCGAGCTTCAATTGCTAACCCGTAAAGGTCTTTTCAAAAGTTAACATTGCCGCAATACACCAGTGTCATGGGGTGAAGTGCTTGCAGTGTATTGCAGTAAAGCATACATTATGCACGCGTGTGTGTGTGTGAAATGGAAGCGTAGCACTGCTATTAGGCCTAATGCGATGCGCCGTGCTTTGTCTCATTACTGGTCATGCGACAGACGGCCTCAGCACCAACTTCAACCTTCGTAAAGAGTCCATATGTTCCCCCCATAATTATTTTTTTTAATTGTGGCAAGTGATTCACACTGCAGTAAACTTCTAGTATATCGCATGAATAATTTAAAATTGTTGCATGACCCCTAATAAAGAAGTGAAAGATACCTGTGAGAGACTCCTTGGTACTCCAGGTTTTGTGCCATCAGATATGTGCTCTAAAATGAAAATGATCATTATTAGTGAAATATATACTCAGGCTAGGTATTGGAGACGATTGTGCATGTTTTGCAAATTTCCTTTTAAAAGCTCATGCTTCACCTTATCGGGCTTTCTTTAGTTATTAAGAAAAATAGCTCCCCAAGAATGGTCTAAAATTAAACACACAGTTTGTCATGGGGCAAGTTGAGCTTAGCAAGAAAATGATTTATGAAAACCATTCTGTTTCATAACTAAGAGCAAGCTGGTTTCAGGAAACATGTTGACCTGAGATGATGGCACGTGTTCACGCATCTTACAAAGGCTGCTTGTTGTTATAATGTGGCTGTAATTGGACAAATGTCTGTCATCAGGTGTGGAGATACATCGCATCTCTGATGATCAAATTTTTAAAGAATATGTTTTCAGGGGATGCTAAAAACTTTTTTTGAAGGGGTGAGCATTAGAGAGCATTACTTTATTAAAGTCTCCAATTTCATTAGGTTAGCACTGAGGCTTGCAGGTATGTTAAATGAGCATGGTCACTTGAGTAATACTCAGAGGTCAATAATTATAGGGTGAACAGCAAGGTATGTATGAAACAGGATTATGCAAATTGCAGAAATAGACATAATGAAGTTGTCGAGAAGACTTTGTTAACAGTACATTTACAGGCTTCACGCAGAATTTGCTTTCCAGCAGGGTGCATTTACTTTCGCTGATGCTTTCGATGGCATCATTGCAGTTCATAAGCACTGGTTTTACGGACTGCACGTGACGATCTTGTTTTTTCAAGGTTCATGTACTGAGTAAAAAGTATAGGATCAAGAAACTTACATGCTGTCTTAAGGCATAATCAGGCTCACCATAGAGGTAAGTGGTGAGATTTTAGTTAGTTGTATGTGGGAGGTCTGTGTACATAACATCATAGTAATCTTGCAATGCTGTAGCTTTATTTGTGTAACGAGTGAAGCTTCTTTTCCTGTTAAAAATTTCTGCCAAGCAAACAAGTTCCTACAGTAGGATTTGCCCTTGGGTAAAGCAGGTGGTAAGAGTGAGCTTATTCAGAAGCCCTTCAAGAGTACCCACTGAAGGAATTAGTACCTATAGGGCAAAAATTCCAGTGCACCAAGAAGGGCAAGGGAGGACGGTGCAGGTTAACATTTCAGGAGGGCATCTACTGGACATCATCCTTCTCTAGCCACAAGCTTGTATGGCCAATGTTTAGCAGACTCCTACTAACATAAACTAGGTATAAATGTTGCTTCTCTATTGCAAGATCACACACCATATACCTTTTGAGAGTCTCCTCACCACAAGCTCGTACATTAGCCTAAAAATTTTTTTTTTCTACGGTGCCCTTTTTTTTGTCCTAAACAGTTGTCTGAAGCAACAATATGCACATTGTGACAGTCTAGCTGGTGACCACAGAGATGGCTCCCGCCATCACGATGTATACTCCACTCAAAATGTAAGACACTGCAAAATCATAGTCCGGTGTGCGTGTATACGACCTTGAACATGCAAGCAGTGACCACTTCTCTTGTGTTCTCTGCACTGGCGAATGCTTGTTGCTCACCTGTTCAAGATTGTGACAGTGAAATTAGTTCTGGCAATGCTGTCTCAGAGGTAAGACTGTGTACGCCCTTAGGAACACCATGGTGGAGCGAGCAGAGATTCATATCAAATGTAGTAATAAACTGGCAACACCATGGTGATACAAGCACACTTGCATTAATTTATTACATTTTTATTGAGGCAGACATCACACAGCTAAGCCTAGTTGTGATCTCTTTTCATTATTGTCTACATAGTTTTCCCGTTGGTCACAGCACAGGAAGAAAAATTTCTCTGTGGGAGCACCATATTTTAAGCTTGCATGACTCCAATGAAGCACTGTGCGAACAGATATATTGAAAATGTCAATACTTCGGGTCCTATAAATGGTGAACTGGTTGTCACATTCAGCCGGTGATCCTGCAGGAGCTTTAGCATATACTCTAAGGTCATTTTGCATCAACAATGCCACATACAATAGTTTAACAATGGTTGTTAATGGGCAAGATGATGCATAGCTTCAGGGAGCTAATTAAGCTAAGGGGGAAAATTATAGACGCCTAAGCACCACTGGAAAAATGAAAAAGCACAGAAAAAGAGCATCGGTCGCAGCTGAACTACAGAAAATATTTACACTACACCACACATTCGCATCGTCTAGAATTTTCCCTAATAATGTTATACCAACCTGCCTAGCAGCAAGTACTTCTAAGGTAATAAAGTGCAGAATGACACTTGCATAAAACAGGGAACAGGACGCGAGTTAACTGCCATCTATCTTTGTTTGTGGCTTTGGTAGAAAATATATAAGGAAACAGACACATGTGAAGAGTGACAGTGTGCAATGTCACAGTCATCAAAAACATCACTTAACATTGCCTGCTCGAGAAATTTTCCTGGTTTTCAAAGTTTCAACAAATGTGTCACAATTAAATACACCACTTCTTTTCCAGCTTGAACTGCTTCCAACAGTTCACATCTATCAGGACTGCTGCCTGTAATCTTTGTCTGGTATTTAATCTGAACTGACATGCCCTAATACTTACACACAATCAGCCATATTTGTCTATCTACCCTTAACAGCCTGTAAGTTCACGTGTAACAACACACGCTCCACCCTTCCAGTGGTCATAGTCCATACGGGTCATTATATCATTCAGTTAGCTGCCTAACTATACTTTCATTCATTCACTTCATATTTCTTGAAAATAGAGATATGTGAACCCTACAACTGCTTTGCAAAAAACAAATGAAGTACCACACTTGCTATGATGGCTTAATTAAAACAAATTATTTCACGATGATGGCCCAGAAGCTTTCTCTAGAAAACACGTAAAGCCCATATGGAGAAGTATGCGTCCCAGGGAAATTCTGCAACTGCCAAATTCGAAGAGTGTGCAAAATATTCTACGATTTCACATACCAAGTTAAATACTGTTATATTTCATTCCGTCGCCATTATTTGGGGAACTAAACATTTTTTACTAGTTTAATAAAATTTAAAATGTTAAGTACACTGAAATAAAGCGAAAATGTGTAAAAGTATCACAAGTTTCATCCCTGGCAGGTTATACGCATTAAACATGACAGCTTATCTAGTGCAGCTGGCTGCTTCGCTCTAGGAAAGTAATTTTGCTACCTATACAATTGTCACTTACCCTTGCTTAACACTTCTGTAGATTTTAAGGGCTTGATGTTGTCGCCAGATACTCGATTCCTACTTTTAAGATTTCTAGGAGTCCTTATCATAGCTGCAAAGAGAGATACAGCCAGTATTTGATGTACTTGTTTTTATATTGCAATGGAAATAATACATCAACTGGGAAATAGCAATGAAACATTTTGTGTTAAATTTTATTTCAAATTCGTTTTGCTGCGCAACTTGTGTACCAAACAGTGGCTGAACCCAATGGGTGTATTTGCACCATGCTCTGCCATGACGAAGCACATGCATGAAACTTGAGAGACAAAAGCTCATGCATGCAGGTGCAATTATTATGCAGTCATCCCTTGAAACATCCTTCGTAATTTTAAATACTTGGCTGGGCAGATGTCTGTTAAATTATTCTCGAATGTCCAGGCTGGCTACAAAATGAGCAATGCTAATAATGTTCTTGGCTTGTGCCACAAATTTTTTACCACTCATTCTTTAAAAATATTTCCTAACGCTGTTGTTGTACAACCAAACAAGAATATGTACATGCTCTTTAGCATACTGTTATTCACAAACTAAATGCCAGTTCATTAAAACTCAAGATAGTTAAACATTCATATTCCATAATTACGATCAAACTGCAGGTGAGTTACCACAACAACCAATCTTCCACTGATGTCATTATGTTTTCACTATGAATTTAGTAATTTGCATGCTTGCTTCTTTTTTTAAAAGTATGCATAATATTATACAAGACACCACAACAAACTCATTTATCAACTTCAGCATTTTATCACTTTCAATTAACCATCATATTGCAAAGTCTTGAAACAAGTCACTTTTAAGACCCACAAGTTTTCTTGTGCCCTTACAGTGCATCGAAGGCCCTGAAGTGTGAAACAGGCCAAAAGGCATTGGTAAGGCTTGTTCATAGGCATTGGACAAATCTGTTTACAAAATGTGTTAAAGGCACATGCGTGCACATGTTTTGGTTTGATTGTACATTAACATTAAGAAAGGAAGGAGTGGTGCGACATTTCTCGCACAAGCCAAGCATGTGGTTAGCATTGCTACCACATGCTTGGCTTGTGCGACTTCACTTCACTTTATTATCTTAAAGACCCCGGTGAGGGGGTATTACATAAGGGGTAGGTTAACAAATGGAGGTTACAGAGAGTGATCTTCTGACAAGCAATATGTATGTATGTTTTGCACAAACGTTGATGAACACGTGATGGCTGCAACGTCACGGGGAAGGCCATTCCAGTCCACTGCTGTGCGAAGAAAAAATGAGGCAGCAAAAGTAGTAGTGCGAGCGCTTGCGCATGCGATTGAATAAGAATGGGTTGTGCGGTGAGATATGCGCGTTGGTGGGATAATGTAAGGTGCTTGATTGAGGGAACTGTGAAAGAACTTGTGAAACAAACAGAGGCTGGCGATGCGGTGATGCACAGAAAGATTATCAATATCAATGTCATGTTTTAGGGATGATATGCTTATTTCGTATGAATATGAAGAGTGAATGAACCTAGTGGCACGATTTTGTACAGATTCTATTTCGTTTATTAGGTATATCTGGTGCGGGCTCCAGATGGGCGCTGCATATTCTAGTTTAGGTCTGATAAGCGATTTGTAAGCCAGAAGTTTTATGTCTAGTGGTGCGTGACGCAATTGGTGCTTTAGGAAACCGAGGGGTCTGTTCGCGGATGATATGATGTTGTTAATGTGAGTGTTCCAGGAAAGGTCAGATGTTAAGGTGACGCCTAGGTAGTTATGACTGAACTTGTTCGATAGCGGAATTAGAGATTGGGTATGAGAATGATAAAGGATTACGCTGGCGTTGAAGTGAGGCGAGTTCGCATTTAGTAGGGTTAAGCTTCATTAACTAAAGATCACACCACTGTTGCACGAGATCCAGATCCTGTTTGAGTGTAGTTTGATCAGAAATGTTAGTAACTGTGCGATAGATGACACAGTCGTTGGCAAATAAGCGGATATGGGAAGATACATGAACAGGAAGATCATTAATATATAATAGGAACAAACGGGGTGCGAGTACAAATCCTTGGGGGACGCCGGATGTTACTGGGAGGGAGCTAGAACGGGTATTTTTAATGGAGACGAACTGAGAGCGGTTAGTAAGAAATTGTGTGGTCCATGCAAGAATGTTGGGGTGCAGGTTCAGCTGGGAAAGTTTTAACAGTAGGCGTTTGTGCGGTACCTTATCAAAGGCTTTTGCGAAGTCGAGAAAGATTGAATCGGTCTGAAAGTGATGGTTGAGAGAAGAGTGTATATCATGAATAAATATAGCAAGTGGGGGTTCACTGGATAATGATTTACGAAATCCGTGCTCGGAAAAATGAAAAAAATGGTTGGTGTCAAGAAAGTTCATGATGTGTAATTATATGATATGTTCCATGATTTTGCAGGGGACGCTTGTTAGAGAGATGGGTCAATAATTTAGGGGGGACTGTCTGTTACCTGATTTGTGGACTAGAATGACCTTTCCAGTCCTGGTAAAATTCCTGTTTCGAGTGACAATGAGAACATCATCGAAAAGTACACTGCAATAATTTCCTTAGTATTTTTTAACAATTTAGGGTTAATATTGTCTACGCCAGCTGATGATGAAAGTTTTAATTTGTCAATGAGTGATGAAATGCCACTAACGGATAACACAACAGGGTCCATCGCTGGTAGTAGTAGGTGGCGTAAGAAACGGTACGTTGGCTTCTTTAGTGAACACTGATGAGAACGCGGTGTTAAAGATATTGGCACAAACAGTGTCGCTTACGTCTTCATTTTTATCGTTTGTAAGCGTGATGTCTCGTGTTAGTTGCAGGTTTATGATTTCCGAGAATTTTCTAGGGTTAGATTTCAGAATTTTAGTTAAAACATTGTGATAGAATGTCTGTTTCGCTTTTCTAATTTCAGCATAATAAGCATCTTCCGCAGCATAGTACTTGCCCCATGCGCACGCGTTACCATTAAACTTCGCAGCTCGGAAGAGGCGCTTTTTTTATTTTCAAATGTTTTCAAACTTGTGGAAAACCATGGTTTATTTTTATTGGCAGTAAAGCTCACTGTGGGGATGAATTTATTAGTCAAGTCAGTTATCTTATCCTTAAGCATTAGCCAGCTGTCATTGAGAGAACAGGAACTGAGATTGAGTTCGAAGTATGGTAGGAAATCTCGTAATTCACGATTAATTAATTCATAATTACCCTTATCATACAAGTGAATCGTTTTGCGGAAAATGGAGCGTATTTTTAGGGTGAAGTTAAATATGGTATGGACGACTTTGTGATCGCTGATTTCACGTAAGTATGCAATAGATTTTAAGCTTTCGGGGCTATTTGTTAATACCAGGTCTAAAATGTTCGAGGATTCACTAGTGACGTGCGTTAGTTTGGTTACCTGTTGGATGAGGTTGAAGTTGAGGCAAACATCGACGAATTCTCTTGCTTCAGTATTTCCAGAGGTTGGTGAAACCTGATTGAGCCAATTAATGGAGGGAAAGTTAAAATCCCCATAAAGCAGAACACGTGCGTTAGGGTGTTTATTAGTTAGCTGGGATAAGATTTCGTTAAGTTTGCGGGGGAAGTCTGGGTCAGTTCGAGGGGGCCTATAGCGTACGCCAAGTATTATTGCTTCGGGAGGGTCACGGCATATTACCCATAATGATTCTAGTTGTGAAGATGTGTTGATTAGAGAGCATGATAGTTCTTTTTTAGTGGCGATGAGTATGCCTCCGCCACGTGAATTTTTACGATCGTGACGAAAGAATATGGTATTTATCCCGCACTAACTTTATAGTTAGTGCTGGAGTTTCAGATTAATTCCAGCCTATTGTTTTAGCAATATATCTATAACATGTGGTACAAATAGTTTCTGTTAGTAATTTCACAAATGACAACACTATTATCAGCAAATCATGAGGAAATTTAGATGATAGCAAGGAAGAGGCATTGGCAGTTAAAATGAGAAATAAGCTGGGCTTAGCTGAGCACAAAGTGAGTTCAATTTCATGCGAAGCATTCAAAGTACTAAACTTTGTTCGGTAGTGCCAAGGTCCAGATGACTTAATTTTTAAGTAAATGTTTATGACTGACCTTGTCAAATGTGTTAGAAAATTCTAAATAATTCAGTCTATGAATCACTCTATAAAGAGAATGGCACAATTTATGAGTAAATAAGTGGAGTCTAACTTTGAAGCGTAGTTTTAAATCTATACTGCGTAGTGTTGTATGAAATGTAGGGTGATATAGAGGTACTTAGCTACTGAATAAGCTTTGTTAGAATATAATACTAGTAGTGGTATTACAACATATGTGCAAGTTAAAATGAGGAAAAATAATAATAAATTTTTAAATTCCAGAAAAAAAAGAAAATTAAAAAAATTACAGCATATTTACGGAGTGATTGATGATGAGTGGGGTGAAGCGTCCGTCCATGCATGCGTCTATGCGTTCGATCGCGTTTGAGAATGCAGATGACGCATGGGTAACACCGATGAGACGCGTGCCAAAGGAGCCGAGTGCAAGCGTCTTCAACGTGCCCGCCACTCTGCTTCGTTCATGCCCCACCAACGATCCACTACGTATGGTGACTATAAAGGACACTGAGAGATCCGCTCATTCTATGCATATCCAGGCACAGCCCCCCGTGCAGCCAATCTGAGAGTAGGAGTACAGCGCCATCTAGTTATCTTTACCCAACTGCAGTTTCTATGTAATTCTTAAGAAAGCGCTGTCTAATATACTGTTCGGCAAATACTGCCTTCCTTTCTTTGTTTTCTCTCCTCTCGGTTATGCGTGATGCTTGTACCATATCTAAGGACACAGTGAAAGATGAGGCATCAGTACCAAAAGGACTTATTTGGTTTACATTCTTTTATGGTTTGGGGGAAGTATGAATATTTATAGCAACTTGATTTAAAAGTGTATTTATTATGTGTTTGTGAGTGCCTGTAAGGTGTTAACTTAAAATGACAGAAAAAAATTACTTTTGACGTGTCCTTGTTTATGTCACTATGAATTAATTAAAACAAAACCTTTAGTTTTGCTATTTTTGCCCTACCTTGTAGTGTTAATAGACCAGCTTTCGTTTGCAACTCAGTAGGAGAATTCGTTAGATTGAATTTGTTATAAATATACCTCATTGCCTTCCTGTTCACCCCCTTTTAATCCTTGCAATTAGTTACTTTGTATGGGGAAACCCCACAATACTATTATAATCATGTTAGTAATATATTCATTATTATTATTATTATTATTATTATTATTATTATTATTATTATTATTATTATTATTATTATTATTATTATTATTATTATTATTATTATTATTATTGCATTGATAACATTGCACTTGATTTGCAGTTTACTCATTAAATCTGTATTTCACTGTTACACTGTTCAATGCAGTATTTATAATGTCCTTACAAAGACCTACATATTTTAACTGCATTTAATGGACTCAGATATATCAGCCAGTCTTGTGGCACAACCTACAGGACAAGAATATTTTCGTCATTTCAGGACATCCCGGGGATGTTTTGAATTTTTCAAAGAGGTACGTATTAGGGAATGACTGATGCACGGCTACCTGTTTTCCATGCAACCTTACCTTATCTCCAAAAGATCAGGTGATGGCAGTATGAGGCAAAGCAGTTAGACCTTTTCAGAGTAGCTTTATGCCTTTCTATAAATTGCAGTGCCATGTCCTCCTCTGGCAGAGAGGTGCTAGGCAAGAGGAGGTAAAGGAGTGCCAGCCCGTTTAAACTTCGATGCAGCACACACCAATATTTGGTTGCGCATATGTCCTGTGCTTTACACAAACTGTTTTTTAGTTGTTTGCACTGCTTGAAATACCCTGTGCCTTTTTGAAATTAAACTTGTACTGGCATACAATGAACTGTAAATGTTGTCAGCATTAGATGTACAAAAAAAAACCATCATGAAGGCAATGAGCCCTTATCACTTATTTGCCTTGCACTACAGCTATTCTGGGATGAAGAGAATGGCCATAAGGAAGATAAGAATAATAATAATAACAATAATAATAATAATAATAATAATAATTCACACCAACTGGTTTCATTATAACAAATGATTCCAGCTGATTCCATTTCAAGGCCAGCTGGTTTCATTTTCAGTCTCGAGTGGTTCATGCTGGGACCAACTGGAACATGTTGCTGATGTGTTGGCCTGTACTTAGTCCCAGCTGTATACAGCCATGGTTTCAGTTAAAGTGAACTGAAACCGTGGAGTATTTTCACCTCGAAAGGAAAGAATGTAGAAAGTGATGCATCCAAAGGCAGAAAAGAAAACAAAGAGAAAAGATAAAACAGGGAACAGAGCAAGAAAAACAAAGGCGAGCTCTCAAAGAGAAAGAGAGAAGAAAAGAGAGAAAAAAGGAGGCACACGCACACTGAACTTCTCTAGCCTTCATTTTTGAGGGCTCCTCGTTTTTTCCCCATGCGTCACTTTTTTACCGTTACCTGGCTAAATTTTCGCTCCTATACACAGATCGACTGAATTGACGGCGCACTCAGATTTAGCGTACATGCTCGTTGTCACATCCTCTCCCAAAATTCTCATGCCTGTCGTGCCAGAAAACAGCTTTGCAATGAAAATCACTATCGTGCAGCTGAGGAGCTGTATCATGCACAGATCATAATGTCAGCCTGATCGCACGAAGTAACGGTAATAACTTAGTAGTACACCATGCATAACACAAACGTTCAGTGGGCCCTTAAGTTACGTCGTCTTGACTGCAAAAGTGAAAGTTGTGCTTTCCCAGCATTTTCCTCAACTATGAGCCATACACTACAGCTGTGTTTTGTATGAATATAAAAGAGAGTACTGCTTAAAATGTTGAGTACACTGACTATACAATTAAAAATATGGTAATCAGAATTTCTAAGAGTTACATTTTCTTGTAAAAAAACTGACACATACTTATGTCAAGATTCATGCCGAAAGTACGTCTTGCCCAAGAATATTTCTGAAAAATTCAGCATATTCCACGTAGCTCCGGAATCGACATTATGCGAAGCATGCGGAGGCATGCTTAGCATGACCATGTTGTAATTTTTTTATAGCGGCACGTTATGAAATTATGCCAAATATACGTCCAAATGTTCCACACACAGACATACATTGAAGAATTCCAAGTGTTTATATAACCAGTTGTTTGCACTTGTGCAATGATGCAAACATGAACTTGAGCATTAGGAACACCAGAATCAATAAACTGGTATGAAGTGCTGGTGCCAGTGAGGATGGTAGCCCTGGACGCTGCTGCATAAATCAACTTCAGTGCATGGCACCTAGCAACAATTGACGTCAACTCGATATCACAGCTGCATCATAGGAGTACATATGTAATGTTTATAAAGCTGGATTGCCACCACTGCAACCACTATTTACGTTTCATGACCATATGAAGGTATTAAGCTATTTGAAAAGTAGGTCCGAGATCTGGCGTGGCTTTGTTGTAGAATATGCTTGAGTGCCGCGCAGAATGCTTGGGTTCAATTCCTGATGGGACCGCGACATTTATTCTTTGCATTCGTCGGGTCAGCACTGCCGATGTAAGGCTTTTTAGATGCGAAGCATCTCTGACTCACGTGTTTAACGCCGTACGTACGTCCGTTCAAACGCACCGCAGCGCGTTTTTCTCGCCGCAGGTATGGGAGCACTGCCAAGTAGGTCAAGTTGCAGATGCACGTTGACGTCTCACCCGCAGCAGCTGCCGGCTCCTCCACCCGCTCATAACACACATCTCTCCCACTTCACCCTCTCCACCACCCGCAACGCTCGACCGCACGTCGAGTGGAAACACTTTTTTAGCTCGTTATCTGCGATGAAACTTACACGAAACCCAACCCGCCTCCCATGTCTTTGCGTTTCAAACAAACGTTTACTCGAGTAAACAATACACCGAGTTCGCTTCCAGCCGTTCTTCCAGCACCCGCGTTGACGCCCGTTTCAACTGGGTCAACGACGTGAGCACCACTACTGCTTCGCATCCCAGCAGGGTTCTCTTCGGGGAAATGGTTCATAATTTCTCAATGCTCACGTGTCAAAATTTTCCACGTGTGTTCTCGTCATTCCTGGGTAGATGCAAAAAATTAAGTGTCAATTACTTGGGGCACATAGCCGCCCGCGGGTATGTGTCACTGTTCAGCAGGAAGCGTTTGACGACGCGCGTAACCGGATTGTGACCTTATTCATATCTTCACCGGCGCGTCGTATTCGTCAAACTATGGAACTCTCCCATACTAATTTTGGTTCACGCCAAGTTAAGGAGGTGATCACGAGAGCACCCAGACGTGAGCGGCTAGACAGACAGACAGACAGACAGACAGACAGACAGACAGACAGACAGACAGACAGACAGACAGACAGACAGACAGACAGACAGACAGACAGACAGACAGACAGACAGACAGACAGATAGATAGACAGATAGATAGATAGATAGATAGATAGATAGATAGATAGATAGATAGATAGATAGATAGATAGATAGATAGATAGATAGATAGATAGATAGATAGATAGATAGATAGATAGATTGAAGAAATGCTTCGCCTGTAATATCTTTACTCACATTTGTAAAACAGCAACGGTAAAATAAATATGAATTACCTTTCTCAGGTTTAACCAATCACAAGAAGGCTGTTTGTTGATAATCTGCATGCTGTGAAAGAGCTTTTCGTATTGCTCTTCACATGTGCGGTAATTCGTTCCATTTATGCACTTGGAACTGCATGCATGCTTTCATGACGCGAGGACGCGCGTTGCTGTTACATGCAGCGTTCAGTATTTCTTTTGTCGAGCTACACGATAGGACATGGCACGGCGCTTATAAAGCACTGCGCATTGCGCCATGTCCACTTATACTCTATAAATGAGTCTTGGCGCTGTCAGCCACAATGATTCTTCACATCCATCTGCTGGTGCGCAAAGTTTGAACACAGTGAAAGGTCATGAAATATATATATATATATATATATATATGTGTGTGTGTGTGTGTGTGTGTGTGTGTGTGTGTGTGTGTGTGTGTGTGTGTGTGTGTGTGTGTGTGTGTGTGTGTGTGTGTGTGTGTGTGTGTGTGTGTGTGTGTGTGTGTGTGTGTGCCCGATAGCAGCATCCGCATCCACACGGGCGCGCGCGTGCGTGCACACGCGCGTTTTAATGTCGGGTACCCCTAGCTGCCTGTAGCACGCGCATGCTATTGCGTGTCTTTGAACTCACCGCCACACCTGTGGAGAATACAAAAGAACGCAAGGGCTCATGTACGCAAGCCACTTGGAGCCGCCGCACTGAAACTCTGTATTGATAGCCTGTTTCGCTCCTGCAAGGGCTGTGTGCCGCAAGGAAAACATAAAGGTGCAAACGTCCTCCGGCTAGCTCATACCTGGAATTTTCACTGACACCTAACGCTGCTTTTTCCATAATGCAGACGCCGCATAGATACCAGAATTTGCCATGAAAAATTACCAAGGAAGCACCGGACGACCCAGCCCAGCTGCACAGTCATTTCTGTTTAAGGAGTTTTTGATCCCCCGTTTAGGAACCAAATATACTGCATCCTGTCTATTGTCGGTGAATTTATCGGCATGTGTACATTGCGTACTCACAAACCCGCGTTAGTCTTGCAACAACGTGTTCGCATGCACGCGCTGCAACAGCGCAACACGCTCCCACGCGCTGCAAGCAAGGGTGCAAGTTGAGCAGACGAAACATCGGCGGCCGAAGCCCTGCAGCGGCTTGCGCTTCGCCTTCCCATACTGCCTTGCGCCCGCCTTTGGCGCGCGCACAGAAAGCATACCGGTAAAAGCTCTCATTTCGGAACTTTGTTCCCGAGCACTAGATTCGTTCGATTCACCTGCACCACGTGAACCAGTTCACAGGGTGCTGCACTTTGTCATTCGTTTCAGCGGTGCAGCATTGACGACCTTTTAACTCTGTCATTCGTTTCAAAAGGTGCAGATGAGGGGCAGCACTGGTTCAAGATTTTCCTGCACCACCTACACTGATGGTGCTGGCTTGGTGCAGTCGCATGTGCAGCTGAGCAGACGATGCAGCACTTTAGTGTAGGTGGCTTAGGCTTCATACCCGCCTCTTCAAACGCGGTGTGTTTCGCCATTATGTTTGCGCCTCATAAACTGTCCACATGTGTGGTTCGCCATCGTTCAATGTTAGCTGTACGGCGTAAACTGTTGGCTCATCGTCATTCGTTCCGGGGGTCGCGCTGTGCCTGCACCGCTGAACTCACGCTGCACAATTTCTGAACTTCGCGTGCACAGTCGTGAACTGGTTCCAATTGGTGCAGGTGAACCACGGACCTACTGCCCTCGTTGTTCAGTGGTGGTCAGTTGTGTCAACGCAGTCGGCGTTGGTTGTGCGGTTGACTGTGCGGACTATTCTAACCGTTGACAGCCGGCGGATTCTGCTACCGTATCGTGTTGGAGATTGCATGTGATCTTCCAGTTGTGCCTGTCAATTCTGTTGCACTTTTCGCGTTGTAGCTTGTTCGCATTTATTTCTCTATCTAAGTGTGCTTGAAGTGTTCGTGTGCAGCTGCTGAAAAGCCAACCCTAACATGACCCGTGCACTCGTTGCCGGAGACTCAATGTTGAAGTACCTCACAGGGTGTTTCACATTGAGCTCCAGGACACATGTCGAGGTTCGCTCATTCAGCGGTGTGCGGATCGAGAAATTGTTCTCTTTAATTGCTCATTCTCTGGCAGATGTGCACGTGGTCGTTCTTCACATTGGCACTAACAATGTCGGTGAAGAACCCCTCGTGCTGATTGCCAGGTTCCGATCACTGATCTCCAGAATTCTTGATGTCAATCCGTCAATCCGTGTTGTAGTGTCTGCAATTCTGCCGAGACAAGCGAGTTTGCGCAAGTGCCAGTGGGCGCTGTCTGTCGGAGAATTGGAGGCGTTCAACATGGATGCCGGGGAGACGAATGCCATTTTGCAGGCGCTGTGCCACAAGAACGGCTACGGTTTCGTGGACGGCACATGCGAGCTAATGGGGATGCTGAAGGCTGACGGCGTGCACCCGACGAAACATGGTAGCCAGGTAAGCAATTAATGTGGATGTTATAAGGGGCTAGCTGCCTAGTCGGTAGCGGCTGCGGACGATCAAAGTTACGGGTTAGCGACGAGTCAACGACACATATTGCAATTGTTGCATTTAGAAGATACGAATTCAATCCTCCAAGAAAACGTAAGCGTGCTTGCAGCGCTACAGTGCACGTGCTTCATCGAAAGCGCCCGGAAAAGATAAAATTAGGTGAAATTAGGCGTGTGTAGCTGTGATAGTCGTCCTACATATAATTTCCACGCAATGTGGTACCGCGCGGTGAAGGCCACGTAAACGTGGACGTTGGAGTATTTAGTTAGCGGCATTCCGCTACGGCCTTTTTCGTTTTTTCCAGAGTTAATTCGTTATGTTGGCACTGCAGGTCCACGGACGACCTTTGAACATAAGTTGCATAAGAGAGGGCACGGCAACGTTCTCCAGAACAACATGTCTAAGCTTGCATGGATTGTCGTGCAGGTGTTTCTTCTTGTCAAGCCTGGTCCGCTGCCTGATACTGGACGGCCATCCCACTCTGGGCATGCGCCACTGGATCGCGCTCCAGGCACGTGGAAACCACCGTCGACATCGCAGCTACGCACCCTCGTCTCCAGTGAACCACGCCGTTGGCTTCAGTCATCGGTGACGTCAGTGGAGCCGAGTATAAAGCACCAAGATTTCGCCTTCCGCCTCAGAGGGCACGGCAACGTTCTTCAGAACAACATGTCTAAGCTTGCAAGGATTGTCGTGCAGGTCAGTTTTCACACCCCTAATTCATCTGTCCGTACTAGTTGCTACGCTCTTTTGATTCTGCCGTGCCCTCGGCAATGTGTCCAAATTGTTGACGATTGCTGGTCTGTCTTGACGATTTTGCTGTGTGGTGATGTGGAGAGCAACCCTGGTCCAGATCTTGAGGAACTTATAAATAGTATACTAGCTGAACTAAAACAATCTAAAGAGGAACAAAAGAAACGCGACACCATACTTTCAGACATTAACAAAAAACTTTCCAAACTAGACGAAGTATTAAAGGTATCAAAGGCGAACGAAGAAAAAATAAAGAAACTGGAGGGAAGAATACAGCGCGTAGAAAAGGCTCTGACAGAACAAGACAAAAAGCTTGTCGATTACGAAGATCGTTCAAGAAGGAATAATTTGGTCGTATTCGGCATACCGGAAGGACCAGACGAAAACAGAGAAATTTTGGAAGACAAAGTTGTTTCTAAAGTTTTCCAAGACACCCTAAAGGTCACAGTTACTTCCGTGGAGCGCATTCATAGAATTGGACGGGTGAATGAACAACGCCCAAGGCCGGTCATTGTGCGGTTGTACAATTACAACGAAAAACTTTTGCTTTTCAAGAAGTGTAGCATACTAAAAGATTCGGGTGTATCAATATCTCACGACTACTCGCAAGCAACACTTCAGCTACGAAAAAGGCTCTGGAAAACAGTAAAGGACAACAGAAGTCAGGGTGATAAGGCGTACTTAGTTTATGATAAGCTTTACATCCATAATGACGTCTACGTATGGGACGAGCATCAAAACCGTAAAAAACTGTTGCGCAGCGCTGCGCGCTCAGAAGATTGACATCACAATGACGAGCAAACCTTAGCGCACAAGCGGCTTCGTTTGATAAACCTCAATGCACAGAGCTTGCGGAACAAACAAGAACAGTTTGAACATGTTCTGCTATCCTATGATCCTCACATAGCCGTAATTTCAGAAACCTGGTTGCACCCTGACGATCGAGATAGTTGCGTGTTTCCGCCTTCATATACGTGCTATCGTAAGGATCGCAAAACAAGGGGCGGTGGCACTGCAGTTCTTGTCAAAAGTGGTGTGCCGTCACATCAATTGCCCGAGATTGATGTCGACCGCGAAAGTGTGCTTTGCAGATGTGAATTTTTAGGAAACCAAATCATCGTCGTAGGTCTGTACAGACCGCCCAATGCTGAGCCAGATTTCTTGTTAAAACTTTACAAGCTAAATCAGTATCGCAACCAAATTCTTTTAGTTGTTGGGGATTTCAATCTGCCTTGTATTAATTGGGAAACGCTAAAGTGCGGCCCAACAGACATACCGAATTCTGAAATTTTTCTGGACATGCTCTTGGCGTTTAATCTGACCCAAACCGTTTTACTTCCCACTCGGGTGACAAGCTGTACGTCTTCGATTCTAGATCTCGTCTTGTGCTCCTCAACTATAACTGACATTACCACCGATATTTGTGATGGAATTTCAGATCATAAATTGGTATACTTTACGTCATTGCTCCCACGCCAATCCAACCCACCCCAATACAAACCTATTACTATAAAGCAGTACACATCTGCAGATGATGTAAATATAACTAATTATCTCGAGGAAGCCATTGTTTTGTTTGATGATAGTGATGACATCAATACATTATGGACAAAGTTCAAAGCGCACTGTCATTTCTGTATCCAGCATTTTATTCCAGATAAAGTGAAAAAAGTTGGCAGGACGAATCCGTGGATAAATAGAGAAATAATTCATGTGAAGCGCAAATTAAAACGCTTGCGGAAACGTTCCAATGCTGCTCAAGCAGACATTTCTAATTTACAGGCTACATTAAAGTCCAAATTAGCTGCTTCTAGGGATCACTACTTTAATGTGACACTCAATCGTTTTGTATCCGGAAGTCCCTCTAAATTCTGGCAATTTTTATCTCATAAGGGTGGCACGAGGCTTGATCAAATCGCCAAGGGTGATCGGGTACTTACTGATCCAAGAGAAGTGGCGGAGGTGTTTAACGAGTATTTCCAAAGTGTGTTTTCAACGTCAGATCCTTTAAACGGGGCTGTTTGTGAAAATGATGATTGTGGTGTCATTCAGATTTCTTTGGAAGGTGTCACAGAATTGCTTTTGCGATTGGATCCGAAAAAATCGACAGGCCCTGATGATATCCCTTCCGCATTTCTCAGACGCTATGCTACACTGTTAGCCAGGTTCCTTGTAGTCATTTTGCAGAAATCCGTTTCGTCTGGTGCGATACCTGATGATTGGCGTATTGCACGTGTGACTCCTGTGTATAAGAAGGGTAACCGTCTCAATTTTTGTAACTATCGGCCCATCTCTCTCACCTGTCATTGTTGTAAACTGCTGGAACATATTATCGCAAAATACCTCAATAACTTTCTTCAATCCCAAAATATTCTCACTGAGCACCAACACGGTTTCCGACGAGGTCTTTCTACTACTACGCTGTTATGAACTACAATTAATGAATTTGCGAAGGCTCTAGATGCTGGTAGCCAGGTTGACGTGATCTTTTTTGACCTCTCGAAGGCGTTCGACAAAGTTCCCCATAAAAAATTAATAAATAAACTGAAGTCAATTGGCGTTCCTTCAGATATAACAAATTGGGTCACATCTTACCTACTAAACCGAAAACAATACGTAGAGATTGAGGGCTCGCGCTCGCGTTTCTTAGACGTTTTTTCCGGAGTACCGCAGGGGTCCGTACTCGGTCCTGTTTTATTTAACATTTATATTAATGATTTGGCTCAAGCAATAGATACCAGCGTATCAGTTAAACTGTTCGCAGACGACTGCATTCTTTTCAAAGTCATAAACTCAACGGCAGATCAACAAGTTTTAAACAGAAACGTCGGTAACTTGGAAACTTGGTGTTCCGAGTGGAACATGGTAATTAATCTAGAAAAAACTGCTCACTTGTGTATCACCAACAAAATCAACAAGTTTCACTTTAAATATGAGATAAAAGGGTCATAGATTACACAAGTCGAAGAATATAAATATTTGGGTGTTACAATTACCTCAAGCCTCAACTGGACAACCCATATAGTAAATACGTGCTCTTCCGCACGTAAAAAACTAGGGTTTCTAAAGCATCGATTAGCTAATGCCCCCAGTTCCTTAAAGCTTAAAGCTTACAAAACAATGGTAAGGCCTTCCTTGGAGTACGCCTCCGTAGTATGGGACCCTCACACAAAGAGCAATATACAAAAGATAGAAAAAATTCAGCGCCTGGCAGCCCGTTTTATTTACAGTAGGTATAGACGCCGCGAATCCCCCTCTGCGATGTTGCAGTTGGCAAATCTTGAACCTCTTGAGGACAGACGACGAGCTGCTTTACTTAACTTACTCCGTCTAATATATTTTTCTTAACTCGAAATAAAGCCAGAAAACTACATGGTAAAGGATTCTTCCAGGCCTTCTCGTCACAAAAACAGCTGTAGCATCAAGCCAATTTTCGCAAGAACTAATTTATACAAACACTCTTTTTTCCCGAAATCAATCTCTGAGTGGAATTTGTTGCCCCGAAACTCTACTCTTCTTTCCTTTTCACCGTGAAATGCGCCTTGTGTTTCCTGGCTTTCACAATACTTGTTTGATTTAACAATTTGTTGTGTGCCTAAGAGTGTGGTGCTTTGCTTATGGATTGTGTTGCAGTGGGTGTACTCAGCCCTCTGGAAACGAGTATAATTTGATGGTGATTGCTATGTTTTTCTTACATTTCGTGTGTAACAGTATCAATTTTGTTGTAACTTTGTTGTACTTTTATTTTACCTTTGAACTTGCTGTACCTTTCCTGCTTAGACCTTAAATGGTTCGCAGTATATCATGAATAAAAATAAAATAAAATGCTTAGATCGTCGGAATCGAGCGGCTGCTTGTTGATCATGTTTTGCACATGTAGAGCCTTCCGAAATGATTTGATTAGAGTGAAATGACGTGTGCGGTGGGACTATTTGCGACTTCGGCTACCAATGATATAAGCGGGTTTTACTGTGTGTTCATTACCACAGTATATTTGAGAGGCGCCAACGGGTAAGCTCACTGGTGCACAGCCTTTATGCAACAGCAGCTCCTTTACTCAGAAGTGCAGAATAAGCAATCTGACAAGAACTACTAAGGAGGCCAGTGAGGTTACCTCCCTTATGTGCATTATCTCTGCCATGAGTTGACAAGCATCTGGTGTAAATGTGAATTCCCTATTGTGCATCAAAGGAAAGATCAATACTACTGTTACTGTTATTGTTATGAACACAGATCATATTTCATCAAACCCATGTTAGCCCATTTTATTCTCTTAATTGAAATACTGAAAATGAGATGTCTGATATGCCTTACTTGTTTCCAAAACAGGGCAGCAATGTCTGATATATAAAGTAAAAATTCTGCAAGTCATTTATGTAATTCGATCATTATACATCGAACGTCCCAGCCGTTTTGGCAACCGTCTTAAATGTATTGGAAAAAAAATCTTGCTGGAGCACTGTGTTTAAAATAGTGAAGTGGTAAAATTTTTCTCAGAGAAAAAATTTTGGGTCACGTGGCTGCCTTCTGAGTTACCTGAAAATTGCAGAACTCCTCGCATTCGATCAGGTCGGCATCAGCTCACACAAAGTCATGTAGACCAACAGCACCTGGTGTCGCTCCATTGAAGCTGAAATGCCAAACAACACTGTACGTAAGCAATTTCTGTGAGGTCTTGGCATGCGTTTGGACAGAAGCACATCAGCAAGAAGTTAGGCAGTCTACAGAACATCTATCGAAATTATGGCACATTATATGTCATGTGCTGATATAGTTACCAACAGAAGCATTAGCAAAAAGTCTTCTTTTGAAGAAAAAGAAGTCATTTTGCTATCATCATTGTCCAACAACCTAAACAGCAATGGTTGCACCAACGCCTTTTGGCAAATACCCAAGTGCCCGACTTGTGAAATGAGCGCCGCTGCAATTTTTTTACATCTACTTTCTCACCTAGTTTAAGGGTCTAAAACAGTCGCATATTACTAACATGTATTTTGGGAGTGCTTTTAAAATCTCTTTGCTGTTGAGAGAGAGCAAACACCTTGTACCAACAGAAGCATTAGCAAAAAGTCTTCTTTTGAAGAAAAAGAAGTCATTTTGCTATCATCATTGTCCAACAATGTAAACAGCAATGGTTGCACCAATGCCTTTTGGCAAATACCCAAGTGCCCGACTTGTGAAATGAGCGCCGCTGCAATTTTTTTACATCTACTTTCTCACCTAGTTTAAGGGTCTAAAACAGTCGCATATTACTAACATGTATTTTGGGAGTGCTTTTAAAATCTCTTCGCTGTTGAGAGAGAGCAAACACCTTGTACTCAATGAATGTTCATCATGGACGTTATATTTCTTCATTGCTATGAGAACTTCATTCTTTGGGGCTTCCGTTATGGTGGGGTTCAACTGTAAATGTGCTCTTCTGTGTTCCAGCTGTTGGGGTGCCTGCTACGTGCAGCCATCAAGGAAGCAAGCAAGGACCTTGAGGCAAGCCACAATGGAGCATTACAGCAGCAGCACCAGAAAGAAAAGGACCACAAGAAGCTTCGATTCCAGTACAGTGATCAGTCAAAAGGGCTGGCACAGTATTGGAATAATGTAACTCATTTCCCAGCTCTTTCCACAGACCCTATGCTTGTTGTAGCCCCTGCATCTCCATGCAAGGAAATGTGGTCGGACGTTGCACGGAAGTCTGATTCTGCTACCCTACAATGTCACAGTGCGATGTCAGTGACACCTAAGGTCACAGAAACAGACCCTGCTCATGGGTACCCTTCGCTGCCAATAACTGCAGTGGCATGCACCAGGGCTTCAGCTGTGACTGTTTTCGCTCAAGTAAAACGGCACCCTGTGCGCGCTCCTGCACTTGTCGGTGGTGTGTGGATGCAGCACAAAGTGAAGAAGACTGGGCGTACTGCCGTGCCACTGTGCTCTGCTGCTTTTGAGCAGAGCCCACCTTCTGACTGTGGGCCACCCGACGCCTGCGACGTAACATCCACGGTGAGCCCCCAGTCAGAAGGTGTGGTTCTGCGCAAGGGCAGCAGTGCGGCTGACACCAGCACTTCCACACCTCGTGATGATCCCCGTGTAGAAAAGGAGGTTAGAGTCGAAAATAGGAAAGGGCACAGTAACAAGAAACCAGTTTCTCCTGCTCTTGTCAGTGGTGCGAGTGTGCACCACAAAGTGACGAAGACTGGGCGTACTGCTGTGCCACTGTGCTCTGCTGCTTTTGAGCAGAGCTTACCTTCTGACTGTGGACCACCCGACGCCTGCGACGTAACATCCACGGTGAGCCCCCAGTCAGAAGGTGTCGTTCTGTGCAAGGGCAGCAGTGCAGCTGACACCGGCGCTTCCACACTTCGTGGTGATCCCCATGTAGAAAAGGGGGTTAGAGTCGAAAATAGGACAGGGCACAGTAACAAGAAACCAGTTTCTCCTGCTCTTGTTAGTGGTGCGAGTGGGCACCACAAAGTGACGAAGACTGGGCGTACTGCCGTGCCACTGTGCTCTGCTGCTTTTGAGCAGAGCCCACCTTCTGACTGTGGGCCACCCGACGCCTGCGACGTAACATCCACGGTGAGCCCCCAGTCAGAAGGTGTGGTTCTGTGCAAGGGCAGCAGTGCAGCTGACACCGGCGCTTCCACACTTCGTGGTGATCCCCATGTAGAAAAGGGGGTTAGAGTCGAAAATAGGACAGGGCACAGTAACAAGAAACCAGTTTCTCCTGCTCTTGTCAGTGGTGCGAGTGTGCACCACAAAGTGACGAAGACTGGGCGTACTGCTGTGCCACTGTGCTCTGCTGCTTTTGAGCAGAGCCCACCTTCTGACTGTGGGCCACCCGACGCCTGCGACGTAACATCCACGGTGAGCCCCCAGTCAGAAGGTGTCGTTCTGTGCAAGGGCAGCAGTGCAGCTGACACCGGCGCTTCCACACTTCGTGGTGATCCCCATGTAGAAAAGGGGGTTGAGTCGAAAATAGGACAGGGCACAGTAACAAGAAACCAGTTTCTCCTGCTCTTGTCAGTGGTGCGAGTGTGCACCACAAAGTGAAGAAGGCTGGGCCTACTGCCGTGCCACTGTGCTCTGCTGCTTTTTAGCAGAGCCCACCTTCTGACTGTGGGCCACCCGACGCCTGCGACGTAACATCCACGGTGAGCCCCCAGTCAGAAGGTGTGGTTCTCTGCAAGGGCAGCAATGCAGCTGACACCAGCGCTTCCACACTTCGTGGTGAGCACAGAGCAACTTCAGCAAAATTGTCACACAGCCATATTTGCACAGGTGGAGGAAATCTTTCTGTAGGGAGCACATTCAGCACTTATAAGGAGTTTAAAGCTAGCTGAAGGATGGAAAAGTGAAGGGTTCCATCCGATGCGTATTGAAAAATCAGATAAAAACCCATTGTGTACTGAGAAAGATTTAAACAAAGCAGACTTTCCTTATGTTCGAGTTAAATTTGTCTGTTGCCACGCAGGGCATCCAAATCTGGGGGGACAAAATATTCGACCCAATCAACGCTTCAACTGTACAGGTTGCAACGTTGAACTGAAGCTTGCGCTGCGGGTTTCTCTACAGCCCTATTATGAAGTTGTAAATTTAGCGGGTGTGCACAACCATAAAATAGGTCCCGAGGAGCAACTTCAGGAGTTGATTTCTTGTAATGTGAAACCTAAAGAACTAAAGGATGCCATTCTGAGGAAAACGGGAAAACACGTTACTTCTCGTGATATTATAAACATGAAGCATAGAACGGTTCAAAAAATTCAGGACAATGCTCATCATGGAGCCCTTCTGTTAGAAAAAATCAACGAATTGTTTTCAGAAAACTCTGGGTGGAAGGTTCATATTGACAAGACTACAGAAAATGGTCTCTTGTACATATTGCTTCAATCAGAGCATATGGCCCAGTTACTAGAAAAATACCCTGAAGTGTTGTTCTTTGATGGTACGTATAAAGTTAATAAAGAAGGGTATATCTTGCATTCGATTATGTGTGAGATGGAACAAGCCATGGGAGGCCTGTATGTTATGCATTTGTTCAGCGGGAGACATCAGAAATATTAACGTCTTTCCTAGAGACATTCCTTTGTTTGAATCCTGTCGTAGAGGAGAAGTGCAAAATTGTGGTAATGGACAAAGATTTAAATGAAATGAATATAATTCAGCAGCTTCTGGCCAAATGTAGAATCTTGTTGTGTTCGTGGCACGTGTTAAAGTACTTACACACGAAAGTGATGCAGCATAAGTCAAACAGTCTAGATAAGAAGTATGTTAAAGATATAATTACGAAACTGGTTTTTGCACATACCGTAGATATATATCAAAGGCACTTGCAGGGCTTGGAAAAAGCACTTGAAAATGACAAAGCCCTTGTGCAGTACTTTTAAGAAAATTGGCACAGCTGCAAGATCATGTGGGTTCATGCTTATCGTGCAAATGCATGTAGTTTAGGAAATAATACTAACAATCGAATGGAAAGCCATAATCAAAAGTTAAAAAATTATCTAACACGTGACATGCGCTTAGTGGAAGCAGTGAAAGCTCTGATAAGGTATGTAACCCACGATGCTCTAGCACTCAGCCATATGCAATATAAAGAAATGAGAACTTGCATTGACACCAGTAAGACTGATAAGTTTTGCAGTGAGGTGTCAGCAAAATGCACCGAATATGCTAGAAAATTGGTATGTAAAGAATATGGGCTGTTTATGAAATATCCAGGAGACTGTGTTGTCTGTGATGGCAAATGCACCGTTTTTGTTGGCAGTAAGCTTTATGAAGTTACTAATAATATGAGGACATGCATATGCACATTTAATGCGCAGTACCAGCTGCCCTGCAGGCACATTCTTGCAGCTAGATCAAAAAATAATATGGAACTGTTTGATGAAAGTTGTGTGTCAAAGCGCTGGCTTAAATCTGATTTTGTGCAGACCGACCAGACAGTGTCACCAGACAAACTAAGCATTTTAACCACAAGCATGGTAAAAAAGGTACAGCCAGAACTTGATAACTCAGAGGCCAGATATAAATATGCATATGCACGTCTGTTGGAACTTTCAAAGGAAGTGGCTAATGTACTAGCCCAATGTAGCGCAACTGAACTTTGCGAAAAATTGAGCGAGTGTGAGGACTTTTTCCAAAATCTTGTTACTTACCCTAGAAATTAGAAACATGATTCACCCCTTCCTAAAATAGCACAAAGTAATGAACCAGTTAGTGGGGAAGGAAAAAGCTTAGAAAAGTCAAAAGAAGTAAGTAATTCGTGGAGTGTAGACCTGAACGACTATCTATTGGCCAAGTCTGTAGATGATGGCACTATGAAGAAGGGCTCCACAGAAGATAAATCGGAACTGAAAGTGCAATCTGGTCAAGTTAAATCTGATTCAAAAGATGAAATTAACTTTACTATAGCCTCGCATGATGATAAGGTATGTCAGGTTCTAGCAAAGACATCGGACACTAGCTTTTCGCCTAGTGATTTTGCACAGCAACTGACAGCGCTTAGCATACCTCTAGTTAAATCCGCTCGCGGCCGACCACGTAAGAGATGTGCACATGATACGAAGCGGGGAGAAAAAAGACTACGTTTGCATGTTTTGAAAAACTCTCAATTTAAAGAAAAGGCACCTGTGACAGTCGTTGGTAGAACAGTGGAAGAAATTAGTGACCCCATAGCTGACGCGATTTGTGGTCCAAATAATTGCAAACCGTACAAAATAAGTTTCTCTGATTTAGTGGCCTTACAAGGCACGGGATGGCTGTCAGATGCAATCGTAAATGCAGCGCAACTTAATATTTCGCGTCAGTTTCCTGGTCTGTGCAATTATCAGGATGTTCTTCTTGGGGAGAGCTTGACATTTGAGAAGCGAGACAACTTTATTCAAATTCTGCATACTCCTGGGCATTGGGTTACAGTGAAAAATTATGGTGCCCCTACAAACAGTGTTTTTCTGTATGATTCGTTAGACCAGGACATTATGCCAAGTGTAGCAACTCAAGTTATGAACATAATGAGTCTAGCTTCTAATACTCTCACCATTCACGCTAAGGCAGTACAGCGTCAAGAGAACTGTTATGACTGTGGCGTTTTTGCCATTGCTAATGCATTCACCATTGCATCTGGCGTCGACCCGTGCACCGTTGCTTTTGATAAGACGTTAATGCGCAGGCATTTAATATCATGTCTTGCAGACAATGAGATGGTCCATTTCCCTATTGCTACAATGCAAGTGCCCAGAATAAAACCAAAGTCAAGTTGCTTTTTTGTTCCAAAGTAATATTGCATGTTCAAACCATTAACAAAATCAGCCTTAAACTGAAACCATATAGTTCTATAGCTGCTGATTTGAGACCTTTCTATAGATTCCAACTCTAGGTTATTAATATACTCGGTCATCATCATTAGCATTCTTAGTTCTTCTGCCTCACAAAGAATTTTAAAATGACATTCTTTGGTCCGTGTTATCCAGTGAGATAACTTTCTACAGGCGTTATTTATCCAGAAAATAATGCAAACCATTATACTATATGCACCTTGCTTTTAAAAACTAAGTGGTCTGAGGAAAAGTTAATAAATTTTGATGCCTATCGGTCAATGAAATGAACTGTGTAAATAACGTATTATTTTTGCGGTATATTTTAGGGACCATGAGCATCCTAGCATGTTGCAACCTTTTTAGATGCTTAACTATATAAATGTATGAAACCTTTTAAAGGGGCCCTAAAGGCATACTGTTGGTGCACTGTTTGTGGTGCACTGTTTGTTCCGTGCTAAGAAAATGCCTTGTTTAAAAAGAAGTTATATATTAAGTGGTCAGCATGCTACAACTGGTATTTAAATAACTTTCCAAGTAGGTCTTCTTGACATTTTGTCCCTTAGGTGGCGTGAAATACAGTAGTAGCAGGCATGGTAGAAGGAAAGTTTTGCTATTATGAGCAGACACCGGTCAGTAGCTTCGCAGAAACTTCTGTGGCACAAGTAGGTAATTTGAGAGAACTTTCACTGCCCCCCCCCCCCCGTTTTTGGGGGATGATTGAAGCTAGCCATGAGTCTTGTCGGCGGCTCTTAGTTCAAAGAAAAAAATAGAAAGAACCAAGCAGCATTTCATACCAGATTTGGGCGCACGTTAAAGAACCCTAGGGGGTAGAAATTTCCGGAGCTCTCCACTACGGGGTCTCTCATAATCATATGCTGGTTTTGAGACGTTAAACCTTACTTATAAAAAATAGGCATTTCATACCAGATTTTAATGCGCTGAAATCGTCTTTTCTACTGTGGACAGTTTCAGTAATTACTTTTTCTGGGACTCGACTACGTCATTTTATAGAGTTACAGAGTTCGCAGAATATGGCATGGGTGACTGGAGCCTTATCATACATTTACTCCTTTCTTGGTGAACTAAGCCCTGTAGATAATACTGCAGTTAGGCATTCTTAAACTTTCACTCATCATTCGAACAAGAGAAATTTTTTGCCTTTAGCGTCCCTTTCAGATGAAGAAAATTTGTTCCTTTGTGATTAAATGCCTGACTTCATTTTCTAAGCTGTGCTATGTGGAAACACATACTTCGGCAAAATGAAAGCTAATGCGGGCCGCTGGTGAAAATTTACTTTTCCAACTGTAAATAAATTTTATGTGATTGTATTACAATGTAAGATGTTCCTAATGCATTAACAAATAGTTCATATTCTAAACATTTCCTAGAAAACAGCATCATTTCTCGTAAAAGACTAAATGTTTGCTATGGCAAAGTTTGATTCCATTATACTGGCTGCAGTTTGAGGCAGCAGTTCAGCATGGCCTGTATTAGTTTCATATTGTCTAAGTCTCTGGGCGGAGCCTGACCACTACAGAGCGCGTTCTCGGGTGGCGGATAGAGAAACGTTTCATGATGTGAAGTTGCACAAAGCTGCTTCATATCATGGTACAGGCAGTTATGCCCGCGGACCAACAGGCATATAGTCATGGTTTATATTAGTGACAACCATATTTTTGCTGCTGTTAGCGGCCAGTGGTTTTTACACATCACCCAAATTTAACTCAGTGCATATACTTAGACATCGTGATGTACGTGTAACATCAGTGCAGTGCTCATGTTGGTTACCATTCATGAGACCGTAACAAGGACCTGCTGCCAGCCATCATGTCCTGGTCCTGACCTGCCTTTGGGAGGCTGACTCAGCCGTCTAGGTTGGCGAGCGGGTTCCTGCTTCTGGTCACCAGCCACGATGGTGCAATGACCAGCCACCATGGTGCATGCATGGGTAGATCTGTCTGATATAAAGTGTTAATGCAGGCTTGTTAATACGCCGTGAACTTGCTATAAACAGCACTACAACTAGACAAAGAAAGAAGAAACAGAAGCTGCAAGGGACATCCTGTCTCTTGCAGCTCTATCTATCAGATGTTCTGATCTCTCTGCTCACATTTGGAGATTGTTTTCACACTGTGACTGAAGCACTTCTGCCCATGACTTATGGGTGAATTGGGCTTCTCATCTGCTTCAGCCAACAAATACACCTGCAAAGAATGAGTCTGCCACTGTGGATGACACCAGCATTAAAACTACTAGTGACTGTCTTTGTTTCAAATGTTCAGCAGAACTTCATTTATTACAAAGCTATGCTTGTCTTAGTAGTTTGGTAATGGATGCAGTTTCAGTGTGATTGTTTTGCTTTTATTTAAAATTACTTTAATTTTAAATGTTTGACATTTGTGTGTGGAAAACTGGCTCATCCTTTCCTGAAACGAGACCCTGCCTCAGTAAAACGATCCTGCATCGCAGGCATGAGGGCTGAATGGCTGCAGCTACTTCAATGCTGCCCAAGGATTAAGTGTTGATGTTTGAGAGCAGCAGCCATAGGCCGGTAGAAAAAGTGGAACCTATTTAAACTCACTCAAGAAATACATTTCACCATGGAAACTCACTTGGACTCAAATTAACTTAAATTTAGCTCAACAGAACCAATTGGGACTCGCTATACTGTTTGTCAACCACTCTCACTCAGGCTCAAACTTACCAACCTATTACTCAGTTCGGCACGGTCAGACTCGCGATTTGACCTGTGTCTGAGTGAGCGAACAGCTGTCACTAGTCGCAATCCAATAAAAATATTTTTATGAAATATGCAGCTCACATCAGAAATTTTTGCCATGAATGTCCCATGAGCGAGTTTGTGAAGGGAGGTCTTGGCGACCTCCTTATCTCCTAACTTGCGCCTCTGTGCAATAACCACATGAACGGTTGTGTGTTGATGTATTCTTGAACAGACTTGATTTGCAATGAAAGCAAATATGATGTCGATAGTTTCTGATAGGCGGGTATATAGGAACATAGGACAGAAATAAAATGTGGTGCTCACTAAGGCTCAACCAAGAAATACACGTTGAGCTTAGGGCTCACCACCTCAGACTTGCAAATATTTTCCTCACTCGGATTCAAGCTCATTAAAATTTTCCTTAGCCACACTCACTCTAACTCAGACTCATGTAATATTACTCTGCTGTACTCACTCAAACTCACGACTCGATCATAGTCCAAGTGAGCCTGGCCCCATTAACGTCCAATGTGCCATGCTCGAATCAGCCAATCGCTGATACAATGGCTGTAATGGGTAATTTTTGAGCTTGTAGCGCAATTTGTCGAGTGAAAGGAAAGCAATTTTCAGGTGAACTTGAACATTTATTGAGAAATTGTGGCCTTGTGCTGCACAACAATATTTGGCTCACCTGTTCTCGGGAGTCTTGACTACCGATTGGCCGCATTTTACGACCATATTCAATAAGAGTTGCAGGGCCCCTTAAACTTTGAAGAGGTTTTGCGGCAGTGTGAATTCTCTTGGATAGGTGCTTTCACAGCATAGCACTCTATGCTTTAGTGAAATCACCTTCACAGGAGGTTATGTGCAGATCAATGTTAACTATTTGTTCATTGCAAATACTTCAAAATTTTTAACAATTTAAAATCGAGTCGAAGCGAGTTTGCATACAGTACTGTTCCTTCAAATATTCAAAGCATTTGAATATTTGCACAACCCTGCTTTTTTAGTTAATATATTTGTATTTTTTGCTCTCTCTACACAATTGGTTTCTCCCCTTGTTTTTTTCTCTTTCTCCTCTTTCTAATGGTTCTCCCATCTTCTTTTTCACTCTCTCCTTTGCATCCTCCCTTGCCTTTCCCACCCCTCTACTATTTACTATTTAAGGCTATGATTTCTTCTGTCACCATGCATAAATAGCTGAAGAGTTATTATGCTCAGCTTTCAATTCGCTGGTTCAAATGTTGCCTCGGGTAAGCAAAAAAAAAAAACCAAGAAGTATTTTTGTTTTCTTTTCTTCTGCTGCTAAGAAGTGGTTCGTTGCAGATGGGACCCGTATTCTAAAGCGGCACAGGTTCGGAGGTGCCAGTTAGCTTGCCAGTATCCATTAAAATGTTATGACTGGCAGTGCAAGGACCAAGTCTGCAATAGACGCTCATTGGCATACCAGCCAAATGTGGTACGCGTCCAGCAGAAACGCAAAAGGTGTCTGGGTGTGCTGCAGGGAACACGCATCAGCGTCGCTGGGACAGACAGTTCGTGTTTGAGGAGAGGCGCATGCACGGACCGAGGATATGAAAAGCGCGTCGCGTGTGCACTCAGGGCTCTCTCTGTGGCCTTCGTTACGACCAGTCCTGTCTCCTGTAAAAGCGCATCTCAACGCCTTGTGTTTTTTACACCTGTAAATATGTAAATAAATCGTGTGTTTCTGTCGTCAAGAAGCCTCTCAAAGGTGTCTTCTTCCCCGGCACCTGGGTGAAAGCCTGTGCCCCTAACCTCGGTCACATCAAGGTGTGCTTCCTAAAAGTATCGCTGTGGTATGTATTGTGTGCTCACAATTGACAACAATGAAGGCATGGCAAAAATTGTTCCTGGTTTATCAACAGCCTTCTTGCAATATGTGCCTGTTTCAAATATATGAGGACTAGGTTTTCTTTTTTTTCAAGTCCTAATTTGTTCGAGAAAAAACTACAGCGAATTCGAGACGCTCATGTTTGGAAGATTTAGGTAGACTTTCCAGCTGCCCCTTTGCATAGTTGCCACTGCAATTAAGGCATCTGTTTTGGCCCCGTAGCAGATTTTTTATGCCCCCCCCCCCACACACACACATTAAAGACAGCCAAGTCAATTCTGTATGCCACTCACTGTCTGTAGATTGTTGTCTACACAACCTGCTTCAATATTTTTATACTGTTTTCACACTTTGCGGCCACCAGGGTTGCCACCTTTTCTTAAACAAAAAACAGGCCCTTCAACGAGAGAAAGAGGGAGGGCCGAGGATACCTGGAGATTAATGCCCAACAATAGACACCATGTCAGGTCTTTGGCATACAGTGCCATTTGAAAATAATATTGCTTTACTTGAGTCAAATAAACCTGATATAAATGCAAAAATGGCTCACTGAGCTAACCTACTAGTCTAATTGCTGGCATAAAAATATCCATGGTTAGAATAATGCTTCATTTCCATCACTTAAAAAAGAAAAATTGGGTGACCCTTAAGGTTCGCTTTCAATAATTGAACACGATGATACCCTGGCCCTAGTGCGTACTTCAAGCACTTGGTGCATGAAATATTTTCGAACTTGGTATGCACTCACTATGTGGTCTGAAGGAAATGTGTGCAGCAAAATGTGTGCGTTTTGGTATGGCTGGCCACCTTTTAACTATGAAGTCCTTAAGATAATCACATGTTCTGATGCCTGATTACAATGCACACTTGTATCAAGAAATATTACTGTGATATTACATATTGAATTGTGAAGACAGTATACAGGACACATGTGTTTGCAAAGCCTAACATTATTTTCACTGCATTTTCAAGCAGATGAAGTTATTTTCCTTAATTTCCAAGCAGATGTGTGGCTGTGCTGTAGAACGCCTGCTTGCCATGCAAACGGCCTGGGCTTGATCCTCCCGCAAACTGGGAAATTTTTTATTACTTATTTTATTTGCATCTTTCTTAATTTTTCCGGTTGCTCACAAGGTTCATCACTCACAATCAATGATGCCCACGAGATTTTTAAAACTATCGCGTTAAAACTGGCATAAAAGGGTAACAATGTATGACTGATTGAATAAGCTTTTACAGCTCATGCCAAATCACATTGGTGTGATGTTGAAATCCCTAGGTCCATTGTTAGACTACCAAATGTCATGGTTTTCACTTTTATGTCTGTTTAGGGGTACAGCAATTAACTGGCCAGGAAGTGTAAATAGATCTTTATTTGGAAACATGCTGAAGTATGATAAAGTCAAGCTCCCTTTCCCTTGAGTAATTTGAGATGTATATGTATTTTAAAATGGTGTTTGAAAATCACAGCAGCTGTGCCATTACACTGCTTCGTGGCAAAAGCTTAGTATCGAGTTCTGGAGCATTTCTGCACGTTGCCTGCTGCAGCTCAGACAATCGTTAATCTGGCTTAAAATTATATAGTATATATATTGCATTCTCACTTTCAATTTTGCTTATTGTGGAAAAAACAGGTCACTGACCAATGTCAAACGAAACAATGACGTTTCGGGACCCGTACGGGTCTCTTGTTCACAATGGAATGACGGCTGAGCAACAGGTTCTTATGTAACGTTGAGAGCATGACGCAAAGTCCCGGAGTACACGTGGTTTAGTGTGCCAGATGATCTATTGATTGTGTTACTTGTCGTCTGAATGATTAGTTATTCGAGGTTCAGTCTGGTTGTAAAATTCTTCTCCGTAGCTACGATGCGTGCGTTGTCCCAGCTTATCTCGTGGCCCGTCTTCTCGGCATGCTCTGCGAGTGCATTTGTCACTGTGTGGCCCTTGGTGACGTCATTCTTGTGTTGCATAAGACGTTTGCAGTAATTTCCACTCGTGCCAATGTACACCGATTCGCAATCGGCGCATGGTATCTTGTAGACCACACCAGGAAAGCGTTGCCGAGGGAGAGGATCCTTCAATTTAGCAACTCAGCCTTAAGCTTGCTTGCTGGAACATGCGCGATCTGTACACCACGTTTTCTGAATAGACGGGCTAGAGCTTCGCTTATATTTCGAATATAAGGAATCGATGCCCGCTTTTTTGTAGACGATGTGTTATGCATGGCCTGACTAGTTGACTGCAGTTTACGCATGACGGATTTAGTTGTTTTCCTAATAAAAATCTTGGGGTATCCATTCTTGATCAGGTCATCTTCAATGGTCCGGAGCTCCTCCTGCAGGCTTTCTTCATCGGAACAAATGCGAATCGCTCGTTGAACTAAAGACCGAATCACTGAGCGTTTGTCGGCTACCGGGTGGACTGACTCGTAGTCGAGGTATCTACCGGAGTGCGTTGGCTTTCGGTACACAGCGAAGGCGAGGCCTGTGGGAGTACGTTTTACAACTGCATCCAAGAAAGGGAGGCAACCGTCTTTTTCTTCTTCCACAGTGAACTTGATGGAAGTCTCGACGCCATTTAGGCAGTCAAGGAAAGATTGCACGTCTTTCTTCTTTATCACGCAGAAGCAGTCGTCGACGTATCTCAGAAAAACCTTGGGTCTCGGCTGAAATGTTCCCAATGCTTTCTGCTCAATTGCTTCCATTGTGATATTCGCAGTTGTGACCGAAATCGAAGCTCCCATTGCGGTACCGAAAACTTGCCTGTAGAATTCACCCTTGTACGAGAAGTAAGTGTTGGATAGGCAAAACCGTAACAAGGTGCACAGCTCGGTGACGTCGAACGGTGTGCGATCGGCCAATGTCGTGTCCTTGTGAAGCAATTGTCTGGAAGTGTCTACAGCAAGGTCGACGGGAGCACTTGTGAAGATGGAGCAGACATCAAATGAAACCAGTACTTCGTCGACATCCACAGTGATACTCTTCATTTTGCTTATGAAGTCATTGGTGTTCCGGAGGTTAGTTTCAGTCTTGCCTGCAAGGGGAGCCAGGATGCCGTGAAGATACTTTGAGAGGCTGTATAGGGGTGACCTAGTGAAATCTACTATGGGCCTTAGAGGCGTTCCGCTTTTGTGAATCTTCGGTAAACCGTATATCGCTGGAGCAGAACCATTGGTGCACAGCAGCTGGAAGTATAACCTTTTTGCTGATGCAGGAAGCGTCTGGAAAATACTAGAGAGCGTCTTTTGCAGGCCCGTTTGGACTTTCGAGGTAGGGTCCTTGTTAATCTTGGCGTACGTTGTACAGTCCCCCACTATCTCCGTCATCTTCGACTCATACGTCGACCGGTCAAGCACAACCGTCACGTTGCCTTTGTCCGCAGGAAGTACGGCAATCTTCTTGTTTTTGTGCAATGCCCTAATCGCTTTTTCCTCGTCTTCCGAGAGGACTTGCTGGCAGCCATACTTGCGAATTCTGGATAGTATACCTACTGCTCTCGTACGGATTTCGTCTCGTTCACTTTTTCCAAGTAGACCAATAGCGTTTTCGACAGCACACACGACTTTGCGTGTGTCCGGCTGCTTTGCTTGGTTGAAGTTGAGACCACGGCTCAAAACTTGGCATTCCGCAGGAGTAAGCTCGTATGACGACAAGTTCCTGACCTCGAACATGGGTCCTCTGGTTTTCCTGCCTTTTTCTAGCAAAGAACTCAGTTTGCGCTCTTGTGACGTTTCCTGCTTTTCTGTTCGTCGTCGCGATGCTTGGTTCGCCACGAGATGTATTTCAGGGAGTAATTCAGGCATGATGAATTCCAGCTGGCGTGTTGTGAAGAAAATGTCAGTCTCAAGGCGCTTCACAGTCTGCTTGCAGTCTTCTATCCGTGCTTGAAGAAGCTGCCGTTCAGCTTTCGAAATGACTTGATGACCGAATGCCGATTTCACAGGGTGCTTTAGCTGCAAAGATTTTGGGATGAGTTGCTTGGACTTACAGGTTATGTTGAAACGCAGGTGCGTCTTGAAGGCTGCCAGTCGTGTAGATGCACTCAAGAACTGACGAATCCTGGTGATAGCCGTTTGTCCATACTTGTGGCGGATGCTCACGTAGTCAAGAGTTCGACGGAATGCCGTCTGGTCAGGTAAAAGCATTGTTGAAAAAGACGCACCTTCAAGACGCACCTGCGTTTCAACATAACCTGTAAGTCCAAGCAACTCATCCCAAAATCTTTGCAGCTAAAGCACCCTGTGAAATCGGCATTCGGTCATGAAGTCATTTCGAAAGCTGAACGGCAGCTTCTTCAAGCACGGATAGAAGACTGCAAGCAGACTGTGAAGCGCCTTGAGACTGACATTTTCTTCACAACACGCCAGCTGGAATTCATCATGCCTGAATTACTCCCTGAAATACATCTCGTGGCGAACCAAGCATCGCGACGACGAACACAAAAGCAGGAAACGTCACAAGAGCGCAAACTGAGTTCTTTGCTAGAAAAAGGCAGGAAAACCAGAGGACCCATGTTCCAGGTCAGGAACTTGTCGTCATACGAGCTTACTCCTGCGGAATGCCAAGTTTTGAGCCGTGGTCTCAACTTCAACAAAGCAAAGCAGCCGGACACACGCAAAGTCGTGTGTGCTGTCGAAAACGCTATTGGTCTACTTGGAGAAAGTGAACGAGACGAAATCCGTACGAGAACAGTAGGTATACTATCCAGAATTCGCAAGTCTGGCTGCCAGCAAGTCCTCTCGGAAGACGAGGAAAAAGCGATTAAGGCATTGCACAAAAACAAGAAGATTGCCGTACTTCCTGCGGACAAAGGCAACGTGACGGTTGTGCTTGACCGGTCGACGTATGAGTCGAAGATGACGGAGATAGTGGGGGACTGTACAACGTACGCCAAGATTAACAAGGACCCTACCTCGAAAGTCCAACGGGCCTGCAAAAGACGCTCTCTAGTATTTTCCAGACGCTTCCTGCATCAGCAAAAAGGTTATACTTCCAGCTGCTGTGCACCAATGGTTCTGCTCCAGCGATATACGGTTTACCGAAGATTCACAAAAGCGGAACGCCTCTAAGGCCCATAGTAGATTTCACTAGGTCACCCCTATACAGCCTCTCAAAGTATCTTCACGGCATCCTGGCTCCCCTTGCAGGCAAGACTGAAACTAACCTCCGGAACACCAATGACTTCATAAGCAAAATGAAGAGTATCACTGTGGATGTCGACGAAGTACTGGTTTCATTTGATGTCTGCTCCCTCTTCACAAGTGTTCCCGTCGACCTTGCTGTAGACACTTCCAGACAATTGCTTCACAAGGACACGACATTGGCCGATCACACACCGTTCGACGTCACCGAGCTGTGCACCTTGTTACGGTTTTGCCTATCCAACACTTACTTCTCGTACAAGGGTGAATTCTACAGGCAAGTTTTCGGTACCGCAATGGGAGCTTCGATTTCGGTCACAACTGCGAATATCACAATGGAAGCAATTGAGCAGAAAGCATTGGGAACATTTCAGCCGAGACCCAAGGTTTTTCTGAGATACGTCGACGACTGCTTCTGCGTGATAAAGAAGAAAGACGTCCAATCTTTCCTTGACTGCCTAAATGGCGTCGAGACTTCCATCAAGTTCACTGTGGAAGAAGAAAACGACGGTTGCCTCCCTTTCTTGGATGCAGTTGTAAAACGTACTCCCACAGGCCTCGCCTTCGCTGTGTACCGAAAGCCAACGCACTCCGGTAGATACCTCGACTACGAGTCAGTCCACCCGGTAGCCCACAAACGCTCAGTGATTCGGTCTTTAGTTCAACGAGCGATTCGCATTTGTTCCGATGAAGAAAGCCTGCAGGAGGAGCTCCGGACCATTGAAGATGACCTGATCAAGAATGGATACCCCAAGATTTTTATTAGGAAAACAACTAAATCCGTCATGCGTAAACTGCAGTCAACTAGTCAGGCCATGCATAACACATCGTCTACAAAAAAGCGGGCATCGATTCCTTATATTCGAAATATAAGCGAAGCTCTAGCCCGTCTATTCAGAAAACGTGGTGTACAGATCGCGCATGTTCCAGCAAGCAAGCTTAAGGCTGAGTTGCTAAATGTGAAGGATCCTCTCCCTCGGCAACGCTTTCCTGGTGTGGTCTACAAGATACCATGCGCCGATTGCGAATCGGTGTACATTGGCACGAGTGGAAATTACTGCAAACGTCTTATGCAACACAAGAATGACGTCGCCAAGGGCCACACAGTGACAAATGCACTCGCAGAGCATGCCGAGAAGACGGGCCACGAGATAAGCTGGGACAACGCACGCACCGTAGCTACGGAGAAGAATTTTACAACCAGACTGAACCTCGAATCACTAATCATTCAGACGACAAGTAACACAATCAATAGATCATCTGGCACACTAAACCACGTGTACTCCGGGACTTTGTGTCATGCGCTCAACGTTACATAAGAACCTGTTGCTCAGCCGTCATTCCATTGTGAACAAGAGACCCGTACGGGTCCTGAAACGTTATTGTTTCGTTTGACATTGGTCAGGGACCTGTTTTTTTTTTCAACAATGCCTTTACCTGACCAGACGGCATTCCGTTGAACTCTTGACTAAATTTTGCTTATTATGCAATTTAACTTACCCTTCGTGAATTCATCGATATTTTTCACATAATAACAGAAATTTGCAGAACTTCATGCCTAAAAATAGTGTGACACAATCTTCACTAAAATATGGGCATCAATTTATGAGAAAAAAGTGGGACGCATGTGGCTCATCGACTCATGAAGCATCTTTGAATAAATGGGGCAACACATGTCACATTGTCTCATAAGGGCACTAAGCTGTAATTCTGCTGCCAAATTTCTTGCCCAAAAAGGCCCAATGGAAGCAGTACAGAGGAACACTTCTAAAACTGTGGAAGAAAAATTGCAGTGAACCTTAATTTCAGATTTTCTACGCAATTCTGCGCCTCTTCCTGTGGCATTGAGCCTAGCGGCTCGGTCCCAAGGTCTTCACATACACGTACCCTTTCAGCTTGTGTCTGTCTCGTCGGTAGGTGGCGATAATATTGAAACTCGTCGAAAACAAGGAGAAAACAGCAGGCATAGATGAGTGCACGCATTCATATGAAAATAAAGAAAAAGGAGAATATTGCTTTTCATTCACATTTGACGAAGCTGTGTCTATGCATGTCTTGTCTTGTATCTGCAACGAATAAGGGCAAACATCTCAGTTAAGCCTGCATTTTCGCAAGTAATTAAAATTGTGGTAATGAATCATGGCAAGCCACTTTGACGTGGTGTCAATGCACCGAATGCTGTAAGTGTGTTAACAAATGCTGCATCATATTCGTGAACTCTATTCAGGTGTGACATATTTGCTTTTCTCATATATCTTGCATGATTTGATGATCTTGAAAATTCGTGTTCTCTTTGGCTTCCTGGCTGTATGAAGCAGCAATTTTGCCATATTTTTCCTTTGGCACGAAATTTTAGCAACAGTGTCTTAGCCACAGCTTTTGGTCTCATTGCCTCTCCTTATAATTATAAAAATATCAAAGAATGTGCTGTTTTGTGGCATCCATCAAACATGAAAAAAAACAGTTATGCGTGTATGCTATGTTGTTAGGCTATGCAAGGAACTGCTTCATTTTTCATTCGAGTGCACTTCCACAATGATTTTAGGCAGATATATTTTTTGCAATTTAGAAAGAAAATCTATAGTTGCATGCTAAAATTCTTTAAAAATCTGAACAGAAAAATACCATAAATTTGAAACTTTAGCTACCTGGTACGCAATATGACACTGGCTGAAAAAGAAATATTAACAGAATAAAAGATTTTAAATACAACGTATCACTGATACTATGCATTGTAAATGTGCAATATATAGTTTCTCAGTTTCCTTAATGTTTCTGGTACACCACAACTGGAAGGCATTGTGCTGATGGCAACGTAAAGTGGTAGAGAAAGTTTTACTGAGGAAAAAGTGGGATGCATTCATCCTATTAACCATCAAAAGGTTAAGAAATTGATGCTCAGCAGTGGAGCTTCCTCCACAGCAACAAAAAACCTGCATTGAACCACAGTGCATGCAACACCATCTCTCCAGCACTTTGCTCATGCACTCTGTCATGGCAGAATTTGGTACCAATGCAGTGAACAGCTGTAGGCCACTGTTTTCAACATGTGTTGCATATAAGACTCCATCAGCAACAACGGTTGGTGAAAACTGTTTCATTGCCTTTTTTGTGTTGCCAATGCATGATTAGACATTCTGAATTACGAGCTTTCCAGTGACATAAAAGAAATGTACATTAAAAAAATTGATTGGCCGTAGAAAATAATCAGGCCCTAGAAATCCACAAAGAAAGGGTAAGTATTCATTGGTACAAGCACATTCCTGGAGCTGAGTAGCCAGCTGCGCTACACAACTTCTCAAGTCTTTCTTCTTTTAATGTGCCAGGGCGGATGCTGTGTATCATACTGTTCCACAAGTTTTCTTTTATTTTGGTGTACTTAACATTTTAAAACATTAGTAAACTTTTAAAACATATACAGTTTTGCAAATCATGACTGTTGAATCGAACACAACAAAATTAAATTTGGAGTGTTAAATCACTTAATATTTCTAGAGATTGACTCACACTTGTCTAAAACACCCAGCCGACCGCTCCAGTTGCTGTTTTCTGCTGAAATATGTTAATGCCGACGCCGTATGAATATCTAACATGGCATACGGCGTGCTAGGCCTTTGTGCGATTTAAGCGTGAAGCGATAATTTAAGCATGTAGCTAAGGTGACGTAGAAGCCGTCACTAACAAGAGCCATGCGCTCCGCTGCTCTGGACAAGTGTGATTCCACCTGTACAGCTGCAGTGTTGGCATTTTTTTGGTGCATGAAATTCTCCATGCTCACTTTATATCTGGTCTATTATATAAAAACATGGACATAAAAAGAATAACAAATAAAACTTTCTAGGTCTGAGTGAGAATAGAAGCCAAGCTGCTTGAGTGGCAAGCAGGCATTCTACCACAAAGCCATGTGCCTGCTCAAAAATAATTTTCATGCTTTACAAATACACGCGTCTACTATACATGCTTCACAATACAATATGTAATATCGCAGTATTTCATGATACAAATGTACATTGCCACTGGCCATCAGAACATGTAATTATCATAATGACTTCGTTGTTTAAAGCAGCCACGAAAAACAAAAGGCACAAATGCTACTGGAGTATTCTCTTAGGACCACGTACTGGGTGCATATCAAGTTTAAAAACATTTCATGCACATAGTTGCTTGTGGTTTAAAGCATACTACCCAGTACCTGTAGTGCGTGGTCTATCTATCCTGTGTCCCATCTCTGCGCTCTTCGAAGTAACTATGTGTACGTATCAACAAGCTCGCTTAGCCACTGTGACGGACGGCTATTTTCGGCGACACCGCGTCACGGCAATTAACGGGTGCCGTACTCCCCGACTGACCGTGAGAAACGGCGGCACATGAAAGGGAACCGATAAGTGCAAAATGGGGTGCTCTCCTTAGAACGTCGCCGCCGACGGTTAATCCTTTTGTAACTGTGGCGGCGTCTGCAAGGTCGTAGAAGGCCGCGGTATACCCCGTACAAGGATTAGACTACAAGACGTCCGGCTGAGAGCTAAGTGGTTGACCGTTCCCACGGAGAGAAGCGTGGGAAACGCTCTGGTGGCCAAGCCGTATGACAACAACCCGACAGGTTGTCACTCTCGCTAGTTGCGGGCCCTCTCCCTATTAAAAAGGGGTGGGGTCAAAATATTTTTGGGGCGGAGTTTCCCCTCAATTAAACGCGCATGATTGGACCCAGGTAGATGTCTCTTGTCCCCGAGGAAGAGAGCGAGGAGACACGAGGGGGATTTAAGCGCAGGATTTTGCCCTGCTAGGCAGACTAGTCGCTGACCAAGATGGTGTAGAAACAGATCAACAAGCATCTCTTCTAGAAGTTTTTAGTGTGGCTCTGTATCGGCTGGCCACCTAAACTTAGCCGTTCGTCTAGTTGTGACGCGATATTAACGTCTGCAACGTAGACATCGGGACTTCGCCTCGAGTTAGCTCAACCTGCTCGAAGTCACCTGCAAGCACTAGCCTCCCGGAGCCACCAGCGTTGCAACACCGCCGACATCGCAGTCGTGCCAGAACTCTCTTCGACTTCTCGCATCCGATCGTCGGGGACTCAACGCTGCCGGTCATCACACGTATGCCTTCACCTGTTTATATCTTCGAACTTTCTACTCCGTAGTTCTATTGTTGTTAGTTTGTGTAGTTTGTGATAGTTCTCTCTCGTAAGCTGATTTATTGTTTCTGTTATATATCTCTTTAGTTGTATCAAGTGTCAATGTATGTTGTTAGTCGTATTGAAGTGTTGTATTAGATCCCGTGTGCTGCAATATCACTAAAGTTTGTTTTGTTTTCCCACGTCTCTGATCTCTTCACTGTCTCTGCTTGCGTACGGAACGAACCAACCTGCTGTCATTCCCGTCGCCGACTTCGCGCTGGCGACGCTAGAGTGGCAGCTTGTAACAGCCACCATTTAGAAATCCATTACGCAGACTGCAATTATATGCGAAACCCTTACTAGCACAAGCCACTTTAAACATTGATTACGTAGTAATAATCTGCAGTATAAACTTTTCAAGTAATGTTACCCTGCAAAAAGTATGCACTAGGTGGTTGGAGTATGCACTAGGGATAGGATATCACTGTTGTGTTCTACTCAAACCTTGAGGGTCCCCCAATTTTTTTCATCAAACGATTGTAAGATTCATAGATAGTAATGTTCGACAAGCATGGTATTGTAAATAATCACCCTTTTGGTCTATACTAGAAGAGTGGAGGGAGTGTTGTTAGGAGTGAATTTACAGGCTGTTAGGAGTGTATGGAAAATTTGACAGATTGTTGTGTAAGTATGCAAGCATTAGGGCATGTCAGTTCATATTAAATACCTGAAAAACATCACAGGCAGGAGTCCTGATAGGACGCTTGAAAGCATTTCATCCTAGGAAAGAAGTGATGTGTCATTGACACATCTGTTGAAACTTGGAAGGTCAGAAAAGTATTTCAAGAGTAGGTATGTGACGTTTCTTGACAATACATGACTGTGACATTGCACACTTCCATACTGCAGATGTGTCTGTTTCCTAACATACTTGCCAGCAAAGCCACAACAGGGTGTTTATCAATTTAATTTTTTTCAAATTTAGTGATTTTTCCAGGCTTTTCACATAGATTAAAAGCAAACTCCAAGACCATATTGTCTTCTTGGAAAATGTGCGGTGGAAAGAACACTTTAGCAGTAAAAAAATAAAATAAGAGGCACTCATATAAAACAAATGAACACATTTTACACACACACTCATAATGTTGTGAGCGTATGTGGTAAATATGAAAAAATGTGTATCTGGTCAAAACAAAACTTGTGACCCAGGCACTGAGGAAGTTGGCTGTTTGGTTTTCGGAACAACCAGAACACAACCACACAAATAAAATCAACTGCAGCTGCAAGTTTGAAGGAGCCTGCGATAGTCCAACAGTGCAGCCAATGCTGCTAGGAAACGTAAAGGTGGCGCTATCTCGTGGCATTCGTATAAAACAAGGATGCAACAGCCCAGCCAGTTCGCTTACTGGAGCACATTCTAGTTCATTATAATGGCTATAGCCTGCAGGCCATTTAGGATTGGATTAGATTATTTTGATCTAGACTGCTGTATTTACTAATGATTTGCATCCCCGTAGATGTCTAAAATATACTTTTCAGCAAAAAGGAGTACTTACGTATTTTATGCGACCTTGTCTTGACAATAACTAACAACAATGTCGCAACAACGAAACTCTAGAGCAAAATTTACTTTATCCTTTTTTTCACTCTCTTTTTTTTTACACAATGCACACATGCTTGTTGGTGTTTTATTTCTCTGGGTTCTGACACGTGGAGCACAATGAAAGTACTCAGACACCTGCAATAAAAGCTGCGGTAGCGTTTGAAGCGCTGATGTTTGAATATGGGGTGGAAAAAAGGAATCTGTCAGACCGCAACTGCTTCCCCGATTCCATAGGTAAATAAAAGATGCAGAATCGTGAGTTAGGCAAATTGGTGAGTGTTCACCGTAGAATATTTTACAAAGGAACGGGTTAGAATCAGTCAGAGAGGGTCACAGCACTGATTTCACAACTGAAATTTATTTGGAAAAGGAAAGAACATATATAGAAAATATTGACTCATAAAAACTATGCACATGTACACATGTGTTACAACACAAAATGATTCATGTCTTCTCTAAGACCTTATGTTCTTCATCTAGACGAGTGTCACATGAAATACTTATGCACTTGTTGTTAGACCTAATGAAAATGCTTCGGCTACTTCACACATGCACTAATCAACATGTCAATATTTGATATTTGTTTTCTACAAGTGGGGCACACACAGGGCTGGGTAGTATCACAATAGTATTTAAGAGATACTTTTGAGTGTCTGTATTGCTGTATCGAGGCACATTTAAAAAATGTATTTGTATCTCAGTAGTGAAATACTTTTACGGTGTATCGCATGTACCGCGATACTATTCAGGACACGGGTATCTTGTTACTTTTTTTTTCGTAAACGAGCTGAGACGTGTTGACAATGGGGAAAAAAATTTCTGCTGTGACCTTGGCAGTCCACGGCAAGATATGCACCCACCATTTCTACATTTCTGCTGAGGGCGAAACTGACTCCTACCTTCTTGAAAGCGAGCTAGTTGCTTTGCTACCCGCATCCCATGATGTGCTTGAATAATGGCCTGCTTCAGCGTGACAACTATGTTATACTGCTATATTGAATTCCAGCACAGATATTTTTATTGTGAGGAGTATTGTATACTGCACAACGGGCGCCATTTTTTAAATGTATTTCCTCATGCCGATTGAACGAGTAGTGTTTGTTTTTCTCGTTTTTTTTTACTTTTCTTTTGCAGTGCCCATTTGAAAACTGGAGCTTATTGCGGAAGCCACAAACCACCCAAAGAGAATTAGGTGCCGTGTGCCATCTACGATACTTCTTTCTGCAGAGCATTTCTGAAAAACTCCAGCATGGCCAAACAGCGATTCGAAAGAGGTCTTTTTGAGTTTCCTTTCGCATTCCTTGTTTTGTCCGTTCTTAATTCTTTCTGCCTTTTCTAAGATGATTCTAGAAAACACTAAACCTTCAACTGGAAGTTCGTTTGTTTATGGTTCCAGCACTTCGCTTGAACTATGCTCCTTCTAGCATAACTAATAATGTTGCTGTCGAGTTCCGGATTTCAGTGTACAATGTGTGTGACTGATGCTCTCATATGGCATAGTTTTTTATTGCAACTGATATCTGTAAATATGTGGTTATTAACAATTATGTGCAGTGTGAGCATCCTTTGTAATGCCTTAATGACACTCGGAGAATGGTGAAAATATAATAAGTGAATTTCATTTGCAAGTTTCAATGTGCTGCACATTTTAAATATTATGCTGCACATAACAAATGTTTTTATGGAGTATAACTATCCCCGGCATAGACAAAAGTATTTTAGTATATGTATTCTGGAATACTTTTTTGTCTTTTTGCAAACGTATCTCTGAAATATCCTGTCACATGAATTACAAATTTATCTCAGTATCTGTATTTTATGCTTCCAAACCACACATTTCGATATCTGCATTCCGGAATACTTTTTCGGGCATCTCTGCCCAGCCCTGAGCACACATCCACATGGCCTACAACGAGCTGCCAAATTAGACGTGATTTTAGCATGTGATGGCATTAGCCCATGCTCTCTTAAGCACACGTTTATGTAATGCCCCATTTCACCTAAATATTCGCAGCTGCAAGACAGTGGAATCCCATAAACCACGCCAGTAGTGCAAGGAGCATATCTGTGGACATGACTGGAGACACATTTGTTCCCTTTTCCTGGCTGCTGACACAATGCTCTATCCACCAAAGTACACACATTATGCACTTTATTACATGCTGAGAATGACATGGTTATGCAATAACGAGCACCAACATTTTTCAAACCATGTGCTATCCTGTGTATGTATGGGATAACTGCCTGCCTCTTTTTCTTGCTAATTTCTAGTGCACTAGAATCACAATGATAAAACTTCTCGATCTTTGAAATAAGTTTTTCCGACAAGGAGCAAATCACGTCATTCGGAAAGCCAGAATTTGCAAGGCGAGCAACTTGTGCATCAAATGCATGCGCCATAAGGTGCTCGCGTAACTTCTGAAGAGCGGCACCCAGCAAAGTTGACACAATGGCTCCCTGTATGGTTTTGAGTGGTATGGTATGGTTTTGAGTGGTTTCGAGCGGCCAGAATAGCTTTATGAATCTAGGTTGGTATTGCTATATATGTGATCTTTTACGAAAGCCTGTGTTAAATCGAGAAACTGTAGCTCATCAATTTTTTGAAACTCCAAAGTGAAACGCTGACATTTCGTTTTCCTTAACATCTTTCTTTATATTAGCAACCAGTAAAGAGCAATTATTATTGTCCAGTAGAAATAAGAAGTCATGGACATATCAAACAGCGTGTGATGATAACCAATTGAAATGCTTTTGCAGCTGCCCGTCTACATACCCAATGCCCGTCTACATACCCCAAAAAATATAACTAATTACAGGTATATTCATGATTCAATGCAGATACCAGATTTTTGGACAAAATTATTTCCCTTCCAAAACACAACGGCAGCATTTAGGTGGCCTGCATGAGCTCTAAAAACGATGCAATAGAGATGCCACACTGGCACTGAAACAACAACTCATCATTATCTTCTCTCATGCACTGCTTTATACACTTCAAATCTTCACATTGGGGCAAACAATAAGATAAATCTTTTACGTCTATACCGAATGCATTACGGCACAAAGAAGGTTGTTCACTTAGTGATAAGATGATAGACTCTGAGTTAGAAATTCTTAGCGGATCACAAGTCTTCAAACGCTCCGAATTTCTTTGAATATACTCTGAAAAATTTATTTACCAAGTGTCTTTTCCTGAAACAACAGTTCTTAGTGGCAACATGAATCTTCACTGAAATAAAAACTGATAGTTTTTGCCTTTTTGCTTTTTTCACACTTGCCGCTACATGTTCCTGATTAAGCGTTAGTAACAGGGCATAAGCTTATTCGTTCAGTCACCCGCTTTGTGCATCAATACTTTTTTTTATTAATATATACCCTAAAGGCCCATTCAGGCATTACGCAGGGGGTTTCAGTTATACAATAAATTTGCAAATCAGAACATTGCCATTATAAAATTAAAGGGGTAAACAATGTAAAATACGGTTCCATAGACTAAGATGCAAAAGGAAAAAAAAATTGTGGCAGGAATGAAAACTCAATAAGAGAGACACAGCTATAGTGCAAAAAAATATATATACAGAAAATTGCCATGAAAAAATTGCCCCCTATCTGCATATTTGACCAAAAATGTCGCCGAAAGACTATTGTATTTCGCCTGAAAAGAGTGAATAGACAGAAATATTTATTTGATGTTTTGCACGAGAAAACTGGTGAATGGGATCCTGAAGGTGTTGCGTGAGACATGAGTGTCATCTGGCGGTAATTTCAGAAAACGAAAGGATGGCCTATGTTATAGCGAGCACGCAGCACGCAGCATGCGTGCGATCTTGGAGGGCATACTTTGTAGATTTCAAGACAGGTAGCAGCACAGTATCGTCTTAGAAAAGCGTAAGAGACTCGCCTTTCCATGCGAAGCGTCGCTTTGTCAGCTGCAGTGCTTAGAATTACTTATTTATACCTTTTCTAGTATAAATAAACACAGTGCACAATATTGACGTGTTGATATTGTGCCTCAAATATGCTCAATATTTGCTTTTTATTGACAATCGTACAAGTATGAACGCAGAAACTTGAGCAATACTGGTGGATGCTGTGGATGTGGTCGTACTTGAGCCTTTTTGCTGACAGACAGACCAAAATTTTTGCGTTGGAGTATCCCAAGCAAGACTATTATCATTTTTATGGAGAAAATATATTTACATTGAAAGAAGAGTAAAAATGAGCACAAACATGCACTTACAAACTCACACAGATAGGCAAGCCATATGTCCAAGAAAATATTGAATAGGTTTACAAAGGCGGCATGATCAATGAATCAAGCGATGTCGCCCGGCAGTGTGTTCCAGTGATGTGTGCTTCGAAGTAATGTGAGTGTTGATACATAATTGTGCGTACCAAAAAAGGCTGTATTTTGAATTGTTTGTCAATATGTTTCAAAATATTATGAGGTGTGTTTGTGCAAGCTTTACGAAGGCAGATTTACTACGATGAAATCTATGAAAATGCAACAACAGCAACGACAGTCTGCGTGTTTCAAGAAGGGGTAATGAAAGTGAGTGTGTAATATCTGTAGTGCTGCAGTTGCGAGAATACTACTTGGTGATAAATCCTGCTGCTTCATTTTGTATTGATTCTAGTTAATCGATGAGATATGATTGATGTGGGTTCCAGATGATGGATGCATATTCTATCTTTCAACGGACAAGTGTAGTGTACGCTAGCATTTTAGAGGTATAGTTCACTAAGTAAAGGTTTCTTTTAATAAATCCAAGTGCTTTTGACACCTCACTAGTTATGATATCGATGCGCTTATTCTAAGGCAGGTCAGAAGATTAATTAATTTCAAGATATTTAAATAGGGCTACTTTTTCAATGGGGAGAGCTTGAATTTCATATTGACTCATTTCTGTTTTATGTGCTCTTGTAAACGTCATGGCCTTCGTTTTGGAAGTGTTAATTTGCCATGGTGACACAAAATGCGAGTTTATTAGGGTCCAACTATAATGACTCGTTAGCTTGGGTACTGCCAATTTTTCTATAAATGATGTAGTTGTATGAAAATAATTTGATAGTAGATGACAAACCATGTCCAATGTCGTTGATGTAAATGAGAAACAAAACTGGTCTCATGATTGATCCCTGGGGAACACCAGACTTTGCATGTGAAAGTGAAGATGCATGTCCATCCACATAAATTGATTGGCTGCAGTTGCTCAGAAAATGATTTATTCAGCTTTTTTTCAAACCAGTGGCCACCTTATCATTATACATAGAGCCATCTAGAGTTGAAAAGAAGCCTTCCTTGTCAGCAACCAAAACATGCAACTTAGCTTCCAGATGCGTCTCAGACAGCATGAACACCGTTGTGAGGAGTGACCAGGCTATGTACAACAAAGGCAAGCTGAAAAAGCCAGTAGGCTTTTTTTTGTGAAGCTAAGTTGCGTGTTTTGGTTACTTTCATGCTACCTTCATTTACGTACTCTTCTATGAACATAATGATAAAAAATACTCATGGATTTAATAACACCATCTCAAGGAAATGAAATGAGAAGAGAGTGTGCTACTCTTGAAATATCTGCAATAAGTGCATAGCGGAGGACGTTTGCAGCTGCACCGCCAATAATAATAATAATAATAGCAATAATATTAAACAAGGCAAAACATAGCCCAGCAAACCTCTTGTGATGGCAGTTCTAACATAAGCACCACACTAAAAGGCCTTCAAGCCAAGCCGAATTTGTGGCCACGACAAATATGCACAAATTTACCGATGTGAGAAATGCTGTGCTTGGAAAGTCAGATATGATATGTGATATGTAGAAGGAACATACATCAAAATAGTGCATGTACCAACATGGAAGCTAAGGAATGCTTTAGTCAATGGGAAGAATAAGCTGCTGAGCGAACTTTCTGTAGTCTTCTTTACACTGTAGTCTGCCACGAGTGTGACAACATGTCAGTCTATGAGACCTGTGATTTCAATGAAAGAGTTAAACAACACAACAGTTCAAAATGAAGTCACCAAACCATGGGTGGCCTTGGATGCCTTCGCTGAACATGCGGAATATACAGGCTTTCAAATTGACTGGTCAAGCAACCGTGTTCTGGTCGAAGAAAACAAGCTTGCATCATGCCAGCACCTGGAATCCCTGCACATTCACACAGCTGCACATATACTCAATAAGATTTATGGAACGCTGACCATATACTTTTGGTGCTTACATCACGCACCTAGTCATACTTAAATACCATGTACCTTTCTTATGGCTGTCATTCAGAACATTATCAGGCGCCCAAACATCACTAAACTTTGTGTTATTTTGGTCGGTGTATCCTTTTGTTTGTACACTAAGAAGAAACAGTTATGCATTGCCTTTTTTTAGGCCTCTTCTAGCTGTTCACTGTAGTTGCAGTCGAAGGAGTGACTTTTTGAGTATTGATCAAGGGTAATGCTTATTTTTGTGATGGTGGCACAGACTGCCGCCAATTTCCATGAATTAGCCAGGTTTTACCAAAGTTCCTACAGTTTTCCAGCAAGCCCCAATTCCCCGACTTTCCCAGGTTGTTAGACACCCTGCACAAACAAAGATAGATGGCAGTTAACTCGCGTCCTGTTCCCTGTCTTATGCAAGTGTCATTCTGCACTTTATTACCGTAGAAGTACTTGCTGCTAGGCAGGTTGGTATAACATTATTAGGGAAAATTCTAGACGATGCAAATGTGTGGTGCAGTGTAAATATTTTCTGTAGTTCAGCTGCGACCGGTGCTCTTTTTCTGTGCTTTTTCATTTTTCCAGTGGTGCTTAGGCGTCTATAATTTTCCCCCTTAGCTTAGTTAGCTCCCTGAAGCTATGCATCATCTTGCCCATTAACAACCATTGTTAAACTATTGTATGTGGCATTGTTGATGCAAAATGACCTTAGAGTATATGCTAAAGCTCCTGCAGGATCACCGGCTGAATGTGACAACCAGTTCACCATTTATAGGACCCGAAGTATTGACATTTTCAATATATCTGTTCGCACAGTGCTTCATTGGAGTCATGCAAGCTTAAAATATGGTGCTCCCACAGAGAAATTTTTCTTCCTGTGCTGTGACCAACGGGAAAACTATGTAGACAATAATGAAAAGAGATCACAACTAGGCTTAGCTGTGTGATGTCTGCCTCAATAAAAATGTAATAAATTAATGCAAGTGTGCTTGTATCACCATGGTGTTGCCAGTTTATCACTACATTTGATATGAATCTCTGCTCGCTCCACCATGGTGTTCCTAAGGGCGTACACAGTCTTACCTCTGAGACAGCATTGCCAGAACTAATTTCACTGTCACAATCTTGAACAGGTGAGCAACAAGCATTCGCCAGTGCAGAGAACACAAGAGAAGTGGTCACTGCTTGCATGTTCAAGGTCGTATACACGCACACCGGACTATGATTTTGCAGTGTCTTACATTTTGAGTGGAGTATACATCGTGATGGCGGGAGCCAACTCTGTGGTCACCAGCTAAACTGTCACAATGTGCATATTGTTGCTTCAGACAACTGTTTAGGACAAAAAAATGGCACCATAGAAAAAAAAAATTTTTAGGCTAATGTAAGAGCTTGTGGTGAGGAGACTCTCAAAAGGTATATGGTGTGTCATCTTGCAATAGAGAAGCAACATTTATACCTAGTTTATGTTAGTAGGAGTCTGCTAAACATTGGCCATACAAGCTTGTGGCTAGAGAAGCATGATGTCCAGAAGTTGCCCTCCTGAAATGTTAACCTGCACCGTCCTCCCTTGCCCTTCTTGGTGCACTGGAATTTTTGCCCTATAGGTACTAATTCCTTCAGTGGGTACTCTTGAAGGGCTTCTGAATAAGCTCACTCTTACCACCTGCTTTACCCAAGGGCAAATCCTACTGTAGGAACTTGTTTGCTTGGCAGAAATTTTTAACAGGAAAAGAAGCTTCACTCGTTACACAAATAAAGTTACAGCATTGCAAGATTACTATGATGTTATGTACACAGACCTCCCACATACAACTAACTAAAATCTCACCACTTACCTCTATGGTGAGCCTGATTATGCCTTAAGACAGCATGTAAGTTTCTTGATCCAATTCTTTTTACTCAGTACATGAACCTTGAAAAAACAAGATCGTCACGTGCAGTCCTTATAATCATTTCCTTTATAATCATTTTCAATTTGAGGCATGTCACAAATTTTGAAGTACGACTGAAGCCTCTCATATGCATGTTTCGTTTATTTGAAGGTGCCATTTAACAATCTTGAATTAATCCTGCAATGAACTAACATCTGAATGCCTTGCGAATTGCCTGCCACAAAATATATTTTACTACGTAAATTGTTCTGTGCTTGTTACACAAGCTGAAGATGATGACGATACTGACTGCCCCATCGTCACTGATGAGGCAGAGGATAGCGCGTGTACAATTTAGGTGCACACACGAGGCCCAATGTCAGTGCTACATTTCCAATTTAAACACGAGCGCGCGCAATATGTATGCTTTACCGCAATACACAACGTGCACTTCACCGCAAGGCACGACTGCCTTGCGGCACTGTTTAATTTTAAGAAGACGCTTAAGGTGGCAATTTTGAGCGAATATTTATAGTGCTCCCAGCATATCTTCAACTTTATTTCTTTTTTTTTCTTTGTGTACACCCACAAGAAAAGACATAGCTTAGAAAACCGATTATCGTATTCGGCGACAACATATTTAAGCCACTTGGAAAATGTCGTGTGAACGCCTGGTAATAGTCCATCGCTTTCAACTTGTGCATTTCATATCTGTCTCACGCAGTTACGCAAGAAGAAGCTTCAATGAAAGTTTTGGCGCAAGCATACACTTCACCGAAGCGACACATCGATCCTTACGCTACACACGCACTTACCAGACATACACGTACGGCATACATCCACAAATAGCATAACACACGGTGTTCATGATCGGGCAAGTCGTTACCACATTGCTTATAGACAGTATTACAGAACGAGACCACGTATCCATGCGCAGAGGCGGTTCTCGCGATCGCATGAGGCTCCCGGCCAAGCAAAGACCACGCATAAATAACCACCGCACGGTAAAGATCCTCACAAGCTAGTGAGGAACCTTAGACCTTTCGTTCCCACCACCTAAACGTCCCCAAAAAATGTCTAACACGGCGATTCTGTCGCCGTCTATTCATACGTTTTCAGCCAAGTCAAGCCGGTTTTAAGCGGCTATAGGTTAACCGAACGCTTTTCCCTCGAAAAGGTTCGTGCCACTCGGTGGCAGCAGAAGCGGCCCTAGCTTTAACTAACATAACTCAACCTAACCTAACCATCGCACTTCTAGCGTTAAAAAACGTTTTACTCGCTACTTTACAATGCTTTTTGCAACATTACGACGCTTTCATGCGCTTTCGCATTAGATATCGCAGTATCCGACTTGTAATGGTGAAAAACACTGCATCTCAATAGCTGGCATTGTTTATTGTGGTTTTGTGACGCTTCATAACTTAACCTAACCTAACCACCTCACTTGTATCTAAAAACGCTCTGTTACACTGTTTCGTTCCCAATTACGATATTCGCATGACCTCAGAGTTTTCACCAACTTAGTACAGTACGGAACGCTGTATCTTGCTAAATGACATCGTGCTTTAAGGTTTCACGATGCTTCCATGTGCTTTCACGATAATATCACAAAATAGCAGTTTCGCACTTGTAACGGTACAAGACGCAGTATCTGGCAAGGTCATGCTATTCTGTGTGCTTTCACAATATTTCACCTTTCGCAGTTTCGTACTCGCAACAAAACAACACTATCTCGATGATGACGTCGTTTTTGGTTGTTTCACGACGCTATCTAGCTTGAACTAACACAACTCAACCTTACCTAACCTTCGCACTTCTAGCTTTAGAAAACATTTTACTCGCTAGTTTACAATGCTTTCTGCAACATTACGACGCTTTCACATTAGATATCGCAGTTTCCGACTTGTAATGGTGAAAAACACTGCATCTCAATAGCTGGCATTGTTTAATGCGGTTTTATGACGGTTCGTATCTTAACCTAACCTAACCTTCGCACTTGTATCTAAAAACGCTCTATTACACTATTTCGTTTAGAAGTACGATACTTGCATGACCTCACAGTTTTTCACGAACTTAGTACAGTACAGAACGCTGTATCTCGCTAAATGACATCGTTCTTTAAGGTTTCACGATGCTTGCATGCGCTTTCACGAGAATATCACAATATAGCAGTTTCACACTTGTAACGGTACAAGACGCAGTATCTGGCTTGTTCATGCCGTTTTGTGTGCTTTCACAATATTTCACCTATTGCAGTTTCGTACTCGCAATAAAACAACACTATCTCGTTAGATGACGTCGTTTTGGGTGGTTTCACGACGCTAAACTAACATAACTCAACCTAACCTAACCTTCGCACTTCGATGAGCGAAGTGCAGCAGCTCCCATCGAAAGCGAGTCGTACAGAGCTAGGCAAGTTTAGAAGAGATATATTATTATTATATTGCTGCGGCCCACGATAGATGGATGGATTGATGTGGCTGTACCCTTCAGATCGGGTGGCGACTAATGCCACCTAGCCGTAAAACTTAGTGAATCAACAACTAGATTTATCTTTTTGTTTCCTTTAAATAGTGAAGTTGAGTACTGGTACTTTGCAAAGAAGGGTTTAATTTTCGCTCATGCCTTGACTTTAGCCACCAACCAGATAACCTCCTTTACTTAATTCTACCCGCTTAAAGTCTATTTTGCTCTCCCTGTCGCTAAACCCCAGTGCTTTAAAAACTCTGTGCCATCATCCTGAACTATAGGGTGAAGCGCTTTACTGAACATTATCAAGTGTTCAGTAGTTTCCTCCTCCTCTCCACATGCACTGCATACCTTGTCTACCCCTTCGTATTTGGCCAGATATGTCTTGGTTTACAATACTCCCATCCTGGCCTCAAACAGTAGAAAACTACCCCGAGTATTCTCATAGATCCTTTCCTTGCCAATTTCCTGCTTGAAAGCTCGATAGATCTCTAGTGGGGACTTCTTTATCATGCCAATTCTCGACATGTCAGTCTCAGTCTTCTTCACTTTCTTCTTAACCGATAGTTATTTTTGGTTTGGCCACCTACTGTTTTCTAAGTATTTACCAGTCGATTTTCTGGTTCGCTTCCTCCATTTTGTATCGACATTCTCCTTGTACAATGAGCTGAATACCTTTCTAGCCCAAAGCTCCTCCCTCATTTCTCTCAATCGCTTCTCAAATTTTATCTTACTGCAAGCTTGCCTGCCTTCAAATGATGTCCATCCCATATCACCTTGTACTCCCCGATTTAGTGTATTCCTATGAGCTCCTAAGGCAAGCCTGCCTATTCCACGTTGCTCGATTTCTAATCTTGCTTGAACTTCTGATCTCATGCACAAGACCGCACTGCGGAACGTCAGCCCAGGAACCATGACCCCTTCCCATATTTCTCTCATAACATCATACCTATTGTAATTCCACAGTGCCCTGTTTTTCATTACCGCTGCGTTCCTGTTACCTTTAGTCATCACGTATATTTCGTGTTCCCTTAGGTACTCGGTCCCATTGCCTATCTATATGCCCAGATATTTGTATGTATCTTTTATCTTTAGCGTGGCCTCCTGAATTCTAAGCTCGCTACCTTCATTGTCATTAAAAATCATGACAGCTTATTTTTCCTTACTGAATCTAAAATCTAACCTATCTCCCACAATACCGCAGATGTCAACCAATCTGTGCAAATCTTCCTTGTTGTCGACTATTAGCTCTATATCATCCGCGTACATGTTCAATGAGTTTTCCTTGTTTGACGAAAGAGAGGTTGAAGCCCAGCCCACTTCCCTCTAACCTGGCCTGTAATCATTGTAGGTACATCATGAATAACAAGGGTGACAATGGACACCCCTGCCTAAGTCCCCGTTTCACCTCTGTGGGCTTGGATACCTGTTTTTCCCACTTTATAACTACCTTGTTACTTTTATAGATTTTATTTTATAGATCGCCCCGTTCAATATGCGCGCAAGCAATTACTTGCATTTGCAAAAGCACGTTCGGACAAGTTCTCCTTGCGGTTCAAAACACTGCACGTCGGGTCGAAGCGCTATATATTTGACGCATCATCACACATGGTTAAGGAAATTGCATAGCGGTTACCCCGCCAACAAAGAGCAATAAAACGCCAAACGGCTTCCCCATGTCATGTTCTCTCGTTTTCCGTAATATTCACTAACATACGTAGCCTTCTTCCAAAACGTGAACTCATATCCAACATTATCTCGTCATCAAAAAGCAACATACTCGTATTAACAGAAACGTGGCTTACCAGCGATATAACGGATGCGGAAATATTAACTGACTTACAGGACTTCCACGTGTACCGAAATGACCGAAATGGCTCACGGGGGGGCGGAGTACTTATCGCAGTTCATCGGGGCATATCTTGCTCCGTTGTTAACGTCGATTCCGATACCGAATCCCTGTGGCTAATTTGTCGTACTAACACCGTAACTGTCCTACTTGGCGTCTGCTACAGGCCCCCGCAAACGGATCCAAATTTTCCATGTCATCTGAACAATTCCATTCAAAAACTTACTTCCGCTTACCCAAAGGCTCGCATTCTTCTGTTCGGTGATTTTAACTACCCTAATATTGACTGGCAAAACATAGTTACTTCTACATTATCATGTCACGCAGAGGCGAAAAACTTCCTCGATGTATGTCTCAACTTTAACCTTACACAATTAGTCGCCCAACCAACCCGTGTCACACGAGGATCAGCAAATATTCTCGACCTGATATTAACCAATAGCCCCGAGAACCTATTATCTATTACTTACCTTCCTGAGATCAGCGACCACAAGGTCATACATGCTTTATTTTCATTTACCTCGACCAAAAAACAGACGACTAATAAAACAATTGTTCTTTATGATAAGGGTAACTATAGTGCAATATCAGAAGATCTCAGTAACTCTTTTAATCAGTATGAATCTACATTTCACACGCGCTCAGTTCATGACAACTGGTTGATCTTTAAGGACAAAGTAAATCACCTCTCTGATATGTTTATCCCGAAGATTACTTTTCAAACTAACCGCAATAAACCATGGTTTTCTCGGCATTTAAAAAAACTTGAAAACAAAAAGAAACGACTTTTTCGTACCGCCAAACGCAACGGCAAGCCTACTGCATGGCAAAAATACATCGAAGCTGAAAAATCATATTTGCTATCTGTTCGTAAAGCTAAATACTCGTTTTACCATATAGACTTACCTAATCTCTTAATCAGGAACCCCAAGCAATTCTGGCAAGTTCTAAACCCCACACATCCTTCCGATATTAAACTAACGAATGATTCACACGAGACAGTGACTGACCATGATTGCGCAGAAATATTCAACGAAGCATTTGCATCTGTCTTCACTACTGAACTTGACATGCCCTCACAGTCGCCATCATTTAGCGTAGAAACTTTCATGCCTGCTGTCACCTTCTTCAAAGAAGGCATTTCATCTATAATCCACAAATTAAAACTTTCTTCATCAGCTGGTATGGATTCCATCAACTCGAAACTCCTCAAGAATGTGAAATCGACTTGCGCAGCATACTTATGTCTTATCTTCTCACAGTCACTCACCTCAGGAATCATGCCGGATGATTGGAAAACGGGCAAGGTCGTTCCAGTCTACAAATCAGGTAACAGAAACTCACCCTTGAACTACCGCCCCATTTCATTAACCAGCGTGCCTTGTAAGATCATGGAACACGTCATCTACTCACAAATCTTCAATTTTTTGGACTCCAACGAATTTTTTCATCCTTCACAGCACGGATTTCGAAAGGGCCTTTCTTGCGAAACCCAATTAGCACAATTCGTTCATGACCTACAGACTAATCTCGACTGTAATATCCAAACCGACTCAATATTCCTTGATTTTGCAAAAGCTTTCGACAAGGTTCCTCACCAGCGTCTGTTACTGAAACTTTCAAAACTAAACTTGCATCCTAACATCTTCAGGTGGCTTGAGGAGTTTCTAACTAACCGCTCGCAATCTGTCTATCTTAACGGCCACCTGTCTAAACCACTCCCAGTCACCTCAGGCGTCCCACAAGGGTCTGTTCTCGGTCCTCTCCTATTCCTAATATATATTAATGACTTACCATTGCATGTTTCCTGTAACATTCGCATGTTCGCTGACGTTTGCGTAATCTATCATACTATTACTAATTGTCATGACCATCACATCCTTCAGAGCAACCTTAACAATATAATAAACTGGTGTAATATTTGGCTAATGACTCTCAACCCCACTAAATGCAAACTCTTGTCCTTCTCTCGTCGTCACAATCCCTCTCGCTTTCAGTATTCTATTTCTAAATCATGTATCGAATTAGTAGAATCGTATAAATATCTAGGAGTCACCCTTTGTTCTAATTTATCATGGCGCGCCCATATTACAAACATCATTTCAGCATCGAACAAAACACTGGGTTTTCTTAAACGCCACCTTCGCCTTTCCCCACCACATGTTAGATTACTCGCGTATAAATCGCTTATAAGACCAAAATTAGAATACGCATCTGCCATCTGGAGCCCCCATCAAGCATACCTAATCACTGCCTTGGAAGGTGTTCAAAATCGGGCCACCCGTTTCATCCATTCCTCATATTCATATGACATCAGCATTTCACCATTGAAACATGAATCTGGCCTATCACTCCTTTCTTATCGTCGCCGCATTGCTAGCCTAACTCTTTATCATAAGTTTTTTTATTCTTCACTCAATCAAGCTCCTTATATAACAGCCGCCTCACGCATTTCCCACCGCACCAGTCATTCACTTCAAGTTGCCCGCCCGCCATCACGCACCACTACGTTTGCTGCATCGTTTTTCCTCAGAGCAGCTTCAGACTGGAACGGCCTGCCCTACGACATTGTCACAATTGCCTCATCATCTACCTTCCTAGAACGCCTCACCGATCATCTGCCATGTTAATTCAATTTTTTGTTTGCAATGTTAATTGAATCTCCGCTGTTTTGAATTGTAATCCCACCCCTTATGTAACACCCCCTGAATGGGGGCCTTTAAGGAAATAAAACTGAACTGAACTGAACAATGGACACCCCTGCCTAAGTCCCCGTTTCACCTCTGTGGGCTTGGATACCTGTTTTTCCCACTTTATAACTACCTTGTTACTTTTATAGATTTCCTCAAAATATCAGTGACTCCATCTTCCACACCCAGTGTGTCTAGTATTCCCCACAAGTCCTCTTGAACCACGCTATCGTACGCCCCCTTGATATCCAAATATGCTAGCCACAGGGGCCTGAGTTCCTTTTCTGCTATTTGGATGCACTGCGTCAGTGAGAAATGATTGTCTTCCAACCTCCTGTGTTTCCGAAACCCATTTTGCAGTTCCCCCAACACCCCCCTCATCCTCTATCCATGCCTGCAGTCTTTCCTTTATAATCTGCATCGCCAGCCTGTAGACGCATATTTGGAATGACATCTGGCCCTGTTGATGTACTACTTCGAACCCTTTTCTCAGCCCTTTCCCACTCTCGTGAAAATGGAGCCATTGTGCCACTTGATCCATCCCTGTCTATTGTGGTGGTTAAAGCACTTCTTTGTTGAAATTTTAGATGCGGAAGCATCTTATACTCGCGCCTTGTAGTGCGCCGTCCGCGCCGTCCGCACCGCTTCTCGAACATTCGACAGCTGACGCGCGCGCATGCGCCGTCGCGCCGTCGCCCACTCTTCCACCATCTGTGCATCCCTTCCTCCTCTACACACCGCGCGTGCTTCACTCCTCCACCATCTGTGCACCCTTCCTCCTCTACACACCGCGTTCGACATCTACAATTCTCCTGATTCTCCAGTGGTCGCGCATGTGGCGTCGCGCTTCGAGAACATTCAACAGCTGACAGTGCATGCGCCGTCGAGCTCTATATATACTCAAGGTCGGCGCTCGCTCGCTCAGTTGCCGCTCGTCGGTTGGTTTGTACGGCGCGTCGACGTCCAAGGTCGCGGTGAAATGAATTCCAACGAATCCACAAACACAGTGATCGACGTCCCTTCGACCAGCGCCGCCCTTTCGCATACGTGTGTACGTGTTCACTCATTTAACACCCCCTCCTACAACCACGTTAACCAATTTAGCCATCGACCCAAGTAAGTCGCAATTTAACACCCCATTTCACAACCACGTTAACCAATTTAGCCATCGACCCAAGTAAGTCGCACTTTAACACCCCGTTAACCAATTATATGCTCCGCATCCTCCTTAGTGTTCCCCCGAGGTAAGCTGCGGGCAATTTTTTTCTGTCACCCTTGTTCTTATATATTACATAGATTCGTCCCCTTCCAGTCAAGCATCTTGAGCTGTAGTTATAAACCTCTGCTCTAAATTTGTTTCATTTCTTAGGGAGTTTAGATGGTTCCAAAATTGTGCAGCGGCCTTTCTGTCCCTTTTATGCACTTCTGCCAGCCACTGAGCACCCTTTCTTCCAATCTTTTCATTTTCATAGATCAGGAGGGATGCTTCTCTTCTTGGGCTTAAAAGATTTCCCATTTTCTTTCAACCTCATCTGTCAGTTCACCCCTTTGCTTAGCATGTCTGTGTTCCCTAGAGGCTTCCTGACGTTTTGCTATGGCTATTGTAACTTCCTTATCCCACGAACTCTTGGGCTTGTGTCTTCTTTTCCAAGGTGACTTGTCACATGCCTTAGCAAGCTCTAGCGCAAACAGTCTAATCAGATTTGTGTATGTCGACACATATTTATTATCCTGAGTGATTGCTTTCTCAATTTGTTTAGTAGCAATATTTATTTGCCTTTCTGATGATGATGATGATGATGATGATGAACAAACTTTATTTAGTTAGCAGAAAGGTCCTCCTCCCCTTTCAGGTGCGAGAGGAGAAGGTAGGACCAAACCTAGTTGACGGCCATGATCCCATGGGTACTGGCAGCGTCTTCGGCCTGCCCTATTAGGCGGGCTTGTAATTGAGAGTCAGAGCTGAGGAGCGCGGTATCCCATCCACTCCCGTCTGGAAATTCGCCTCTCATGGGGGCCTGCGGCCATGCCCATAAAATGTGGCTTAAGTCTGCTCTGTTGTGGCAAAATTTACACTTGTCGGAATGAAGTTCCGGCAAGCAGCGGTTCATTGTTACCGGACTAGGAAACGTGTGAGTCTGGAGTAGGCGCCACGCCACCGCCACTGCCTGTCTTTTGTTCAATGACGAGTGTGCGGGAGCATAAAGTTTCCAGGTTAGCCTGTAATACTGCATAATATCTCTGTAAGTGGCCATCCACTCAAATCTCTCATAGTCTTCCCCGTTCGACCAGGGCAATCCAGAGGCTCGGTCTGTAAGTCCTCGAGCTGTCTGGTGTGCAGCCTCATTACCGAGTAAGGAGGAGTGAGCGGGTGCCCATACTATATCAATTGTTCGTTGGTCTTTGCATCCAGCCAATATTCTTAAGGCTATTTGGGATATTTCGCCCTCGTGCAAAATTTCTCACAGCCGTCTGCGAGTCGCTAACAATTAGTGAAGTCGAGGTGGATGCTATGGCCATTGCAATAGCTGCTTCCTACGCCTCTTCTGCAAAGCTCGTTCTCACCGTGCCGCTGACCTTATGATTTCCTTTGTAGTCCACTACAGCTATATTCATGTCATTTCCTTTGTATTTGGCCACGTCTACGTATGTTGTTTCCGGTAAATCTGTTACGTTGTTATGTATATTTTTTGCTCTTTCAGCTCTCCTTGCTTTGTGATATTCGGTGTGCATGTTTTTTGGAATCGGTAAAATTACTAAACATTTCCTGATTTCATACCGGATATCCTTTTTGGCGCCAAATTTATTTGCGTAGTGTATACCCAGTTCCTCTAGTATGGCTATACCTCTTTTACTCTGCATTAGTCTTTTATATAGCGCGATTCTTTGAGCTTCTATAAGCTCTTATGATGTGTTGTGAAGCCCTATTTGAAGTAATTTATCATTAGAGGTAGTTATTAGAAGTCCGATCACCTGTTTGAAAACTCGTCTAATGATTCTGTCAACCTTTTCTCTTTCGGCCACTTGTAGTCTGAGATACGGAATCACATAGAGAATACAACTGATGACAAAAGCTTGTACCAGTCTTATCATATTATTTTCCTTTATACCATAGTGCCGGTTTGCAATTCGTTTATGTAGACGCATAATCTGCTGCGCACTGGTTTCTAGTAATCTAATCGCCTCTCCATTATGCCCGTTCGAGCTGATTCGGAGTCCCAGAATTCTTCCAACAATGACTTTAATGTTAGGTTTTCCCTGGATACTTTTCCGACACCTACATATCGCGTTATAGAAGAGAAGTTCCAATTTTTCTGGTGAACATTGTAATCCTGTATGGGTAGCATATCCTTCTATAACATTCATTGCGGTTTGTAGAGTTTCCTCTATGTATCGTCACTACCCATAAGGTATCACTACCCATAAGGTAATGTCACATGCATAGAGGATATGGTGGAGTCCTGGAATTTCGTTTAGTCTGGTAGGGAGACCTATCATGGCCACGTTAAAAAGAAAGGGGGATAGGACTAAGCCTTGCGGCGTACCTCTGCTGCCCAGACTAAACTTTTGGGATTCTAATTCGCGTAGTATTATTCTCGCAGTCCAGTCAGTTAAAAATTATTTTATATAATCTTATACTCTTTTTTCTACCCCTAACGCTTGAAGATTGGCAAGGATGGGGCTACCTTGCTGAGCTAGCGGGACCTCTGTTCCCATTCAGCCTCTGTCACTTTTGAATTATCAAGTTTTTACTAACTCGAGAATGAGCAGAGTTATGCGTTTGTGTTAGCATGGAACCATATAAAAGCAGCAGATACCAAGGAGAGAAGCAATATTGCATCTTTACCATTCCCAAAATAATTATTTCTGTTTGTGACTGATTTCTCCTGTTACTCTTCAGCATGTGGCTCTGCGAAGCAATCCTATGATGCAAAATAGTGCCAAAATATTCTGTGTAAAGTTAGGGCTGTGTTTTTCGAGAACATTTAGCTAGTGTGTAGGCTGCATTGGATTGGATTAATTTGCGCATTACTTGATGGAGAAGATATTTAACAGCGCCATAAAGAAAAGGTGGGTGAAAATGACAGACACAACATACGTGTCTTCTGCCTTCTATTTCATCTACTGTGCTATTTGATAACTTCCTAAAATCTGTATTCAGTAGTACACCTGCAGTGTGGGCTGCCATGTACAGTCTAAACAAGTGCTCCACAAAATTTGGGAGAGTCATTCATTTCAGAGTACGAGGGTAGATTGATTGATATGTGGACTTTAACGTCCCCAAACCACCACACGATTATGAGAGTCGCCATAGTGGAGGGCTCCATAAATTTCGACCACATGGGGTTCTTTAACCTGCACTAAAATCTGAGCACACGGGCCCTACAACATTTCCGCCTCCATTGGAAATGCAGCCGCCGCAGCCGGGATTCGATCCCGCGGGTCAGCAGCCGAGCAACTTCCACTAGAACACCGCGGCAGGGAATTACGGGAGTTGAGGCACCACATCTGGCATGTATGAGTTATCTCATTGAAAAAGAAAATGAGTATACTACACTTGCGAGAAAGTTAAAGTATTGTCAGATATTCTAATGTTGGAAAGAAAGGACAAAGGTTCCCGTGCTATATATGCATTGGTGAAAAACATTAAACACACCTTTCTGAGAGAAACGGATTCTCGGGAACTGCAGGATTATAGCCACTTTTCAATTTGTACTACGGATGATCTGAAAGTATGGTACGTCACAAATATCTCGGCCGGTCTTTATATTGCGCATGCACATCTGCACTTCACATCAAAAGTTATTGCAATGAATTGAGCCAATAAAGTTTTTTTTTTTAAATAATTGTTGCAGCTTCAGAATCCCGGCTTGCCGTGGGTTTCCTCTTTGAGTCTAGAAATAAGTTACATACGATGTAGACTTCCACTGCAAGTAAAACAAGTAGTGCCAAGTCATTAATGGCGTTCACGTGAACGCGTCAACGAAGACTGAACAACCATAGCTTCCAAGACATACAGGCGATAATTCACTGCATAATATATTCTGAATCCCAGAGCCGGCCCACGTGAGAGCCGCGACTGTACTTTATAACAACCAAGGTAATTGTATAATTTTTATTATTGCTTTTGCTGCAAGAGCCGGGCGCGCTCATGTTTAGGCCTTTGACCGCCATGGCCATACCAGAATCTTTGAAAAACTTCTAGTAAATTGTTTTAGACGATTTGCGCCCACGGCACGACTAGTCTAAGCACGAGCCTCCGCGATAAGGACGTGTATTCCATGGGGTCCCAATCAGTCAACTTTGTGGACTAGGGATTGTACATTGTACAGTGAGTGGACGCGTTGGCAGGCTAGTTTGTTTATCATACTTATATGTGCAATAGATCGAGGTAACGATGTCACATCACCACAAATTTGGTTTTTAAAGATAACGCTGACTGATCTAGGGGCTGGAGTCGAAATTACACTCATTTGACCCGAGGTGAAAGCGGTGAATACGAAAGTATGTGCGTTACTTAGCCTTAAATTGTCCTGTTTCAATCCGACAAAGTGCTGTCCATGCAACTATCTTTATGCGGATTCACACTTGAATAAGCACATGAAAATATCACTTTTATGCGCACGTGGTGTTTATTCTTATTGACATGCTTGTCAAGAGCCACATCCAAGAGGTCCGACACCCGATTTTGTCATAAATATTCAACTTTTGATAAGCACACCTTCAATCAATACCCGTGAATGCAGTTTGTTTAGAATTTTGCATCAGCCGCAGCTGCGATTGTTTAGGTTCTCTCCCACAGCATGCTTAATATCCAAGATTGAAATTCAAGATATTCGCCTTAGTTGTTTTAAACTGATTGAGTGCTACCATGCATGCACTCATTCACTTATTTGAATTCACTTTTTTTGGCTACATGTCACTTGAAGCAATGCGTCATTTGCTTGCAGCATTCGCGCGCAAATCTCAATCATTTTTCCTCGAATTTATTAAAAAATTCACTTGTTGTTGCAATGGTTCACAATGAATTTTGAATGTGCACAAATACATGATTGATTAGAATTTGTAATTGTGCACATATATATAATTTTTGTTCACTAGCACAGTGGTGCTGTGCACTTATTATTTTAATTATTGGGTATATATGATCTATATATCATGCTAACACATATGTGTGTATCAGTTCAGTTTATCAGAGTACTCTTTCATTTACATATGGAAATTATCAAGTTTTTTTTTTTGCGTATATCCGCACACCTTTTTATCCTCCTGCACATGTTACCTTTGTTGTTCTAATTGATACTCTAAGGATCAACACTGACTTTTGTCTCGACGTTGTCATGTTAAAATTACCTATATTATTTCTTGCCATTCTTTGGTAGAAGAACTGTCAATCACCTGTGGCACATAAAACCGCACACCTGCAATGTGTGCCACACATCTGTAAGAAAGGCTTTGATGACATACGCGATGGGATTGCGGCATTATTCACGACCTGGCGGGCAATCATATTCGTCAAACCATCTTACCGTCCCGAGTGATCACGAGAGCAACCAGACGCAGGCGGCTCAGGAGATAGACAGATCATTGTCACAAACGACTCCAATTTTCGGAGCATCCGCGGGCCCCATCTTCCAAGGAAGGGCGTTTTTGTGTTGGGAGACGACATCCGGCGACTATAACGACCCAGCGTGGCGCCGGCTCGTCTTCCCTGCCCCTGACCGGAAGGGGAACCGGCGGTCTCAACAAGGAGAATTACTCCCAGATGTGACGGGAACACGTGTACGCCCCTGAAGAGGTTTGGACTGCATCGGAATAGGGAGTTGACGTACAGCCAGCAACAAGTGCGGTCGTCGGTGTCGCGAGTCTCGCGTAGGCGGCGAGCATGGAGTGACCCGTGCAACGTATTGAGACGGCTGCAATTCCGGGCACCCTCGTCGTCTACCAAGCCGGCGAGACCTTCAGCGGCACCCGTCAACTCCCCTACGTGCACCAAGAGCTGGCCTGGTCCGTATGGAACTTTTTATTGTGACTTTTTTTAAACTGCTAAATTGTTTTAACCAGCCTTTTTTTTAATATGTGTAGTGGGTGCGCTGCGACGCACATAGAAATTCAAAAGCGCGACCAATGATCATTCTGTAATTATTTTCTTGTATCCCTTTCCTTTGGTTTCCATCTTGTTGTTATTTTATTAATGTTCCGCATATTTGTCGTCAGCCTGTATCTTTTGTAGTGTTTTTGGCCCATTTTGTTATGTAGCTGTTCTTTCCATCGCGCATCAGTGTTATTCCTCTCTGTTATTGTCCTGCTTTTGCCCTTGTTTTAATTAAATGCGTGTTTATGTGTAATCAAACTCGGTGTCTGCTCTATGAGTGCGTCGGTCAGGCCCACACATCACCACACGTGCAACCCCGCACGGGTCGGCCAACCCGCAAATAAATTCGAAATGTGCCACTTCGAGGCCTTTCAGGCGTCGCAGGCCGAAGCGTAAAGTGGAAGCCTGCGAGTCTGCCGCACGTCGATGTTGGATCGGTGGGGCCTCACCCGAAGTGCATGACAATCATTAAGTCAATTTTTCCTTCTTAGTCAATTGAATTCATTACAACGTTGTCTACTCACTGTCGAGCCCTGCTTGGTTATAGGTGTACATATAAATTAATAAAACAGCAGTCATTATTTAGGCGCTGAAAGGTGCAAACGCAAAATATCTCTTAATTCAAAATAAACTTCCCTTATCGAGATAGAAGACGGAGCTGGAGTGACAGATGTTGTCACAATCATATAATACCACCTAGGTCATTACACATATACATATCCACACATGGGGAAGGGCCGATCGTACATGCGTTCGAAGACAACGTAGCATTTGTTTGGCTTCACTACAGGATGAATTTGTCACACGGTGAAGCAAATTTGATATGCGGAAAAGCATAATTTTTGTGAGCATACCGAAAGCGGCGCTCCCTGGTGTATACAACTTGTAGGAGCTTCTTGAGCAAGCTCCCACTATAAGTTTGAACAGCACGATTGAATGCCGACAGAAGAGAACAAGCACATACACCCACACAGAATAAACATCCTTGCTGCACGATCATTGATCGAAGGTGTGCATATCGAAAGTCTAGCTATATACGCAGCGAAAGGCATTGGACCTCTTGGGTTGCTCATAGCAAGGACACTAATAAGAGTTAACATCTCTTGCGCATCAAATTGATATCTACATGCGCTTTCACAGGTTTGAATACACAGATGCACGGATTGTAACCTGACAATTCAGGGCTAAGTAACGCACATGTTTTCAGTTTCCACCGTTTTCAACTCTAGTCACCACGGCGCAATTTTGACTCGAACGAGTAGATCAAAGTCAACATTATCTCTGGAGCCCAGATTCGTAACGAAATGACGTGATTACCTCAAGCTATTGCGCGTACAAGTATGATGAACAAACTAGCCCGCCTACGCACTTCTGCTAGCTCACATGTTTGATGTAGATGTACATCATTCGCCAGAAATTCAGAACCGCTTCTCATCTGACGATCTAATTCGTGCAGTATCGATTGTCATGTGTGTTAATGACGACACTCCGTTTTATAAGAAAGGTGGCCAAATCAGCTAGCTAGAAGAAACGAGCGTTATCACGGAGGCTCACGTTGGGAGCACTGTTATAAAAACTCAGTATGTATGCTCTGTTTTTTCTCCAAATAACCCAAATAGCAATTAGTCACTAAATCCATACTCGTTCCTGGGACGAACTTATAGTGTAGAGAAGAAAGTGTTTTTCTTTGCTGTGTTCTATACATGGCTACAGCAGTACAGGGGCAATGCATACACTTCTGGCATCAACAAAGCCGGAAAAAACCAGGATATGAATATTGTTTTATTTTAAACGCACAAGATTATGATATCCTATTACATATGAGTGCTAGGCCTTCGGAATCGTTTGTCCTTTCTTCTCCAGCTTTAGAATTTCTGGCATGTTTGCAACTTCTTGCAAGAGTGGTATACTCATTTCCTGTTTTTTTGTTATAGAACCTATGCATACCAAAGTCGAGCTTCTGCTCCTATACTATACTCTGAAACGAATAACTCCCTCATTCATTGGGAGGAGCACTTTTTCACTATGTGCTTCATAGCACATACTGAGGGTGTACTACTGAATATGCCTTTTTTAGGGGAGAATCGTGCAGCACTGTGAATAAAGTAGAGAGAAGGCAACAGACACAACATGAGTCTGCCATTTTCACCTTATCTTTTAATTATGGTGCTGTTTGATTTTTTTCTCATAAACTGCATGGCAAAATTCAGTCTTGGCAAATGCAGCCCAGTCCCATCTTGATACAGGCAACTGTACAGAATTTTTGTTGAACAGGCAGTGCTGTAAAAAAAAAGGCTTGATTGAAGTTGAAGATGCAGGATGTTTTTGCCCCAGTGTGTATCAGAAGATGCTCAGCATAGACACATAATAAAAAATGACTGGAGAATTTAGTTATACGAATAGAAAATAAGTATACTCAGCAGGGCAATAATGCAGTATTGTGTGTTACCTTGGAACTGGTTTTTATCCGTTTGTTTGTTGATGCAACCACGTAATTCTGTATAACGTGGAAAAAGCATCGCTAGCAAATTGTCACCTATGTTGTAATTCGCACAGAGATTGCTTCATCGAACATTTACCATACAGCAGAAAGTTTGTTTTTATTTGCTGTATTGCATAAAACATGAATAGAACTGTACATAGACTGTGCATGCATGTGCGGCATCGACAAAACCGCACACAGAATCAAGAACATCAATTTGTTTTGAGGCACACAAAATGTCACATTCTTCTATGGTTCTGACTAGTAAGAGATCGAAGAATCCAACTTTTTTCGCACATACTGTGAACAAACTACAAAATTCTTCGTTGCTGCTAACTCGTTAAGCAAGAAGGCAAGAGCCAGTGATTTGTGCAACATGGTAATCATATGAAATAAGACACACTGATTAGGAGCTCGTTACAAGCCATTTCATGGTTGTTTTCCAGGAACACATGCTTTCTTAGCCGATTTGTCATAGCAAGAATACAGTTCCAGACAAGACACCCAACATGTGAGGCTTTAAATGTACGAGTGTTTTTTGGGTGCATTGGAGACCACTTTATAGACAAGTGGGCAATAAATCTATCTGCAATAGAATACGGTGTATACATTGTATAAATGAGAATGCACCTTCTCCTGCTGCCTGCAGCAATGTGAAAGACGATAAAAATAAGGCACATCTTTCCTTTAAATTTGAATACACAATCAAGCTTTAAGAATTGAGACGTTGTAAGGCACTGATTTCATACATTAAGCACCCTCTTGCAAAGCAAATAGTATGTACCGGAGCAAAGCGGTACCATCTATGTGCCAGTGTGAAAGAAGACGAAGTGCGTGTGGTTTGTACTTGCCGAGTTTCTGCCTGAACCAGATCGCTGCGGCTAACACTTTGTCAATAATAATAACTCTTCGTAGGCGTACCTGCTTGTTGCATTGTAACAAGTTGTAGAGATGTAACTGCCGTGGCCGGTATCAAACTCCCGAACTTTAGGTCGGCAGGTGAGCACCTTAGCCCCTGATCCGCCGTGGTGGACGCAACTTTAAGTAGTCGTGTGACTCTGGGGTAGAAAAATTGGCTACTTCACAAAATGCCTGGGTTCACTTTTGGCTTTAACTGTGATTTTTATTCTGTATGGCCTAGAAATATATTACTCTCCGGCATTGCCACTGAAACAGACAGCAGTTTTTTTTACATAATCTTTTAAAAGTTATCATGGTAAGATTTCCAATGTCTGTTTTAGCAATACTTGAGAATAAAGCCTTACTGTGGGCTTAGAACCTGCAGGACACGACCTAATTTCATGGGTCATAGGTATGCACGAGATGTGTACGGGAAAAGGTTTCTTGGTTTACCCGACAGGTATTTCATGTCATTCAAGCCACAACGCGTCAGTCATGTTTGTCTTACACTCATACTGTTATATGCCAGTTTTGGAATGTACTAGTAAAGGGGGTGATCACCCAAGCACCCTGACACAGGCAGCTAGATAGAAGAACAGATCGAAACAGTCAAAAGACTTTTATTTTGCTAAAAAATGCTTTGATATTCAGATGGTGCACACACACTTAAAACAAATCGGAAGATCATTTGGAACGTAGTAAAAGATTGGGCATGTGAAAACTTTTTCAGATATTAACAATGAAGCTGTTTGAGCAGAGAATTGGTTTGCAATGGGAAAACAGAAGTAACTATCACCATAAATGGGCACATGCTCTCTTTGGCCTCTTGTTCATTTATGTCCTGCTGTGCTTCGCTCCCAAAACACATGCGCCGATACGACTGGCATGGTATGCATTAAGACTGATGGACTAGAGAATGAGTGCAAAGAGAACAAAATGTTGGCATAAAAAAAATCTCAACGAGATGGCATTCAAACCTATGTACTGACAATCTGAAAACAACCATTCAGCTATGCAGGCACGCTAGCAAAATTTATCATAGCTTTTTATAGTATAGGGTGCAAAGAGGTTGGAAAGATAAGCGAGAGTGAGGAAAAGGGAAAAAGGTGGAGAGGAGGTGTCGCATAGCAAGAATGAGGAAGGAACAAAATAAAAAAAAGTGAGGGAAAAAGGTGAAAAAGAGAAATAGAATAGAATCTAAAATAAAGATGAAAATAAATTGTACGAAAGAAGACAGAAATAACCGATAAAAGAAAGAGGAAGAAAGAAGGCTAATAACACAAAAACAAAGAAGTTTGTTCAGTATCATTTCTTTGAAACTTGGCACCACTATTGCAAATCTGCCTCAATTTTTTTGTCCCATTGCTATCACGAGAGAACAACACTCAGCACTTGTTGCAGATTAAATCAAAGGCCTGAAAAACGTGTCCCACCGACCTTTCTTGAGTGACCAAGCTTGCACAGAACACTCGGAAGCCGATATTCTTACCCTAATGATGAGGCCCTGCGATCGACCATGAGGATCGTCTCTGCAGAAGAATACAAACATTTCTCTCTTGTCGCTGCTAAATTTCGCAAGGCATCCAGCGAGCATGTTCAGAAGTTCTGCTGCTGTTTTGTACTTTACAAGGAAGAAAGTTGGGTCATTTTGCTAAATAGCACTCGCACTTATTTCTTGCCTCTTGCTCTTGATAACGTGTTCAGGCAAATCACACAGATGTAATTAATCTCACGCTTTTGTTCCACAAGCACCCCATGCAGCCAGAACATACCAACGAAGTAAATGTTCTTTATTTTGTAATCAGCACCCATATTTTAGTCATTGTGATTGTCGGTATCATCATCTCTGTCGAATTTTAACGGCAAATCTCTCTAAGAAACGTCCCATATATAAGATACGGTAAAAGGCTTTTTAAATTGCATTACTTGACGTTCTTCATGCCCTCCTCCACATCAAATTTCTGCACCATGCTAGCCTTTTCAGGACTAAACTTTTGAGGGCTAAACTAAAAAAGACAGATAGGAAATATGGAAACACAGTCACAGGAGTCCAAAGACGGGGCTTGCGAAAGCTCTTGTCCTCTTGTCGGCGACAGGAGATGGCGTAGGGCTAGACGTTGTCTAGCTCTACGCTAATCCAGTCGGCCAGAGCTGCGCTGTTGTCGGAGATCGCGAGGGCACAACCGGTAGGCATGAAATCCAGCGAGCGAGTCTGACTATGTCGATTTCAACATGCATACAATGAATCTGTGCAGAGATTTGAAAATAGTCAACACAACTGCAGATAAAGCAACACTAGTGACAGGAGGACAAGCACAGGCTTCCAATTGAAATTTTATAGAACATAGAAACTATAGTCCACATCTAAAATATCAACATGCTCATGGTAAGAAGAAATGACTTAAGTGAAATTGCACTGAAAGAAACTAAAAAAAAAACTAAGGCAAAATAGCACATGACGATGAATACAGGTAAGCCAGTTCTTTAGCAGATAGGCACCAGCTTCCTTTAGCTGTTCGTGCAGCCTCAATGATAATCCTGGTGCTATCATAAGCATGAGCTGCAATACTTTTGTTTTCTCAAACAGAGGCTGGCAACCACATTCTCAACATTCAGAAGCCAAAGAACCATCTCTATCTATAGTTTTTACCTTCAGACAGTATTCTTGCAACCATATACTTAGGCACCCGTCTCTTTGACCCACATAACTGTGCCCACAGAACCAAGATATGCTGTAATCGATGCCTCCTGCACAGTCAGCACAGTTTTGCCGTGCATAGATTGGCTATGGTTCAAAGCTCTTTTAACATGACAAGTTACATTACATGAATGAGATTGCTTATTCAGTGCATTGGAAAAAAGGGAAAGTACTAAAACATATGGTTACAGGGAAATTTGCAAAAAGTAAAATAAGTGGGCAGAGACGTTTCCTTGGGTTCTCATAATTATACATACGACTGCCAGGGCCTGTTTGAGAAAAGACAAGTTCTCGTAACTCATCCTTATGATGGCACCTAGAACCTTCAATATTTTTGACTGCAAAGAACTGGCTTACCTGGATTTATTGGCATGTTCTATGTCACCACTTTTCTTTTTCTTTTTTTTTTGTGGTCTCTGTTATTTTAAGCTTCACTTCGATTTTTTTTTTCAGCATAAGCATGTTATTATCTCGGATGTAGGACACATTTTGGAGTTGAGATAAATTTCAATTGGATGTCGGCGCTAATTCTCGTCTTACGTGTGCTGCTGTGTTTACCGCTGAGCAGTTAGTATGAAATACCAACTAATCCGCAGCCACATATGTTGCTCCACGTGCAGAAAATCTGGGGTGCTAGCCGCACGCTCGGAGTTTAATGTTTTTTCATCGCTCGTGCAGCCATGGAAGCGAATAGCGAGGCTTGGTTGAGCATGCGGGTGTCACATGGACACTTTCTATAGAAAGTTAATTTATAGACCATGATTGACCCATCTCCGCATCTAACGCAATCAAGAAACTTGAAATGGATAGCAATCAAAATTATATCGTGCGATGCCTGTACTTTGAAATGAGATATGGTCGGCAGCTTTTCTGAATGATGTTTCGGTTAAAGTACCGCGCATTTAACAACTCAGCTAATACAAGTTCGATGCTACTACGCATGTAAAATGAAGCATTCAACGAACAGGCGCAAGAATCTGAGCAGGCAGCCGAGCGGCCGCGCAAACCACAAAACTATAAGCGCATCCAGTAAAACTGGCAACACATACGCACTACCACACCGTCACCACCGCACACACACAACAGAAGTAACGGATGTGAAAGAGCACTGAAACAGGTTGAAGAGCCCTTGACATCGTGGCCTTCACGCAAGCAAAGGTGAACCACAAAATTCAGCGGTTCCAAATGCGAACACAATCTTAACTATTCACGTTCACAAAGCACTTTGCAAAGACAAACACAATCACAGTGTGCGCCAACGACGTGAACACCGAGCAGACCATAAACACGACAAAAGAATCGGCGTTGTACACTTTGACGAAAAGGCACAATGTTTTACAAATCCGCCTAGATGCAAGCCAAGTTCGGTGAAAATAGCGTTTTTGTTATTTTGACCAGATGAATTACAGTGTACTAGAAGAGGGCAGTGGGCTTACTCCACAGCTACTCTGACTCTTTTGGCGTCACATAAGAGAGATGGCGCCACAGGCATCTTCAATGGAAGCTTCACCTGCAGAAACTGCTCGCTGATGGCCGTTCGTAAATGTTGGAACGTGCATTTATTCGATATTTGTAATAAACTTGCATGCTTTGACTGCCCTCTGATTATTTTAAGAGCTTCTGGTGCTCGCGCTTTATAGTGTTTTCCTTTTCTGTAGCGATACAGCTTCCCGAAAATTAATCCGATGGCAGCTGGCACAGTCTGTGCATTCTCCTTTCTAGTGCAACGCAGCTAACGCTTTTTGTGTGTGTGTGTGCGTAGGTTTCGGAGGGTGTGTGCTTGAGTTAGTAGAGTATTCCTGATAAGCACTATATTTGCTCAGGCCACATCGCGTTTCCTCGAATATAACACCTCGTCGAAAAGAATGATGTATCCCACAAATTATATGGTTCGATACAGTGACCAAACGAATGGTTCATGCTGTGTAGACCGAACCTAAAAAGAATTCGCAATAAGAATATGCTTGCCCTTTCACGACATAATTAAACAGTGCACGTTCACTTCCTAGAAAATTTTTAACATGCAGGCGTGCTGGCTCAGTTTGCACCTTTATTAGAGAGTGAAATTGTAGTGCTTAAATAGTTTTTGTACTGCTTCAGTTGTAGACCATGGTGCAACAGTTCTCTGGGGGTTATTAATAATCATAATTATGCAGATATATATGTATGTTAGACATATGTAGAGGGACATAGTGAAAAACAAAATACAGATATACACGAAGCTCTTATTTAAATAAAGATATATTTAGTTCTATATATTCTCTTTAAACAAATATTATAATTATTTATTATAAATTAAATAATAATTATAATACTAAAATTATATATTCTCTTTGAATAAAGATATACACGAAGCTCTTATTACGAAGAACTGAAGTACACCATCTAGCCACTGATTTACACATCTTATTCACTTCATGTGTGACGGCCACTCTTCAGGCGCTTGGCCCTCTGCCGCTTCCCTGCCTAATTGTCAGTGTTCAGTCCTTTCAAACTGAATGAAGATGTGTGACAATGTAAAAAGTAAATACTTTCGCTTTGAGGGTAGCTGCGTGTACACTGCAACCAACTTCAATCGAGAGCCTGCGCAAAACGATTGCCAGTATGTCCATAATGCTGTCAGAGTGCAGCTTACTCTGGAAAAATCGTTCTGTGAAAATACCCTCGAGCTTTTTCATGAAGCTGTACATCTGACTTGAGGGATGAAAGAGGCCTCCTCGGTCACAAAAGTTGGTCAGCCGAACAAGTTGAAAACAGCCTCGGCGTGGATAATGGGTGAGGTATGTGCACTTTTTTTCTATCAATAATATGCACAAACGCGGTTGCAAGTGGAGTTCGCAAACTGCGTTGGTGTCTCCCAGAAGCTTGTTCGCTCTGTGCTGGTTCCTCTCGCATTCTTTCAGTGTGTTTTCATCCTTCAGGACGCCAAACAATGACACGTCCTGCTGACTCTTCACGAACACGTTGCCTGTTAGACACCCAAGCGCCTAACAGTGGTTTTGCCATTGTCGCGGCATGGTTACAGTATGCACTCTAAAGCATACTGCCATCTTGCGTGGTGCGTAACGCTCAAAGCTGACGGCAAAACTTCGGCGCAACAATGTCCACAGCCACACAACGTGGCTCAAACTCTGTTGCTCTGCAGGGCTTAACCAGCTCACAACCAGCCCAGCTACAACGTCCCTCCCGAAATTCTTCCATGGATGGATCGATGGATATGGCTGTACCCTTTAGATCGGGTGGTGGCTAGCACCACCAAGTCGTATACCTAATGAACCAAAAACTAGATTTATTTTTTTTCCTTTTAAAAAGTGAGGTTGAGGATTCATACTTTGCAGTGAAGGGTTTAATTTTCACTCGTGCCTTGACTTTAGGCACCAGTCAGATAACCTCCTTCTAGTTAATTCTACCCGCTTAAAGTCTATTTTGCCCTCCCTGTCCCTAAACCCAACTGCTTTGAAAAAGTTTGCGCCATCATTCCGAACTATAGGGCGAAGCCCTCTACAGAACATTATCAAGTGTTCGCCAGTTTCTCCTTCCACGCACAGCATACCGTGTCTACCCCTTCGTATTTGGCCCGCTATGTCTTGGTTCGCAATACTCCCGTCCTGGCCTTCTACAGTAGAGAACTACCCCGAGTATCATCATAGATCCTTTCTTCGGCAATTTCCTGCTTAAAAGTACGATATACCTCTAGTGCGGACTCCTTAATAATGCCAATTCTCCACATGTCCGTCTCCGTTTCCTTCACTTTCTTCTTAACCGATAGTTCTTTTTAATTTGGCCATCTGCTGTTTTCTAAGTTTTTAACGGTCAATTTTCTGGTTCGCTTCCTTCATTTTGTATCGACATTCTTCATGTACAAGTAGCTGAAAAACTTTCTAGCCCAACGGTCCTCTCCCATTTCTCTCAATCGCTTCTCAAATTTTATCTTGCTACTAGCTTCTCTGCCCTCGAACGATGTCCATCCCATATCACCTTGTACTCCCTTATTTGGTGTATTCCCGTGAGCTCCTAAGGCAAGCTTACCTATTCCACGTTGCTTAATTTCAAATCTTGCTTGAACTTCTGATCTCATGCACAAGACCGCATTGCCGAACGTCAGACCAGGAACCATGACCCCTTTCCATGTTCCTCTGACAACATCATACCTATTGTAATTCCACATTGCCCTGTTTTTCATTACCGCTGCATTCTTGTTACCTTTAGTCGCCACATATATTTCGTGTTCCCTTAGGTACTCGGCCCCATTGCTTATCCATACGCCCAGATATTTGTGTTTATCTGTTATCTCCAGCATGACCTTCTGTATTCTAAGCTCCTTACCTTCATTGTCATTACCCCGCCGCGGTGGTCTAGTGGCTAAGGTACTCGGCTGCTGACCCGCAGGTCGCGGGTTCGATTCCCGGCTGCGGCGGCTACATTTCCGAGGGAGGCGGAAATGTTGTAGGCCCGTGTACTCTGATTTGGGTGCACGTTAAAGAACCCCAGGTGGTCAAAATTTCCGGAGCCCTCCACTACGGCGTCTCTCATAATCAAAGGTGGTTTTGGGACGTTAAACCCCACAAATCAATCAATTCATTGTCATTAAAAATCATGACTGCTGATTTTTCCTTACAGAATCTGAAATCTAACCTATCTCCCTCATTATCACAGATGTCCACCAATCTCTGCAAATCTTCTTTGTTGTCGGTCATTAGCACTATATCATCTGCGTACATCAATGCTGGTAGCGCCTGTTCAATGAGTTTTCCTTGTTTGACGAAAGAGAGGTTGAAGCCCAGCCCACTTCCCTCTAACCTGGCCTGTAATCATTGTAGGTACATCATGAACAATAAGGGTGACAGGGGACACCCCTGCCTAAGCCCCCGTTTTACCTCTGCAGGCTTGGATACCTGTTTTTTCCACTGTATAACTACCTTGTTACCTTTATAGATATCCTTTAAAAGATTAGTGACTACATGTTCCACGCCTAGTGTGTCCAGTATTCCCCACAATTCTTCTTGAACCACGCTATCGTACGCTCCCTTGATATCCAAAAATGCTAGCCACAGGGGCCTGAGTTCTTTTTCTGCTATTTCGATGCACTGCGTCAGTGAGAACAGATTGTCTACCAACCTCCTGGGTTTCCGAGACCCATTCTGCAGTTCCCCCACCACCCCCTCATCCTCTATCTATGCCTGCAGTCTTTCCTTTAAAATCTGCATTGCCAGCCTGTAGGCCACTGCAAGCCTAGTGTGTCCAGTATTCCCCACAGTTCCTCTTGAACCACGCTATCGTACGCTCCCTTGATGTCCAAAAATGCTAGCCACAGGGGCCTGAGTTCCTTTTCTGCTATTTCGATGCACTGCGTCAGTGAGAACAGATTGTCTTCCAACCTCCTGGGTTTCCGAGACCCATTCTGCAGTTCCCCCACCACCCCCTCATCCTCTATCGATGCCTGCAGTCTTTTATTTATAATCTGCATCGCCAGCCTGTAGACCACTGATGTCACTGTTATATGATGGTAGCTCTTTACGTCATCTTCGTCCCCCTTTCCTTTATAGATCATGCTCATCCTGCTAAGTTTCCATCCATCAGGACTTCACCATCGATTATTGTTCTGCTCACTGCCTCTCTCAAAGTCTGTTTAGACTTCGGACCCAATGTATTTATCAGCATAATTGGAATGCCATCTGGGCCTGTTGATGTACTACTGGAACCCTCTTCTCAGCCCTTTCCCACTCTCGTTGTGAAAATGGAGCCATTGTGCCACTTGATCCATCCCTGTCTATTGTGGTGCATAAGGCACTTCTTTGTTGAAATTTTTCTGTCACCCTTGTTCTTATATATTCAATAGCTTCGTCCCCTTCCAGTCAAGCACCTTGAGCTGTAGTTATAAACCTCTGCTCTAGGTTTGTTTAATTTCTTAGAGAGTTTAGATGGTTCCAAAATTTCGCAGCTGCCTTTCTGCCCTTTTTATGTACTTCTGCCAGCCACTGAGCACCCTTTCTTCTAATCTTTTCATGGATCAGGAGGGATGCTTCCCTCCTAGAGCTTATTTCATTTCATTTCATTTATTGATACTGTCAGCCCTTTGCGGGCTATTACAGGAGTGGAGTTGACTCATATAAAACAGAAATGTGCATAAGAGAAACATAAGAAAAAGAACCTTCACTACTGGAACAAATCATCTCGGAACACATACAACAAATATATCATAATGGCTAAGCATATAGTTCACAGATAAGTTAGCGAGAAATAAGAAGAACGAGCATCACTGCCGAAATACACATCATATTTCGCACATATTAAAACACATAATAATTATCATAGCCTAGTTACAAAGCACGTAATTCACACATATTCACAATCTTAGCGCATGGTATCAGAGTGCACTATATGTTTTATTGCTTATAAAAAGTCTGTAAGCACTGATTTTCACAACCGAATCTGGTAACGAATTCCACTGTTGAATCGCCCTGGGGAAGAAGCTGTACCTGAAACAGTCATTATGAACTTTGGGGGGCGGTATGTACATACTGTGTCTGTGTCTTGACGTTTCTTGTGTTTCGATTTCAAAGTACCTGTCGTAGCTTATTTTAACGGGATTATGATCTATCATGAAAAGGAATCTCAGCCTTTCTCATTCGGTGCGTTTTTGTAGAGGTAGAAGCTCTGCAAATTTGCAGAATTCGGTAGGTGAATGGAAACGATAGTATTTATTAAATATAAACCTAGAACTAAGTCGCTGTATTTTGTCAAGTTTCAAACAGTTAGTTTGGGTATAAGGATCCCACACTACTTTAGGATATTCGATTATGGGTCTTAGCAAAGTTTTATAAGCTAAAGTTTTAACTTCGGGAGAGGCACAGCGGAGGTTACGTCTCAGGCCCCATAACACCTTGTTAGCTTTGAAACAAAGTTCCTCAACATGAAGATTCCAACGCAAGTCGGGTGTAAAATGTGGGACCCAGGTATTTATATTGCTTAGCCTGAGCAAGTTCGTGACCGTTTATACTGTACAGATAACTAAGAATGTTTTTTTTAAGGAATGGACATGAAACCATTTTTGTTGGGTTAAGCTGCATTTGCCACTGATCACACCAGTTTTTAATTCTCCCTAGGTTAAGTATAAGTTCGGCCTGGTGGCTCGGTGACTGTACATTCTTAGCAAACATTCTTATTTGGGTAGTAACATTTTTTGGCAGATCGTTTATAAACACCAGGAACAAGAGGGGCCCCAAGACACTACCCTGGGGCACCCCAGATACCACAGGCGATAAACCAGATTGGTGGTGCCCTAGTTGGACATATTCTTCTCGGCGTGCAAGATAAGAACTGAACCTCCAGGTAGGGCAGAATTTTTAAAGGTACTATCAATTTTAAGTAAGAGCTTATGGTGCGACACCTTATCAAAAGCCTTTGCAAAGTCTAAAAATATGTCAGTTTGACCACGGTATTAACTGTGCTAGATAAGTCGTGTACAAGCTCAATAAGCTGAGTAACGGTGGATAACCCTTTCCTAAAACCATACTGACAGGAAACAAATTATGTTCATCGAGATAGGTTAGCAAGTGTTCTGATACAATGTGCTCTAATATTTTTGAACAGGTGCTTGTAAGCGATATAGGTCGGTAGTTGCTAGCGTGAGATGCGAAACCCCCTTTGTGTATGGGCACGATTTTCGCACGTTTCCAAGCACTGGGAAAAGAGCCACTATTAACGAATGATTGAAAAATAAGTTAAAAATTTCAGTCATTTATCATAGGAAATTTGTTCCGATTGAGTTCAAAGTCGGTGACTTTGTCCTTTACGAGACACCATGGCATCCCCACAACGGCAAACTGAGTTCTCTCATGAAAGGACCCTACAAGATTCTACGCAAGGTCTAAACAGTGAACTATGAGATCAACCGCTCCGTGCTACCCTTACGTAGAAACCCTGACATTGTGCATGTTAGCAAACTGCGGCGTTATTTTGAACCTTCTGAACTGAGACTTTCTCGAGGGGAGGGGGAAGTGTGACGCATTAACAAGGTGATTCTAGGAGAAGCCGACGAAGAGGAAGTGCGCGTGCATTAGAATAAACGCATGGCATCTGGACCACGACGTGTCTCCATTTTGTAGCGTCACACACACGCACACACACACACACACACACACACACACACACACACACACACATATATATATATATATATATATATATATATATATATATATATATATATATATATATATATATATATATATATATATATATATATATATATACATGGGAAAGAAGTGTATACTTAACGGCTCGCTTTTCCGTAATTTGACACAATATTAATGAAATCTAACAGACCATAATGCCAAGATAAATATAGGGTTCGGTCTAATAACCTCCCCTATGCTTTCCTTTGCATTATTGTCTGTTAGAGTTCATATATATATCATCCCCTGATGAAGGGAGGTCCCCTCCCGAAACTGTTGGGAAATAAATATATTTATCCTTGTTGACAACGCTCCCGTTGTGCCATATCCCATACCTTCACGAAGACTAACTGGCCCATTGAATTATTACTCCCACTATATATATATATATATATATATATATATATATATATATATATATATATATATATATATACACGCAAGGTTATAAATATGAAAGTAGATGCGCTTTCACATAACAACTGTTTATTGTGCCGACGTTTCCACAAGAACCCTGTCTTTTTCAAGGCATATTACTATTTACACATGTTCCGTGCCTTTTTATGTCCTGTCGAAACAGGAGGGGAGGGGTTAATTGAGAGAGAGAGAGAGAGAGAGAGAGGGTGAAAAAAAAGAAACAGCGAAACCAGAGGACAAACATTAAATAAAATATAGAAAATCTAGGAGAAGAAGCAAGACGGACACGGCGTAATTAGAAAGGGGCAGCATTTCAACAGTGTAGGGCAGAGGTAGATGAGGAATGTCATCATTGTCAACAATACCTCCCCCGCACCCACACTTCCCCAAGTGGGCAGGGAGCCGCCGTTTTTGTATTTCACCTTTCCGTGTAGTCCGCTGGCCGCTCGTTCCTCTTTGAAGTGTATGACAAGTTAATGGGGAGGGCTTAAGCGCTTTAAGTGCATGCTGGTGGCGTCGGGAGGAGCGAAAAAGCCGGTGAATGAGGCACCGCCATCGATATTCATTATATGCATTGGCTCCTTGTCAGTGAAGGAACAGAATGTGCGTTAAAAATTAAAGAAAAAAAAAAGCATGGGGGGGGGGGGGGGAGACTGTACGACATCCGAGCCAGTCACCACACAGTTGCGGCTCACTGGAAAGACATGCGCGCATGCACGAAAAAGTTAACGAAACCACCTAGTTGTCAGCTCCATGTCAGTGAAGGAGCAGAATGTGCGTTTCCACTTAAAGAAGAGAAAGAAAAAGAAAAAAAAGAAGGGGGCGACAATACGACATCCGGGACCACTTATCTGTGCGTTCCGGCTGTGCTTGATGAGGCAAATCATTTCTATGTTGTCAGATGCATAGGCCAAAAGCTTTGTTAGCGGGTAATATTATTGTCGTAATGAAACCGGACTGATTAGAGAGAAGTGTTTGCGTCTTTTAGTTGTCGTAACGCAGACAGAGTGCCTGGGTGTTCATTTATTCCGTATTTTATTGTGTTAAATTTGTAGATAAAATAAGATTCCCGTTGTTCCCGTTCTCTGATTGTTCGAAAGTTGTTTTCTAGTAGCGTAACCCTGATGTCATCAAAGCTGTGGTCTTTTAATGTGCAGTGTTTTGAAAGTGGAAGGCCTGGCAGAGATCGTACATGTGCCCGATGGTTGTTGTATCTAATTCTAAATGGAGTGTCTGTCTGGCCCACGTATTTCTTGTTACATACCCCACATTCCAGGAGGTATATGACGTTGTCTGAGTCACAGTCTAGTGCACCTCTTATCCTGTGCTTAAAATCCGAGTGGGTGCTTTTCGCCACTGTCGTTGTCTGCATGTGTTTGCATACCCTGCATCTGCTTTTTCCGCAAGGGTGACACCCAATTTGAGGTTTCACACCTATCTTTGAATTTATTAAATGATCCTTTATATTTTTCGGCCTTCTTTCTACAACACAAGGAGGAGAAGAGAAAATTTTGGATAGTCGCACGCTCTGTTCCAATATGTTAAAGTGTTTTCTTAGGACCTTGTTTATGTTCGGTGGGTTGCTCGTGAAAGTTAATAGCAAGTTTTTGTTGCGGTGTTGGTCGGCGTTTCTCTGGTGGTTGAGAAGAATCTGGCGGTCCAGATTTTCAGCTTTTTTGATGGCGTCATCGATGATAGCTGGCGGGTATTCTTGATTAAGGAGTACTTCGCGCATATGTGTGCTGTTTTTGTGGAAGTCCTCGGTGCGGGAGCAGATTCGTCGAAATCTGTGTGCTTGGGAATAGGGAATGCTGGTCTTGCAATGTCGCGGGTGGCAGCTTTTGAAGTGCAGGTATTGTTGCCTGTCTGTAGGTTTTCTGTATACGTTAGTTACCAACGCACCATCCTCCACTCGAATGAGTACATCAAGAAAGTTTATTTCAGTGTTAGAGTAGGTGTGTGTAAAATAAATGCTGGGGTGTACCTGGTTGAATGCCTGTATGAATTTGAGGAGCTCGTTTTCCGAATGTGTCCAAATTATGAATATATCATCTAGGTACCGTTTATAGAGAAATGGTTTGATATTACAAGGTGAAAGAAAATTGGACTCTATGTGGTGCATGAATATGTTAGCGTAGTTTGGGGCCATTCTTGTACCCATTGCTGTACCGCTGATTTGAAGATAGTACTGGTTGTTAAATTCAAAGCTGTTCAAATCGAGTACGAGTCTTGTGAAGATTTCAATTACTTTTTTGCTTGGATAAGCGACAGGGTTGTGTGTGCCATACGATTCAACAAGTGCCCTTACACCATCGTCATGTGGGATATTTGTGTAGAGTGAGCTAACATCCAATGTTACGAGAAATGCACCGTCTGGAATTTTCACGTCTGCTATTTCCCAAAGAAAGTGGTTTGTGTCACGCAAGAAGGACTCATGTGTGGGTGGTATGTCTTTGATTAAAGAATCAATATAACTGGAAATGGGTTCCGTTAACGTTCCCGTGCCTGATATAATGGGTCTGCCAGGGTTATTCTCTTTATGAATCTTCGGCAGCATGTAAAAACGACCAGGCGCCGAATGTACCGTAATAAGTGCCTTTTTAAGCTTTGAATTAATGGCGCCTTCACGTGTGAGATTCTCTAGGGTTGTTACAATGATTTTTTTGTGCTCCGTGGTAGGGTCAAAGTCGAGGTGTTTGTAGAATTGTTTGTTATTTAGTTGTCGCTTGCCTTCCTCAATGTAGTCCGATCTATTCAGAACAACAATCGCGCCTCCTTTGTCTGCTGGTTTGATGACGAGATCTTCGCAGTTGCTCAACGTGAGTAGTGCCTCTTTTTCTCTTTTTGATATGTTATTCATGCTTGGTTTGTGCACTTTGTACGCATGTATAACATCTTTTTGAACCGCGTCTATATATAGATCCAGATGTCGATCTCTGTTGGCGTCTGGGGTCCATTGCCGTCCGATTACCCCACGAAAAAGTGCGTTATCTTTTTCGGGTTTATCAAAGAAATATTCCTCCAATCGTAAATTTCGTGCGAAGTTGTCTAGGTCTTTTAGGAGCGTGAATTCATCATACCTTCCGTTGCCAGGGCAGAATGTAAGTCCACGTGATAGTATACTCAATTCTTCTTTGCTAAGTGCTTTGTCGGAAAGGTTCATAACGTTTGGCTCTTTGGGGTGTGGTGGCAAATTTTTTTGAACGTGAGATGATTTGCTATTTTTTCTGTAAGCAGCAGTGAGTATAGCTTGTGACACATTGTCCCGCGCAAATTTCTTCCTTTTAAGTTTTTCAATTTCCTCCGTTTTTTTGTGCTCAAATACGTCTAGTTCTTTAGTTTCCCACTCCGAAAGAGGAAGAAATTAAGAGGAAGAAATTTGCGCGGGACAATGTGTCACAAGCTATACCCACTGCTGCTTACAGAAAAAAATACCAAATCATCTCACGTTCAAAAAAATTTGCCACCACACCCCAAAGAGCCAAACGTTATTAACCTTTCCGACAAAGCACTTAGCAAAGAAGAATTGAGTATACTATCACGTGGACTTACATTCTGCCCTGGCAACGGAAGGTATGATGAATTCACGCTCCTAAAAGACCTAGACAACTTCGCACGAAATTTTCGATTGGAGGAATATTTCTTTGATAAACCCGAAAAAGATAACGCACTTTTTCGTGGGGTAATCGGACGGCAATGGACCCCAGACGCCAACAGAGATCGACATCTGGATCTCTATATAGACGCGGTTCAAAAAGATGTTATACATGCGTACAAAGTGCACAAACAGAGCATGAATAACATATCAAAAAGAGAAAAAGAGGCACTACTCACGTTGAGCAACTGCGAAGATCTCGTCATCAAACCAGCAGACAAAGGAGGCGCGATTGTTGTTCTGAATAGATCGGACCACATTGAGGAAGGCAAGCGACAAGTAAATAACAAACAATTCTTCAAACACCTCGACTTTGACCCTACCACGGAGCACAAAAAAATCATTGTAACAACCCTAGAGAATCTCACACGTGAAGGCGCCATTAATTCAAAGCTTAAAAAGGCACTTATTACGGTACATTCGGCGCCTGGTCGTTTTTACATGCTGCCGAAGATTCATAAAGAGAATAACCCTGGCAGACCCATTATATCAGGCACGGGAACGTTAACGGAACCCATTTCAAGTTATATTGATTCTTTAATCAAAGACATACCACCCACACATGAGTCCTTCTTGCGTGACACAAACGACTTTCTTCGGGAAATAGCAGACGTGAAAATTCCAGACGGTGCATTTCTCGTAACATTGGATGTTAGCTCACTCTACACAAATATCCCACATGACGATGGTGTAAGGACACTTGTTGAATCGTATGGCACACACAACCCTGTCGTTATCCAAGCAAAAAAGTAATTGAAATCTTCACAAGACTTGTACTCGATTTGAACAGTTTTGAATTTAACAACCAGTACTATCTTCAAATCAGCGGTACGGCAATGGGTACAAGAATGGCCCCAAACTACGCTAACATATTCATGCACTACATAGAGTCCAATTTTCTTTCATCTTGTAATATCAAACCATTACTCTATAAACGGTACCTAGATGATATATTCATAATTTGGACACATTCGGAAAACGAGCTCCTCAAATTCATACAGGCATTCAACCAGGTACACCCCAGCATTTATTTTACACACACCTACTCTAACACTGAAATAAACTTTCTTGATGTACTCATTCGAGTGGACGATGGTGCGTTGGTAACGAACGTATACAGAAAACCTACAGACAGGCAACAATACCTGCACTTCAAAAGCTGCCACCCGCGACATTGCAAGACCAGCATTCCCTATTCCCAAGCACACAGATTTCGACGAATCTGCTCTCGCACCGAGGACTTCCACAAAAACAGCACACATATGCGCGAAGTACTCCTTAATCAAGAATACCCGCCAGCTATCATCGATGACGCCATCAAAAAAGCTGAAAATCTGGACCGCCAGATTCTTCTCAACCACCAGAGAAACGCCGACCAACACCGCAACAAAAACTTGCTATTAACTTTCACGAGCAACCCACCGAACATAAACAAGGTCCTAAGAAAACACTTTAACATATTGGAACAGAGCGTGCGACTATCCAAAATTTTCACTTCTCCTCCTTGTGTTGTATACAGAAGGCCGAAAAATATAAAGGATCATTTAATAAATTCAAAGATAGGTGTGAAACCTCAAATTGGGTGTCACCCTTGCGGAAAAAGCAGATGCAGGGTATGCAAACACATGCAGACAACGACAGTGGCGAAAAGCACCCACTCGGATTTTAAGCACAGGATAAGAGGTGCACTAGACTGTGACTCAGACAACGTCATATACCTCCTGATTGATATGTGGGGTTTAACGTCCCAAAACCACCATATGATTATGAGAGACGCCGTAGTGGAGGGCTCCGGTAATTTAGACCACCTGGGGTTCTTTAACGTGCACCCAAATCTGAGCACACGGGCCTACAACATTTCCGCCTCCATCGGAAATGCAGCCGCCGCAGCCGGGATTCGATCCCGCGACCTGCGGGTCAGCAGCCGAGTACCTTAGCCACTAGACCACCGCGGCGGGGCTCATATACCTCCTGGAATGTGGGGTATGTAACAAGCAATACGTGGGCCAGACAGACACTCCATTTAGAATTAGATTCAACAACCATCGGGCACATGTACGATCTCTGCCAGGCCTTCCACTTTCAAAACACTGCACATTAAAAGACCACAGCTTTGATGACATCAGGGTTACACTACTAGAAAACAACTTTCGAACAATCAGAGAACGGGAACAATGGGAATCTTATTTTATCTACAAATTTAACACGATAAAATACGGAATAAATGAACACCCAGGCACTCTGTCTGCGTTACGACAACTAAAAGACGCAAACGCTTCTCTCTAATCAGTCCGGTTTCATTACGACAATAATATTACCCGCTAACAAAGCTTTTGGCCTATGCATCTGACAACATAGAAATGATTTGCCTCATCAAGCACAGCCGGAACGCACAGATAAGTGGTCCCGGATGTCGTATTGTCCCCCCCTTCTTTTTTTTTCTTTTTCTTTCTCTTCTTTAAGTTGAAACGCACATTCTGCTCCTTCACTGACAAGGAGCTGACAACTAGGTGGTTTCGTTAACTTTTTCGTGCATGCGCGCATGTCTTTCCAGTGAGCCGCTACTGTGTGATGACTGTCTCGGATGTCGTACAGTCTCCCCCCTCCCCCACCCCCCCACATGGTTTTTTTTTTCTTTAATTTTTAACGCACATTCTGTTCCTTCACTGACAAGGAGCCAATGCATATAATCAATATCGATGGCGGTGCCTCATTCACCGGCTTTTTCGCTCCTCCCGACGCCACCAGCATGCACTTAAAGCGCTTAAGCCCTCCCCATTAACTTGTCATACACTTCAAAGAGGAACGAGCCGCCAGCGGACTACACGGAAAGGTGAAATACAAAAACGGCGGCTCCCTGCCCACTTGGGGAAGTGTGGGTGCGGGGGAGGTATTGTTGACAATGATGACATTCCTCATCTACCTCTGCCCTACTCTGTTGAAATGCTGCCCCTTTCTGACTACGCCGTGTCCGTCTTGCTTCTTCTCCTAGATTTTCTATATTTTATTTAATGTTTGTCCTCTGGTTTCGCTGTTTCTTTTTTCTCTCTCTCTCTCTCTCAATTAACCCCTCCCCTCCTGTCTCGACAGGATATAAAAAGGCACGGAACATGTGTAAATAGTAATATGCCTTGAAAAAGACAGGGTTGCTGTCGAAACGTCGGCACAATAAACAGTTGTTATGTGAAAGCGCATCTACTTTCATAATAATATATATATATATATATATATATATATATATATATATATATATATATATATATATATATATATATATATATATATATATATATATATATATATATATATATATATATATATATATATAACCCTACACAGAAAATTCACACAGTGGCAATGTTTCTCTATCTTGTAACATAGCCTCGTAACAACTTTGTTCTCCCGTAAGGACACATTAGTGATTACTCATGCGATAGAAAGCTGCGCCTTACTTGTTGGTTTCTCCATCGTGCAGCATAGAGTGACCAAGCACTGTAGAAAGTGGGGGGCCCGCTTTTCTCAGTAGGGGGGGGGGCTCGCACCCCTTTGCCCCCCCCCCCCCCACCTCCGGCTGATACGCCTATGGTTGCAGAAGCTCGTGGCTTTTTGGCGGGCTGCGACGCCTTTTAACACCCAAGGCCTCATGTAGGCTCGTAACCGCACGAGGTGTACATCATTACATAATAATAAATCAATCATGTTTCATCGTTTCCTTAGCTCCCCCAAAGCATATGCATCGCTCTTCTTCAATTTGTGCCCAATGTTACGTCGTTGAAGACATCAATCGTGTCCTCCGTGAGTGTCCTCCGTGAGACAATCTCTGAAGACGGCCTTAAAAATGCAACAGGACACAAACTTGGGGGTTAAAGAATATTCTATTCCCATTGCAGAACACCTCCAGTGCGCTAGGCTCTACAAAAGCTTTACTGACATTCTTACGGGCAACAGGCTTGAACGAAACGTTGTAAATAGTGCAGTGCGTGTGAGTGTATGTGTTATGTGATTGTTATTGCGTGTATGTGACTGTATGTGTTGTGGGTTTATCATTTTATATATCAGTGTCATCACCCGGCAACTGGGCCCCACAGCGGTGGTCTAGTGGCCAAGGTACTCGGCTGCTGACCCGCAGGTCGCGGGCTTGAATCCCGGCTGCGGCGGCTGCATTTCCGATGGAGGCTGAAATGCTGTAGGCCCATGTGCTCAGATTAGGGTGCACGTTAAAGAACCCCAGATGGTCGAAATTTCCGGAGCCCTCTACTACGGCGTCTCTCATAATCATATGGTGGTTTTGGGACGTTAAACCCCACATATCAATCAATCACCCGGCAACTGGAGTAGCCTGTCAGGTGAAAAACCAGGCAAACCTCTCCAGCTTCCCATTGAATAATTATCTCTCTTCTTTGAAGAACCTCGCTTTATAACTACGCGTCAAATACAACCTGGCCAAGCTGCTACCCGAAATTGAGTGTTCTCTTTCTCCATGGGGAGCGCGCGTGGCGCCGAGTCTTCCAATTCACTCGCTGGAGCCGTTGTCAGATAGGAAGGAGACGCGGCGCCGAAACGTTTTGTCCCAGAGTCACACTTAACTCATCAACCCATCATCATCCTACGTCTGTCCCGGCTCCACCTCCCCCCAGGGTTGTGTGGGGGGAAGATTTGTTTCGGGCAGACGGCCATGCCCTGGCAAGGGGGCCACCGTTCGGCGCCAGGCGCCCAACAGACGCGGCCTGCCTCCCGGCGTACAAGCCGGGGAGGCCCGAAAAAGGGACTACCCTCTGGCGAAGCAACTTCAGTCGCAACGCGCAAAGTGAACGTACCCCGGCAAGGTGGGCTATCACAGCGCGTAGGGTGCGCTGCGGTCATGGCCCGTCTCCTGACCGATAGGGCCCAGCGAGACTTGACACAGGGGCTACCCTTCGGCACGGTAGCTCTCGCCACCACACGCAAAGCGGACGTACCCAAAAACGTGGCAGCGGGACAGCCCTCGGTCGCAGTAACTTCAGTCACCACAACCAAAGTGCCCGTGCCCTCACACTGCCGCGCGGCTGAGAGCCTGCGACAACACCCCCTCAGGGCGGATGGGCTATCGCTCGGCGCGAGGCGCTTTGCGGTCATGGCCCGTCTCCTCACCACAAGGGCGCAGCGAGACACAATCCGTCCTGTGGGGTCTACGGGACTACTATTTGGTGCAGAGGCCAGTGCCGCTGCACGCAAACCAAACGTACCCACGGAAACCGGCACGGCTGAAAGCCGACTTAGTCCTTCTCGAAAAAGGGAACCACCTTCCGCCTCGACGAGTAAAGTAGCCGAGCCTACAGAAGGGGCCAACACGGACCTTGCGGGTAAAGCCCGACAAGGTGACAGGATCACCTTAGCACATGCAAAACTCGGGTGAAAGACCATACAGACCAAACTCGGGGGCGACTGGCTCACTAGGCCTAGTCGTGGAGCCTTAGAGAAAGCCATCATTAAAAGTTGATGGTTATCTGCCCTCCTGCCTCACTGAAAATGACTGCCGGACGGTGCCATGTCTCATAAAACTTCTTTGCACCTAGGCGCTGCCACTCTCGGTGGAGAACGAACCAGACCTCCTTCCGTACTTTTGCAAGCACTTCGTGAAGCCCGGGTCGCTTGCCGTCAAAGACGGCACCGTGCCACCCACACTTGGTAGGAGCGCTCAACAAGCAGAAGCACGTATTGCTTAGCCGCTTGTCGCGACAGGGGATGAAGAAAACGAACGGTGTTGAAAGGAACACCTGGGTGGCCAAACAAGCTAGCTATCCTTCGATGGAGGGCAGCTGGTAGTGCGCACTGAGAGAACACGTGAACCAGGTCCTACATAGTGCCACAAAAAGGGCACGCTCCTCGTTGAGCAATTCTTGCGAAGGGCCTGAACCTTAGAGGCAGGCGATCTCTGGCCAGGCGATACATGAATGTAGCGCGCTTGGCGTCCAGGAAACTGGCAGTAATTAACCGCCAGTTAGGACTGTATTCGGACAGGTCGTGTTCTCTATAGCGTTCAGGTAACTCGGGAGCGAGTCTATCGACTAACTCACGGAGTTCGATTGAAACTAAATCTATCTCGGGGTCGACCTCTTGGAGACGGGCCAAAGTAGAAGCGGCCCCTGCATAGAAGGCAGAAGGCGTTCCCGCCCGAGGCACGGAATTCGAAAATGCCCCAGGCGAGAACAACCTCAGCCTGGTGCTCAGGAAATACAACGCGAAGCTTCTAGTAAGGAGCATATCTGACTCAAGAGCTACCCGTGTCCATTTAACATGTAATGCCGTGGTCACAACGTTAAGGTCGGGAATACCTAGTCCTCCTTCGTCCCTGCGCAACTTCAACACGGGGCGCGCCACAAAAAGAGAGGCACGACCCCAAAAGAATTCGAAAACTTTCTTTTCCAAGATAACTTTGGTGTGGGGTTTAACTGGCATAACCGAACCTATGTACGTAAGGAAACTGAACAACAGTGATTGAATTATCGTGGCCCTAGCTGTAAGCGGACAAGACAAGGCACCGAGTTCCTTAATCCTATCAGTCAGCTTTTGCCTTGCTAACCGCCAGTTTTCGGTAGTCAGGCCATCTGGCTCGAAATGGAAACCTAATACACGTAGGCGCTTCTGTATGGGGAGGCCATGTACAGGACGTGGACTGGAGGGAGCGCAGTTCAGATACATGACTGCGCTCTTCGACTTATTTATTCTGGCGCCGCTCGCCGAACAGTACCCCTCCATAACATCCAAGACGGTGCAAACAGTTGCCTCGTCCGGGACGACAATAGAGAGGTAATCTGCATAGGCAAACATTGCCACTGGGGGGGAACCTGGCGGAAGGGGAAATCTACCTATGCTGGTGTCTTTAGAAAGCCTCTGCAAGAGCGGCTCGAATGCGAGCACGTAGAGAGCGGGCGACAGTGGGTCACCCTGTCGGACTCCACGGCACACACCGAACGACTCCGAGACGCGATCTTGTATGACAACAGCAGAAGCTGGAACGCGTACGTGTGCTCGGACCTTTTAGTCCCCGTTCGACTTGCACCATGACCCTTTCTGCGGGTGCTTACCAAGTGTCGGTCACGAGTCGCGGTTTAGGCGCCGTAAGTAAGCGCAACGATCTTTCGGTTATCTCGCAAGCGATCCTACAGGAAACGAACCGTCGCCGGCGAGGCGCGTTTCTTGCGACGGATCTCTGAATTCGATCGGCGAGTAGAAAAGAAAAAAGGTGCCGCCGCCGCCTCTTTAGGGGTATCAGGCAGCTTACATCCGGTTGTGCCAAACTTGGAGATAAGCTGTCTTCGACAACGAGGAGAATAATTTTCAGCTGAAGCAATCGCTAAAAAAAAAAAAAGACGTGTTAGCCACAAATGAGTTTTTTTTTTTCAAGCGAAGTTCGCACTGGTTGACCTGCGTAGCTGGTGATGATCAAAAAAAAAAGACCTCCTCAACCACAGCTACCAAAGAAATAATGAATACAACTAAACAAATTTTCTTTTTAGGCATGGGGTCACCATGCCTGAAACCGGGTCCCTCCACCATCCGAAAACAGGTGTCGTGAACATAACCCCGAGCATCCATGCCCACCCAATGAGAACTAAACGGAAGCATACATAAGAATGTGATCTGTTGACGGTGCAGGAAAAGAAAAATAGGGACCCCAAATTTTCGCCGTTGAACGCGATAGTGACATCGTGTTCATAGTGCGTATACTTCGAAGACTTAGAGCATCAAATGCTTCTGAACTTGCTATGCTCCCGCTACTGGGTCTTAGGAGAATAGGCACAGTAACGTGTGCGCATTTCGTAGTGGGCGACTGGCTTTAAACGATGGAGCCACGAAAATCCAAACTTCTGACGCCCCATGGCCACGTGCGCTCGTACCACGCGTTATTACTGCAACATTTCGCGTTGCATTGCGAAGCAAGTATTCAGTACACGTGTCTTTGGTATAGCAGACGTGAAAGTTACTTTCACTGCGTTTCAAAGCGGAGGATGTTGGCACCGGCATGTATCACTGTATTCACAAGCAGATCCGTATAATTACCACGATAAAAAAAGAGGCATGGCTTTGTGGTGAAACGCTCGGTTGAGAAGCAAACGACCCGAGTTCGACCCCTCCTTCCACCCTGGTTTTATAAAATTTATGATTTTGCATCCTTCTCGATTTTTTGGTCGCGCCCAAGACGACCATTTTTCTGAAGCGTGGGAATTTGGGCAAGTTGGTAGGACATAACTGAATGTAGGAACAGCGCAACCTAGAGGTAGTTACTTCGTAACTACGGAAGCGAAAAAACATAGTTGAAAGTCAGGGCTCTTTTCTGTCCTTTCACTTCCGTAATTACGAAGTAACTACGTTTAGGTTGCGCTGTTCCTTTATTCAGTTATGGCCATTTTTCGCTCACAACCAACGACGCCGAAGCCGGAATTTTTGTGAACAAGCCCCTTATTATCAGTAACGCGTTAAAAAGAAAGCAGCAGTGATGCGATTGCCTGGAACTATTCCAGAGAAGGGAAAAAATAGGGGGGGGGGGGGGCTGTTGGAGGAACCAGAATCATATTTTAGAGCAGGCAGGAATAAAGTATCTCGAAGCCGCTGAATGCACATTTACGAGTAGAACAACTGATTTTTGACAATTAAAGCGGCTGAACAATGCAGAGCTCTAATTTGCTAATATTATATATACGAGTACGTAAAGCTTGGACTACTAATAGCGCAACCGCTTGCAATGCAGAACCAACTGTATAGTGCAGTGTTTGCTCGTTTTCTGTAACTTGTACGTGCCGCACTTCTATTTCATGCGTGCATTTCGTAATATTTGTAAATCATGTGTATATTTAAATATTGTATACTTGTCTGTTCTATACTGACTTCAACATTTCTTTGTGACTTCCGTATGCACATTTCGACACTGAGTGACAGTTATTTTTAACACCTTACATTGTGCACCTTTGTGTTCACAGTGTGTTGGATTCCTGCTAAATTTGTTCTGCTTTGTTTTTGTTTGGTGTTGTACCTGCTTGCCAAAACTTGTATGCCCACCTGTTAAGGTCTCGGAAAGAAATTCGAAGTATTAGAAATAAATAAATAAATAAATAAAATACTATGGTCTACTCTTACTACTATTTGCCCTGCCACGAAACCGAACGTGTACAAGTATACCGCTTACTGCGCAGCACTCGAGGTGAAAGACCGGACAAATGCGACTCATCACGGGCGATGTCTAGGCCGGCATATATCCCCCCGTTCAGGAGATATGCCAGCCAATGAGAGACGGCGACGAAGTTGTTACGAAGGAGGCGTAGCGAACTGACGAGGAACAGAGCGCGAAGAAACGCATCTTCGGTGGGGGCGACTTGCCAGAGTACAAGAACCGATTGGTGGTCGACATTTACGAAGCTCTCCATTACGGCGTCCCTCTTAACTAAATATATGGTGGGTTTTTCGACGTAAAACCACGACTAATATTAGAACATACCTCCATCACACTCTCAAGGAAATCGAAGGGGGAAGGGAGGGGGCCATTACAAGGGCGTGTCTATAACTCGTCTGCGGTAGACTCTAAAGCCTGCTTCACATGCGAGCGACGGAGCGGCGGCGATGAGCGGCGGGAGGAGGCGCGTTCGTTTCACATGCGCCGCTGCTGTTGCGCGACGCCCGCCGCTCTAGCGGGCAGTGTTGTCCGCGGAAGGTGCCGGTTAACCACTGTTTTCAGTGGTATCTAAAAGCCGTGCTCTCCCCCAAGTGTTCATCCTTTCGCACCCGTGTGCTGCGAGGTTCATCATTAATAGCCGCTCGACTTTTACGCGTCTGTACACTGATTGAACTAAGTGTAACATGAATCTTATAACAAACAAGCAACATTTGCAGTTGCTTTTCTGTTTTGTCCTGGCTCTTTAATGTATGGTTTTTGTTGCGCGCTCATATGGAGAAGCAAATGAAAGAGTTTGCTGCCATGATTTTATTAGAACACTGTTCCAGCAAGGTGAATGCTTAAGAACTGCGAGCGTGGTCTGCGCAGCACTTCCCATGTTTCTCCGATTCATTGCTCTTGCTTTCAGCGATTTAACTTTGGGACACCGAATGAGGTTTCTGTCAGCCCAGTACCTGTCTGCTTAAGTCAAAATAAAATTTTATATAAAAGCTCTCAGTGGTAAGTTTCGGTCGTGTTTGTGGTCACCCTGTGGCATATGCGAACACACTCTTCCTCGGTATTTTCCGAATGGTCTACATTTATTCTGGCACCCGAATTTGCATGCTTCCACCATAAATAGTAAGCCTCTTAGGTTTTTCAGTGATTCAGTAAAGCACCCCAGGAAGAGTTTCACCAACGGCAGGTAGCATGGTATACGTGATACGCTCGTTGTCCTGGTTCTTTGGCGGCTGTATATACACTTGTGCGCGGCCCAGGTCAGAAACTACGCAGCGAGTTTTGCTTTAGCAGAAATTCGCGTCCACAAATGCTGCGGTGGTGAGCAGGAAAGCCGAAGTAAAACATCATTTCACGCAACACACTTTTGCTTCGCGCCCTCTCTTCATTGAGTTACACCACGAAATTCCTTTTCAGTGACCTGTGTGGAAAGCTACTTCTCAAGTCGACTGCAGCACCCGCCTTTGCTCTCTCGTTCGTGTGAACCCATTCATCTATGCACCGTCAACAAAATTCATCATTTGTTAAACCAGCAACATTTGCTGCGACACAGAAGCACGGCGTGTCATGCGGCTCCTATACGTGGGAGTAACTTTCGGTGAAACTGCAAAAAAAAGAAAGTAGTAATAATATTATTATAAAGAAGGGTACCGCACACGATTGTCACTCCGCTGGAAGCATCTTCGAGAGCAATAAAAGAAAAACAGTTGCAGTTGGACTTCACCAGTGAACATGGCCAGTTCAAGCGATGACTCTAACTTCACAAAAGTATGCGACTTCTTAAGGAGCTCGGCAAATTTTCCCCAAAGAATTCTCTTTTCATGCTTCTTGCAGAAATCCTCCATATTGACGTCCTAAAGAAGAGGTCGTTTCGCAACTTCTGCAATGAGCAACTCATTGAAAGCAGCGCGAGACATTTGTGAGCCGGGGAGAGGACGGATGTCGTCTGCTACTCAGTCGGAGCGAGTTCTGCGAAACGAGTTCCCCGCAGCGCGCGCGTTCACTCCTCGACTCGGCCCCTAGCATCACGTGTCAAACGACGTCACTATTCGCTCTGCCGCTTCTGCCGCGAGTGAATTTTTCCAACTCTGGCGAATTTCACTAGAGCGAACAGTAGTCGTGGTAGAAACCTGTTTTGGCCTCGCGCGGTGGCTGCCGCTCCGCTCTTGGAGCAAAATCGCTCGCATGTGAAACAGGCTTAAGTTAACCAATGGCATTGGTTAACGGTGTCCAGTCCAATAAAGCGCCTACGCTACAACTGCCTTCCCATCACCCCGCGATTTCCCCGAGAAGTTCGCTCCTGAATCGCACGATGACGCTGCCCGGAATTCGACGCGATAAAAAGGTCAACCACACTACATGCTAACCACAGTCTAAGGCCCGTATTCACAAACCAACCTTATTTCGCCATTTTCATATCTGATTTGAGCCTCTAGCGCGTTTGATAAACAAAGCAGACCACGGTATCACAAACCAATCTTAGGCATAACTCTTACGATGTTCACGTTTTCATACCCTCATAACACATGTAGATTATTCAGAAGCTTAAAGGGACCCTGCGATACTTCCTCTGCGTGGTAAAAAAACTTCTCCTATCGCCGTGGAAGTGGGTTTCATCGCTGCCACAGCGGTAGCATATCGATAGATGCGAATTTGCTAGACGCCCACGGATAGATGGCAGTGCACGTCAAAGCACATCAGATGGTTTAAATTTTGCGAGCTCTTCAATTCGGCGTTTCTCACAATTAAATCGTGGCTTCAACTAATCATTTCGTCACAAGACATCACGGCCACGCCTATATACAGCAGCGCTCTTTTAGCCGCAAACGCGACTCTTCTGCGGCATCGACGCCTTATTGCAACGTGCGGATCGCGGATTGTTGGAGCGCGGCTTAAGCCAGCATACATGTAAACGTAGGATTTCAAGCTATATCGGTCAATATCACATTTCTCGGTTCCACATTCCGCTATATAGGAAAAAAACTTGACAAGCGCAAACGAAGACGAAACACGCGTAACAGGACCAGTGGTTCACTTGCAACTGGCGTCTATTTGAAACATAAATCATGACATACCTGCGCATCAAGCTCATACCTATGCACACATCGTATCGCAACAAACGGCGTATGGATAAGTCTTCGACAAGGACGAGCGGGGCTACAAGAGGGAGGGGACCCCAAAATTTTCGTCTGCAACCACACCCCCCACCCCCGCCTAAAGCAAACATATTCAAACGAGAATGCATAAATTACCGATCTGCATGCCCACCTGGACGAACTCACTTGCCATGGGTGATGCTCCCCCCCCCCCCCCATTCTGTGAAGAAATCCTGGCCCCCACTCCTGGCCTTCGAACACCACATTTGAAAACAAATAATCGAGTATCGAAATGCGTCGAAAGATAAAGCCACTTCCTTTTATTTCAACACAAAAGATGGCCAGCTTACACACTTATCACATGCTTTCATTATCAGGTAAGCATCGACTATTTCGAGTTCTGTTTGCTGCTCTGCCCTTCTTTTTTTTTTCTTCAACTGGATTTGTGAAATAAAGTGAAACACCAGTCTTGTTCGATGTGTCTTGTCTTCATCGTACACACTTTTCAACTTTCCTCTGATGATGTACCACCTCGCCCAAAACCAAGGTATTGTTATTGTGTTACGCAATTTCGGCGGAAAATGTGATGGTATTAAACGCACAAGAATGCATTTAAGCCAAGGGTCTTTGGCCGGGAACGTAAAAGAAAACGTATTAGGCCACCGAGCGCGTTACGCCAAATCGCATCAACAATATTTCACTGTGTAAGGGCGTACTTGGATTCTGGCTCCATGGAAAATGCGGTGACCGGAATTCGAGCCCGAGCGCTCGAGCTGCAGCACAACTTCGGCGCTCAGCTGGCATGGCAAATGACAAAATAAAATGAAAGTACGGAATGAAGGCGGACACGAAGATTTTAATCTTGAACGAAAACACGAATGAGAAAAGACAGCAAGGAGCAAAAATATTCTGGGTGCTTTGGCACAGACGATCGTCAGTCTATTGTCTCACTATTTGTCTGTGTGCGCGGACATGCGTCTATGTGCGTGTGTGCATATGTTGAACATGAAGCAAGCACAATTACCGCGCCCGAGTGACGAGGTTTACCCAAGTCTAAGCATGGCAGTGCACATTTACCACCCCGACCCACTGTATACTTTACCCACTATAGATACAATTTAGCCAGGTTCTCAAGCATGGGCACAGCCGAGAGCGGCCGAGTCAATAATGAATACGGAGAGCGCAGGTGAGGGCGCTCGCTGGGCGTAAATGAGGTATACCAAAACACACAAAAATTCTTTTATTCACTCTCTCTAGCACACGCACGCATATCACACGCACGCACACGCTATATATTCAAAGGGCAACACGCAACGTGAGCTGTGTCGAATGTAGCAGGTGTATATGTCGCGTGGGAACCACATAGCAGTGCAGCGAGCTGTATGACTTTTCACATTTCACAGTTCGGACATTCGACCAACTGATGCCTTCATGGTTAGAGCTGCCAGAGAGAGAGAGCATGAACTTCGATCCTGTCCCGAATGTCGGCCTTCTATTGTGGGTACTGTCCAGGCTTCTTCTCAACAGTGCAGGAGGAATGCAAGGGACGCGGCTGAACCTGTCAGAGAAAAAAAACAAATTAGGAAGGACCCCCATACCTTGGGAATCAATGTTATGCGAAGGATGTGCATGGGAAGTAACTGTGCTGTAGTTGTTTTTTTTTTTTTGAGCGATACGTTACGGCGTGCAGCTAAAGATATGTACAATTGCACGTCGAAGACAAATGTTTGACAGCCGAATATGCTTTTTACAACCAGTTGTTTACAGGTGTGCAAGGATGACCACTAAAACAAGGATATTACAGCAACACCAGAAGGGGTAAGCTGATACGAAGCTCTGGTGATCACGAGGATGGTAGTCCTGGATACTGCGGCAGAAATCAAGTTCAGCGGATGAAGTTTAACTGCAATTGACGTTAACCCGGCGTGATGACAGCTGTACCGTAGCGGTGCATACGTATATAAAATAAAATAGCCAGCACTGCAGGTCTTCCCACTCACTTTAATCCAAGTGCCAGCCTAAATAATCGACCCGCCATTTAAATAATCTGAGCGCCACGCTATTCAATCCATGTGGTAAACATTTAGTCGAAGCGCCGACATATTTATCCAAGTGCCAACTGAGTTAGGCCGCGTGCCAGTGAGTTTAATCCAAGTGTCACCATGTTTAATCCATTTGCGAACGGCTTTAATTCAGGTGCCAGCCAGTTTAACGCATGTACCAGAAACACATAGTGTGTAACTTTACAAAGTCTAAATGTCGGAATAATGTAAACATGGAGCAACAGGAAGAACCTTTCGCTCGCCTCTACATGCTATAGCGTTTATGAAATGAGCTGTAGTGTTATTTCCACCTATAGTTTTGGTGTCATAGCTTCAAACTAAAAAAATAACGGCATATTCACGGGGTGAATGATGATGAATGGGCGAAGCTCCTGAGGGATTCATCGGTAAACTGTGAATCTTCCGTGTAATTCGCCCAGTCGATCATCATGTAAAGACGTGAGAAACGCTGTGTGTGTATATACACAAATCAACTTTTATTTGTTCTTAGACGATGGATGGCTTGCGATGTCCCTTGCCTCGCGCGCTCGCACATCGGGATTCTGTTTGCGAGCGCGCGCTGCTGCCGCCTTGCGCTCTTTCCGCTGTGCAGCCTTATCCATCCGGCGACTCCGAGCGCGCGCCAACAGCGAACGGATTTTATTACAACGCTCCCCCTAGCGTACGTCGCCGCACTAAATCGAACGATTGCCTTCAACCAATGACACGCGCCATATGTGACATCATTCCTATTTTATAAGATCTCGAGTCTTTCATCAACTACAAGTACCGCTTTCTAGTTTATAACATCTTGCATCTTTTCATCATCAGCTACAAGTACCACCATCTAGTAAACACTACAAGAACTAAACGAGAGGTGGCTACATGGATGGATGGATGGATGGATGGATATGGCTGTACCCTTTAGATCGGGCGGTGGCTAGCGCCACCAAGCCGTAATACCTAATGAACCAAAAACTATATTTTTTTTTCCTTAAAAAAAAGAGTTTGAGGATTCCTACTTTGCAGTGAAGAGTTTAATTTTCACTCGTGCCCTGACTTTAGCCACCAATCAGATAACCTCCTTCTAGTTAAGTCTACCCGCTTAAAGTTTATTTTGCCCTCCCGGTCCGTAAACCCCAGTGCTTTGAAAAACTCTGCGCCATCATCCTGAACTATAGGGTGAAGCCCTTTACAGAACATTATCAAGTGTTCGGCAGTTTCTTCTTCCTCTCCACACGCACTGCATACTGTGTCTACCCCTTCGTATTTGGCCCGATATGTCTTGGTTCGCAAAACTTCCGTTCTGGCCTCAAACAGTTGAGAACTACCCCGAGTATTATCATAGATCCTTTCCTTGGCCATTTCCTGCTTAAACGTTCCATAGATCTATAGTGCGGACTTCTTTATCATGCCCATTCTCCACATGTCAGTCTCCGTTTCCTTCACTTTCTTCTTAACCGATAGTTCTTTTTGGTTTGGCCACCTGCTGTTTTCTAAGTATTTACCAGTCAACTTCCTGGTTCGCTTTCTCCATTTTGTATCGACATTCTTCATGTACAAGTAGCTGAAAACCTTCCTAGCCCAACGCTCTTCCCACATTTCTCTCAATCGCTTCTCAAGGTTTATCTTGCTGCTAGCTTCCCTGCCCTCAAATGATGTCCATCCCATATCACCCCGAACTCCCTGATTTGGTGTATTCCCGTGAGCTCCTAAAGCAAGCCTACCTATTCCACGTTGCTTAATTTCTAATCTTGCTTGAACTTCTGATCTCATGCACAAGACCGCATTGCCGAACGTCAGCCCAGGAACCATGACCCCTTTCCATATTCCTCTCACAACATCATACCTATTGTAATTCCACAGTGCCCTATTTTTCATGACTGCTGCATTCCTGTCACCTGCCAGTAACCTCTCACTAGGTCTAGCGTGGAGATAAATACAGGAGACATACAGGAGACGGTACCGCCATCTAGTGAACACTGCAAGAACTAAACTAGAGGTGGCTACATACAGGGGACGGTACCGCCATCTAGTGAACACTGCAAGAACTAAACTAGAGGTGGCTACATACAGGCTACAGGGGAAGCACAGCCCACGCCCTAAGGAGCTTCGCCCCTAAAAAAAAGTGCGTATTGATTGCATTTACGGGCAGTAAATGTATTTGCTCATAGAGTCCATGTTAGTCTATGCTTCATCGCTATTGCCTTATTACAGCTAATCTTTTACACCTTCGGATAAGCAGAGATTCATTACGTCTGCTCGGCATTTGGCGGCTTATTCGCCAAAGCGTTTCCAGTCGTCTGCTCAGCCCGGTGAGAATAATATAGTGACCTAGAGATAATACTTATTCGTTATTGATATCAGAAATAACCGCTTGAAAAACCTAATGTGCATTTATTTGGGTTCGTTTGGAATTAAGTTTTTTTTGTAAAAGCCTCAAAGGAGATACTCCTGTTTTTGTGTAACAAAATACGCTACAGTGTTGCTGAAGCGCGTTTGCTTGAAGCGCACGTGCTTCGTCGGATACACACAATTTTGTTTGAATAAAAAGATAACTAGTATGAATGACAAATATGTCTGCCGTGCTCCACATCAGGATTGTAAGTTGAAGTCTGATGTGCAAATGCCGCAATAAAACCAGTTCGAATTATCTCTCACTCGCTCTGCCCTGTGAGGGCCTTCTAATTTTTTGAGCATATACCTGCGTTTGACCCCATCGCTGCCCACGAGCAGGTTTTTCATATCTTGGAATGCACTCCGGCACTCCAATAACCGTATTCTGTCCTTCGCATTACATGACCCGTCTCGGTCATGTAATGCTTTACAAATCGAATTATGTGCTTTGGCGACGAAGACAAAATATTTGTTAACATGTTTCTGCCTTTTCTTTCGTTGCAATTAAAATTACTCCACCCGGGCCAAGCACTCATCTACAAACTTGTACATAGAAAAGTACAAACACGGCTGAAGAGAGCAACGGCAGTAGTTTTTTTTTTCCTTTCACAAATACTATCAGCGAATACCAATAATAATGATTTATTCTACCTTCCCACTATTTTTTTTATACTGTAGGAACTGCATTTCAATAGCACTGCCGCTTTCTACGCTCCGTATTCTGCTTTTTGTGCATGGATTAGTTATTCGCATCGCCTCCCCCCCCCCCCCCACCCTCCCTATCATGTAAAGTATGGGGCTGACTTCGCGCCTCACTCCTAGGTTACTGGGAGGGCATAGGAAGGGGGGGGGGGGGGAAGGCTGCTCCTTCCTTTACGCACACACCTATGCTTACGTGCCAAAAATCACGCATGATTGTGCGACACCCCCTATAGCGTACGGGAATCCCAAAAATTTCGACCACCTGTTCTTTAACGTGCACTAACGTCACGCAGAGGACGGGCCCCTGTAAAATTTCGGCTGCATCGAAATGGGACTGCCGCGGCCGCTTAAAAGAGCCGCGACCTTTGGTTTGACAACTGAGCTCTGAAATCGTCGAACTTCCGCGGCGCACATCACAGAGTACAAGCGATAATTATACTACAAGGAGTTAGCCGCGCCCTCTCCAACTACTCCACCCCGGTGGCTCCCGGCATTCTGATAACGAAACAGCAGTAGGTGAAAAATGTTTCGCCGGTGGTGGTGAAACATTTAATAACCATTAATCAGTTACAGAGAGGTGATTGGGTCGGGGCTTTGTCGGCCTCGCGTAGCTCTTTCAGGTGATCAAACCGGTGTCGCACGGCCACTTTTGATCGCGATCGGATCCGATCCGAAACAAATCTCTCGATCATGGTTCGCTTCGATCACGCAAGTTTAAAAAGGAATTTCAACGCTGTTTATAAGATTCCCACCCCCAGTCGGCCTTCGTCGCGATCAGCAAAGCACAGCGGAGCACCGCTGTTATATAGCCGGCGTTTGCAATTCAGTTTTGCTTCTAACGCAATCGGAATAGCTGATTTAAGATGCCGTACAACCATCTTCCTTCAGCCAAGCGTTGCTCGTAGGCGTAGTTCTTCGTAATAATTCTGTACGACTGCAACTAGAATAATAACGTTTGAACTCTCATTAGGTTCGCTCCACATAAATAAGCCACTATGCATTCAAACTCCGAAGTATGTAGATAGGCGTACTCCTGCCCATCCCTTCACACAGCTTCGTTTATCATATAGCCGCATGTTGTACAACCAACAGTTGACCGTATCGAATACACCTAATTTGAGTAAACACGCATTCTTGTAAATGTGGTATTGCGCATTTCCAATTTCTACGAGCCTGGGCATCAGACAGCCGGCCACGTTCACAGTGCATCGATACTTGTCGAATCGTCCCTGAAGAGAACCAAAACTATTCCGATTTCCAATAAGGCGCGAACCGCCCGAAAGCAAACGAGAAATTCAACGCGCTCGACCAGCAAGCAGCCCGCAAAGCTGAGCGCGATCAAGGTCCAAACATGCCCAATTTCCCCAACCGCGAGATCATACGTACGGCTCGCGCCCCTGCAAGAAAAGCTCACTAGATCAGCTCAAAAGCTTTCTTAGCCCATCGCACAGTTCGATTTTTACTTTCCTTCCATCCCACGACTCAATTCGCATGCTATAGATGTGGGAAAACGCACGAAAAGACGCCCCGTTGGTGAGCAAAGCTGACCATGTATCATGAGGACAACAGGGCGTCATAACGGTCGAACGAACAGCCAGCAGAGATTCAAATTTGAGTTGCAACGTACAAATTCCGGGAAATCGCGGACTCGACTCTTCCCTGCGTCTCATCTTATCCGTTTGAAATTTGTACCTAGGGAGTCGCTAGCTTGTCGGAAGGAGGCGGTTTGAACTGGTTGGAAGCGTTCAGCCAGCCGAAGAGCCTTGCCCGGGAGATACTTGTGAATTCGCGCGCGTGAGAGAGAGTCGGCCTTGGAGCGAAGGGTTGCGTTCGCTTTTCTCGAAGTCGAAGCGGTTCAACGGTAGATGTTGAGGCGACGAGTAATTTAGCAGTGATCACCGCTGGTTTGTCGTAGGATATCGCTGTGATTAAACTTCGATTATTTTGACACCGCGCGGTCAATGGTGATCGAGAATGGAGCTCTCGTGAGGTCCACCGTGTCGCATGGAAGTTACACCGGTGATCGAGAAATGAAAAAAGAGAGTCGAACTCAACCTGTAAATGCGTGGTGTGGTGTGCGTGAAACTGAAGCGTTGGCGTTCTCTGACGTCCTAGGAATGAGAGACTGTCAAGCCAAGATTTTGTTTCTGGGAGAGAAATAAAGATATGCCACTTGTATCTGAGATCGCGCGCGTTAATTTTTTTTCCTTTTTTTTAGTTGTTTTACTGCCTGGCGCATTCGCTGACTCTTTGAATAACACATTAAGGCACTGGTGTGCTTTACAAAGTACACTTCCTTTTTCGGGAGTAAAAAAAAACACAGCCCAATATTTTGGTTTCGTTCGCTGGAATTTTAAATGCCAAGCTTATCGACTCTGTCACATATTTTTTTTTCTGTTCTACGAGTAGTTAAACTTTAGAAAAACCAGAGCCCGTCAAACACACCTGGTGAGCTGGGGCGTAGCCAGGGGGTGGCACTTTGGGGCCCTGCCCCCCCCCCCCCCTCACGAATTTTTTTTCACCGTGGCATAGGGATCGAAAAAAGACCATTTCAATTCCCCCCCCCCCCTTTCCTGAAAAAAAAATCAGGGTACGGGCCTGCTGGTCAATACTGCGTTTTCTACGATTGTTTCATATTTCACAATTTATACGTTTAAAAGAGAAAAAAAACGGATTTATTGTGCTTCAGCAAGAACATCCCTGCACTGCGTGAGGAGCGTATAGAGTGCATAGTTTCGTAGTTTTTTCTCGTACGTGTAATGAAATCTGGGTTTACTTCATGGCAGCATACACGTACTTAATATGTTGTGCGGGGCCTCAGAAATGGAGCCAGTTATTTTCTTTTAAGAATAATGCCTTTTTTTTTCTTTTTTCTGTTATCCGAGAGCCACGAGGCTGCGACAGATGCCGATGTGAACATGCGAGAGCCCATTGAGGTTTTCATTGTCGCTTCTGACCCTAACATCCACACTTAGAAGAAGAAAGGAATGACGACGGTACGAAGCGCGCTCTCTGCGAACAATAAAGTTATTTTGGAAAGAAAGGAACGTCGGCAGCGCGGTTTCTGTTTTGATACCGAAAACAACTGCGTTTCGTAGAGGCCAAAATATAGGCATAGTTGCTATGCTGCCGAACGAAAACACGGCAGTTTTTATGTTGTGTAACCAGGTGCCTATCCACTGAAAATAAAATTTAAAAAAAAAAACGTAGTGCTTTTGCCAACTCTTCTCAGCAGCTGTAACAATGGAATAGAACGGGCTGAGCTGTACTACAGTGCTGAGAATTACAGAGATTTGATATCCGAGACGAAGTGCTGCAGGCCCAGATGACATAAATAGCCGCAGACAACGAATGCGGGTTCTGCAACTGCACTGTATGTTTCGGCAGACCCCCTACGTGTTGACTATTGTCCTTCAGTCGCACAATGGCAAGACACTCACTAGGCACTGTTGTACCTAACAGAAGTGCCAGGAAGTCTCTAGCGACAACTGAGATTGCTATTATACTCTATCCATACCGAAGCTTTCACAAAATGCTTAGGAAAAAAAATGCAGGTATGCCACAATACACTAAAATAGTGTTGCAAGAAGCGTGGCGTTACGCTTTACATAAAAAGATGGTGCTTCAATAAGCTACATTGGGTCAAGATGACTTTGCTACTCGTTTGGCAATGGCCTAGCGTACTCTTCATTCCTGCATGAAGCTTTCCTATCGCTATCTCGATGGTCCATGGCACACTCTAAAGTACGGTGCAATAACTTGTGCAAAAACTCACGATAGTCTATGAAAATTTGCACATGTTTTTGTCTATTGCATTTATTTAAATGTGAAAAATCTCTATAGAATATATCCAGTACTTCTCTCGTAGTTTTTAATAAGTTGAACATGTACTCGACACACTGACGTGAAGTCGAGAGCACAAACGGCGACTTACTAACTTGCGCGTAAAAAAAAAAAAGAAACGAGTCTTGCAATTTGTTCTAGAACCAGAGTCAACTTCAGTGACGCATTTACGAATTGTCCGAACAAACCCAAGGCCCCATAGCAAGAGTCAGGACACCGGGAGCGATAGGAGGCTGCTCTGCGCAGCTCGCAACCGCGGTTACAGCTCCTGATAGTGAGCCGGGCCAGAGGGGTCGCCGAAGCGAAGCAGTGTCCGGCCATATAGAGTGGCCCGAGGGCCGGCCGTCATCATCCCAGCTTAACAAGCGGCGTTGCCTAACATGCCTTAACGCTGCCGAACTAGCCGCGTTGATTCAGAGAGTTCACGCTGGCCGTAGTTATTAAAAGAGCAGGTCGAGGTCGCCCTGTTTCTCTTCGAACGCTGTTTCTAGAACACGCGAGGACAATTCGAACGTGTCTACGCGTGCTTCCCAGTTCTCAGCGTTCGCATCCGACACACAACACGAGCTATGGGACTTAGCGGTCCACGTACAGGTCGTCTATCGAGCTTTCTCCTCGATTACAACGCGTAGTTTTTGTTTGTTTTTTCATTTGCAGTCTGCTACTTCTGTTCGTAGCAGCTGTGCATGTTACACCGTTCCCTAGCGTAAAAAAGCGCGTAATTTTTCCAAATGTGCGCGGAAAGAGTTCACCTACGATCACGGCACTGTCGAACGACGCTTATTGAAGACCGGAGACGATTTTTATACGCCTCCGGATTTGAATTGAATGCTAACTTCAATGTCTCAGCGGCGAGGTAGCCGACAGAGAACCCCTCAAATTATTGCGATTTTCACGTCGAAGACCCTCCGTAACACAATCACTGGACGTCCGAGGGTATCATACTGCATTTAATTCGAGTAGGAATCGGCTTCATTGATTTGTTGTGACGAGAAAGTGAGATTATGCAAGCCGTTCGGCCGTCTGGGGAACTCCCGCCACCATTATCTCGGCGGCGAAAGCCCGCACCGTGACAAATGGGGAAAATTCAAAGAAATTCTTTCCCTTTCTTTTTCGTCCCCGCGCCTCCACAGTGCTGAAGCTCGGGTAGCTATCAGTATTTCCATAGGGATAGTGACGTCACACAGAAGGTATAAAAAAGGCGGGACAGGCGGTAAAACTTTTTTTCCCTGGAGACTCGGCCAAGGGAGGACGTATCGCCGGTGAGTTCAGATTGCGCTGACCGTTATCTTTGGATCTCTTTGTTCTGAGGTTTGGGGTTACGGGTACTTGCGCAGGTTGTGGTTCTGACCTTGGAGGTTGCACCGGCCAAAGGACGTTCTCTAGGTGAGTCCGCTTTTTGCCGAAATGCTGCGCTTCGATTGATTTCTTTGTTCCGAGATCTCGTCTGGAACTCCGCGCAGGGCTTGGTCGCGTTTGTCTGTTGGGAGGTCGTGGTCTCAAGAGGCCGTGCAGACTGGTCTTACGTCAACGTTGTCGACGGTCTTCAAAAGGAAGCTTCACGTCGATTTGCAACCAATGCAAGGTTTTTCATACGCGATTTTTTTTTTGCTTCCAGTGACGGGACACTTTTTGACGTTGTGCGCGTTTTGTGAATCTTTTCTCGCAGGTGTGTGCTTGTGAGTAGACATGACTCGTGTATCCTACGCCGCGGACGGGAGCTCTGCGATCATCCACGCATCGAAGGTGAGCAAGAGACATTTTCTCATTTACATAGCTGACTTAATTGCTAGTTGCACCTGTGTCGCGTGTTCATGAGTGCTTACTGTGTAGGCAATTTTTACTACTTAGCACAGACGTCCACTAGTGGGTTTTTTTTTTTGTTTGCAGATTTTCTGGTTAGGTTTTGTGAATGCGTTCAGGAGTAATGTGAGTGTGCTTCCGACTACAATTCATGACCCTACAGCTAAGCGCCGTTTTTAAAAGTTAGGACGAAAAAAAATTCATTTTCACGGAGTGCATGACGAAGCGTCCGTCAATCCTTCTGCTCGTCTGTCTTTTCGTCTGTCTGTCTGTTGGATGAGTCATATAGCTATAGGGGGTCACGTACCACGAGACATATACAAGGGACGGACAAACAAATGGTTTTGGGAGCTTCGCCCCCAAATAACTTTCTACTTTGAATGTAGTGTTGCTTCTTCGTGACAACAATTGGCCTTTTCATCGTTGTATTTTAATGTAACGAAAAAAATATGCATAAGCGAATATTTGAGCGTTTCGAAATTTTCGATAAACTATTACTGTATTAGAAATTAACACTTCTGCACTATTGTAATGTTTGTTCCCGAAACTTTGGTAGTATTCGAAACGAACAAATAAGCAAATTTCAGCGCGTAACGTAGCTGCAAAAAAGTGGCTTGGCTGCTGCAACGTTATGGTGCGTGCTGTAAGCCATTCTTTCAGAAAAAAAAATCGCGCTGTGGCGCAGCCACATTTTGCAGGTAATCTGCGCGTGAATTGATTCGTTTTTCAAAGCTGCTACTGTGCCGGAGGTGCCAGACGTGGCGCGCCTGAACGGTCACGGAACAGACGATTTTTTCCGACGCGGGTTGCGCGCTTCCGAGCAGACGACCAGGCTTTGCGGCATTTTTTGTTTTTTTGAATATAGCGATAAAAAAGGAAACACCAATTTGTGGAAAGAAATGCAGGGGTACAAGTTGCGTTTGCTCGTGTTTGCCATAATGCGAAAATTCTCTCGTGTTTTGCCATAATGCGAAAAACTGAAAGCAGACGTGGTACAATTGGCGTCCGCCATCTTGAATGCCGCGGTGACTCGCGCTAGCAGTTCTCGTGCTTCTAAAAGTGAACCATTCGTAGATGTGCCTTGCGAAGGCTGTTCTGATCTTGCCTCCATTTCGCGTGCCCGAATGTAAGTCGAGTACTAAACTCCGCGAACCCCGAGTTAAGGCGAATGTTAGGGTTAACTCTGACCTCGAACTGCTCGGCTGTTCATCTTCAGACTTACTAACTGCATTTGTTGCGCGTTGTCTTGACTGCTTACTGTGTAATTTTTACGAACTAGTAGTCATCTACATGTGATGGGGTGGAGGAAGGATTTTTTTTCAGATTAAAAAAAATGCGCCAGGCAGTAAAACAACTAAAAAAAAGGAAACAAAAAATTAACGCGCGCGATCTCAGATACGAGTGGCATATCTTTATTTCTCTCCCAGAAACAAAATCTTGGCTTGACAGTCTGTCATTCTAAGGACGTCAGAAAACGCCAACGCTTCAGTTTCACGCACACCACACCACGCGTGTACAGGTTGAGTTCGACTCTCTTTTTTTTTTTTTCATTTCTCGATCACCGGTGTAACTTCCATGCGACACGGTGGACCTCACGAGAGCTCCATTCTCGATCACCATTGACCGCGCGGTGTCAAAATAATCGAAGTTTAATCACAGCGCAATCCTACGACAAACCAGCGGTGATCGCTGCAAAATTACTCGTCGCCTCAACGTCTACCGTTGAACCGCTTCGACTTCGAGCAAAGCGAACGCAACCCTTCGCTCCAAGGCCGACTCTCTCTCACGCGCGCGGATTCACAAGTATCTCCCGGGCAAGGCTCTTCGGCTGGCTGAACGCTTCCAACCAGTTCAAACCGCCTCCTTCCGACAAGCTAGCGACTCCCTAGGTACAAATTTCAAACGGATAAGATGAGACGCAAGGAAGAGTCGAGTCCACGATTTCCCCGAATTTGTACGTTGCAACTCAAATTTCAATCTTCGCTGGCTGTTCGTTCGACCGTTATGACGCCCTGTTGTCCTCATGATACATGGTAAGCTTTGCTCACCACCGGGGCGTCTTTTCGTGCGTTTTCCCACTTCTATAGCATGCGAATTGAGTCGTGGGATGGAAGGAAAGTAAAAATCGAACTGTGCGATGGGCTAAGAAAGCTTTTGAGCTGATCTAGTGAGCTTTTCTAGCAGGGGCGCCAGCCGTACGTATGATCTCGCGATTGGGGAAATTGGGCATGTTTGGACCTTGATCGCGCTCAGCTTTGCGGGCTGCTTGCTGGTCGAGCGCGTTGAATTTCTCGTTTGCTTTCGGGCGGTTCGCGCTTTATTGGAAATCGGAACGGTTTTGGTTCTCTTCAGGGACGATTCGACAAGTATCGATGCACTGTGAACGTGGCCGGCTGTCTGATGCCCAGGCTCGTAGAAATTGGAAATGCGCAATACCACATCTACAAAAATGCGTGTTTACTCAAATTAGGTGTATTCGATACGGCTAACTGTTGGTTGTACAACATGCGGCTATATGATAAACGAAGCTGTGTGAAGGGATGGGCAGGTGTACGCCTATCTACATACTTCGGAGTTTGAATGCATAGTGGCTTATGTGGAGCGAACCTAATGAGAGTTCGAACGTTATTATTCTAGTTGCAGTCGTACACAATTATTACGAAGAACTACGCCTACGAGCAACGCTTGGGTGAAGGAAGATGGTTGTACGGCATCTTAAATCAGCTATTCCGATTGCGTTAGAAGCAAAACTGAATTGCAAACGCCGGCTATATAACAGCGGTGCTCCGCTGTGCTTTGCTGATCGCGACGAAGACCGACTGGGGGTGGGAATCATATAAACAGCGTTGAAATTCCTTTTTAAGCTTGCGTGATCGAAGCGAACCATGATCGAGAGATTTCATTCGGATCGGATCCGATCGCGATCAAAAGTGGCCGTGCGACACCGGTTTGATCACCTGAAAGAGCTACGCGAAGCCGACAAGGCCCCGACCCAATCACCTCTCTGTAACTGATTAATGGTTATTAAATGTTTCACCACCACCGGCGAAACATTTTTCACCTACTGCTGTTTCGTTATCAGAATGCCGGGAACCACCGGGGTGGAGAAGTTGGAGAGGGCGCGGCTAACTCCTTGTAGTATAAGTATCGCTTGTACTCTGTGATGTGCGCCGCGGAGGTTCGACGATTGCAGAGCTCAGCTGTCAAACCAAAGGTCGCGGCTCTTTTAAGCGGCCGCGGCAGTCCTATTTCGATGCAGCCAAAATTTTACAGGGGCCCGTCCTCTGCGTGACGTTAGTGCACGTTAAAGAACAGGTGGTCGAAATTTTTGGGATTCCCGTACGCTATAGGGGGTGTCGCACAATCATGCGTGATTTATGGCACGTAAGCATAGGTGTGTGCGTAAAGGAAAAAGCAGCCTCCCCCCCCCCCCCGTGCCCTCCCAGTAACCCAGGAGTGAGGCGCGAAGTCAGCCCCATACTTTACATGATAGGGAGGGGGGGGGGGAGGCGATGCGACTAACTAATCCATGCACAAAAAGCAGAATACGGAGCGTAGAAAGCGGCAGTGCTAATGAAATGCAGTTCCTACAGTATAAAAAAATAGTGGGAAGGTAGAATAAATCATTATTATTGGTATTCGCTGATAGCATTTGTGAAAGGAAAAAAAAAACTACTGCCGTTGCTCTCTTCAGCCGTGTTTGTACTTTTCTATGTACAAGTTTGTAGATGAGTGCTTGGCCCGGGTGGAGTAATTTTAATTGCAACGAAAAAAAAGGCAGGAACATGTTAACAAAAATTTTGTCTTCGTCGCCAAAGCACATAATTAGATTTGTAAAGCATTACATGACCGAGACGGGTCATGTAATGCGAAGGACAGAATACGGTTATTGGAGTGCCGGAGTGCATACCAAGATATGAAAAACCTGCTCGTGGGCAGCGATGGGGTCAAACGCAGGTATATGCTCAAAAAATTAGGAGGCTGTTACGACCGGCCCTAGGGAACCAAGCAAGAGGAGTTGCGGGGAGAACTGGTTCTTGACCGACTGTGTCGTCGACCCCCACCTCCCCATTCAGGCTCCCCCCCTCTTGCCGGGAGAATTCCGGAATCTGCTGTGCGTTCGTGACCATGTTTGGGCATTTTTTAGGGCGCCAGGAGCATATATGGACATCGTGTTAGGTTGTGCCACTCCATGTGTTGTGAGAGGTGTTTCCCCCTCCCTCGTGGCCGAGGTGCCGGGGCCACCGGATTGGCTGACGATGCGGACAATGCGCCCAGTGTCGACAACGCGGCGCTATAAAATGCCGAAGACGTTTTGTACCGCTCTCTCTTCTCTCTTTGGATCAGTTGATCACTTCTCCACATGTAAATAAATCTCTGTCGTTCGTTCGGACGCTTCTTCTCGCTGCATTGTTGGACGATGGATCCTGCGACGGGGCCAGCTACCGATAACGAGACCGGCAGGACCCGGAGTCCCAACAACTGGTGGCAGCGGTGGGATTCCGTATAAGAGCTTTTTGTAGCTTTTTTTGTCGATTAAGTTAACGGAAAACTTGAGGCAAGGCAGAAACCTAGAGCTGTCGTTGCCGTCAAGGTTAATTAGTTGCAGGACAGGAATCTTTGTGGAACAGAGACAGCGGTACTGGAGGCAGCCATGAATCTGAGATCCCTGCGAAAGTCCATGTTGTTGCTACTTGCAAGGGAGTTAAATCTGGAGGTGTCGGACTCTCAAAGAAAGCCAGAGCTGATAGAGGCGATTCTCGCATTGGGGGCGGAGGATGACGAGCTGTCAGAATGTGTCGAGGAGATTCAGGAGAGGCCAGCGGCAGAGGCCGAAAGAAAGGCGGCGGAGGCCGAAAGGAAAGCGGCAGAAGCCGAGGCAGATAAGATGCGAAAGCACGAGCTTGAAATGAAGCGCCTCGAGCTAGAGATTAGCCATAATAGTAGAGCAGGAGGCAGCGAGGCATCCGGTACCGCAGAGCGGGTCAGGTTCAAAATGACGGACCTAATCAGATCGTACAAGCTAGGGGAGGACATTGGGCTGTTCCTCGTCAACTTTCAGAGAACTTGTGAAAGGCAAGGTTTCAGCCAGGATACATGGCCTCAACGCTTGTTGTCCGTACTTCCGGGGGAGGCCTCAGAAGTAATCGCGCGCCTCACGAAAAAGGAAGCTGACGAGTACAGTGAGGTAAAGTCGAGCCTTCTCAAGAAATACAGGTTGTCAGCGGAAGGTTTCAGACAAAAATTTCGCAACGCCGTAAAAGAGAACAATGATTCATACCCGGAGTTTGCTTACAAGTTAATGGCCAACATGGGGGAGTGGCTCAAAGAGGCAAAGGCGTATGGGAATCATGACATGGTGCTCGAGTGTGTTGGTCTCGAACAATTCCATCAAAGGTTACCAGAAAAGGTGAGGTTCTGGGTGCAGGATAGACCGGACGTGAACACCGTAACGAAAACCGCAGAGCTCGCTGAAGAATTCGTTACGCGCCGCGCCCTCGGGGCAAACAGCGAGCCTAAAAGGGAAAAATTCCTACTACCGAATAAGGCGCCGTTTAGAAAACAACCGACAAGTCTCGCACAAAAGGGTGAGGAAAACAAGGCATCTAACCATGGGGCGTCGGCAGAGGCAAGCAAAAGGAAATTTGAGGCGAAAAAACCGGCGGCTTGTTTCAATTGCCACGAAACAGGGCACTTCGCGAAACATTGCCCTAAAGAAAAGGTGGCCTTTTTATCTATTAATGAAGCCGACGAGAACACGAAGTGTTTAGAGCCCTATATGTACGACCTTACTGTGAACGGCAAGCAGTCTCGGGTTCTTAGAGACTCCGCAGCCACTATGGACGTAGTTCATCCGTCCTTTGTTCAGTCCGGACAGTATTCAGGAGACTGTGCCTGGATTAGACAAGCCGTAGAAGCAAACAGTCAGTGCCTTCCCGTAGCTAAAGTTGTCCTTAAAGGCACATTTGGTACGTTGGAAACGGAAGCCGCGGTATCGCCATATCTACCTCCTCAGTATCCTTACTTATTTTCAAATAAGTCAGATCAAACGCTGAAGGAGAAAGGTCTAACGTTGGGAGAAGGCATAGTGCAGGCACTGACTAGATCGAAGGCACGTGCGCTGGCTGCGAGAGCAACATTCACTGAGGCAAACAAGCCTCAAATTCTTAATTTATGTTAATGATCTACCGTCTGGCATTTCTAATAACATTCGCCTATTTGCGGATGATTGTGTGCTATATTCCAAAATTACATGTCAGCAAGACCAAATTAATCTACAATCTGATCTTTTTCATATTGAAAATTGGTGTAAAACTTGGCAAATGTCCTTAAACGTACCAAAATGCAAACTAATGTCATTTTCCCGGCGCGCATGCCCATTATTTCACAATTACACCCTTAAAGGCTCTTCATTACAATCCACAAAAGAGTACAAGTACTTAGGCGTCCATATCACCAACAATCTATCTTGGACAGTACACGTGTACAAAGTAATCGCCAGCGCCAGTAGATCCCTCGGGTATCTGCAGCGCACGATGAAATTTGCTCCTTCAGACTTAAAATTGTTGGCCTATAAAACCCTTATCCGTCCAAAACTAGAATATGCAGCCGCTATATGGGACCCGCACCAGCGTTACCTCATCGACAACGTAGAAGCCATCCAAAACCGGGCTGTTAGATTTGCTTTCTCTGATTTTTCTTCATACACTAGCGTCACAAATCTCAAGTCGCGTGCGTCCCTTCCTCCCCTCAACAACCGTCGGAAACTAGCAAGGCTGGCATTATTCCATAGGTTTCATTACTCAATATCACCAAACTCCTACGTCACGCCAAAATCACATGTATACACTCGCACTAAAAACGAACATCAAGTTTCATACCCCCGCCCACGAACTAACACTTTCGCGCAATCCTTTTTTGTTCGGTCAGCCAAAGACTGGAACAATCTTCCCGCTCACGTGGTACAGACCAAAGACCTTGACCAGTTTAAATCGCTGCTTACCGCGCCCGGAATTGTGTAATATCCTCATGTCGTTTTTATGGTTCCCGTTTTTTCTGTCTTTCATTTTTGTCAGTGCAGGCGAAGTAATAGAGCGTTGCCTTCTGACATCATATTGTTTTCTGTTTTTACCAAATTTATAGCTACCTAGCTCATTGCCGTTGTTTGCATTCTGACTTGTATATTTGCACCATTGTACTGCTGTAAAGCGCGGTTATCCAAGCTGTTTAAACTCTGATTGGTCCCAATGTAAAACATGTAGCGTGTCTGGCCATGTAGTTTCTTTTATGCTTCTTCACTCATTTATTGTTGTGATGATCTTGTATATAGTTATGTTGGTAGCGCATCTCCCCCTCACCCCTACCCTCGTTTTTGTTCTAGTCTGTCGCTGGTACCACCCCTCATGTAATGCCTCCTTCTAGGAGGCCCTTGAGGTATGAAAATAAATAAATAAATAAATAAATAAATAAATCGACAACGGGCCTGGTTGCGAGTTGGACACCACGGTAACAAATCGACTTGTGCGAGAACAGGCTGCAGAAGCCGTAGTCGCGGAGGCAACCATTCCTAAAGGCGACGATGAACCTCCTCCCGAATCGGAAGGGGTCAATTACGCCTCGTTGACCAAGCAAATAGAAAATGCCGTTGCTCCCAAGCCGATTCCTGGTAGTACAGAGGATAGCACAGAGGGTGACACATTCCAGGTACAAGGAAATACGAAAGAGTTGTGTGTCATGCCAACTTCGGATAATTTCAGTCGGCTGCTGCAGGTGAGCCCCGCTTCATTAATAACCGAACAAAAGGGGGACCCGACGTTTAAGCAATTCCAGGACAGTTCGAAAGAGGGAATCGCCAAACGAAATGTGAGATTCCAAGAGAGGAGCGGCATACTCTATCGAAAATATCTAGATAGGCGAGAGGTAGAGTTGGACCAGGTAGTCGTATCTCAGGCGTATCGTCAGGATTTGCTTAGTTTGGTGCATGGAGGATCATGGTCAGGCCACTTAGGCGTAAAGAAGACGAAAGATCGTCTTTTACAGGAATACTACTGGCCTGGATGCTTTAAAGATGTAGAGAGGTTTGTAAAATCTTGCGATGTGTGTCAGCGAGTGGGTAAGCCGGGAGATGAGGCGAAATTTCCAATGAAGCTGGTACCCGTAATCACGGAGCCCTTTCGTCGGTTGGTAATTGACACAGTAGGTCCTTTGCCCAAGACAACTTCAGGCTACCGTCACATCCTGACCTTAATCTGCCCAGCTACTAAATTTCCAGAGGCGGTCCCGCTAAAAGAGCTAAGTTCCGTTGAAGTAGTGAACGCACTTCTGTCCGTGTTTGCCCGGGTAGGCTTTCCTGCCGAGATACAATCAGACCAGGGCACCATTTTCACGAGTGCCTTAACGACAACCTTTCTAGAGCGGTGTGGCGTGAAATTATTGCATAGTTCAGTCTACCATCCGCAGTCGAACTCGATAGAGAAGCTTCACTCCGTGATGAAGCGAGTGTTAAGAGCCTTATGTTTTGAACGAAAAACTGACTGGGAAATGTGCTTACCTGCAACGATGTTTGGACTAAGAACTGCACCACATGAGACAACAGGGTTTACGCCAGCGGAACTTGTTTACGGCCGCAGGCGGCGATCTCCTCTTCGTATGCTGGGAGAGTCGTGGGAAGGTCAGGGTGATGATCCTGTAGTAGTGGAATATGTCCTCACCTTATTGAATCGTCTAACAAAAGCCCAAGAACTGACCGAGAGTGCGATGACCAAAGCACAGCAGAAGGCTAAGCTTTACTACGATCGGACAGCTAAAGCACGACACTTTGCTGTAGGAGACAGGGTCATGTTGTTGAGGCCCTCCCAAAAGAATAAGCTTGAAGTGCAATGGGTCGGCCCGGCCGAGATTACTCGAAAATTGTCTGACACCAACTATGTGGTAAAATTACCAGGAAGTCGTAAGGTACACCAGGTGTATCATAGCAACTTACTCAAACCCTATAAAGAGAGGGAAGCCATCGTGAACATGACTTTAAATGTTCCAGAAGAGGTTCCGGCAGAAATCCCTGAATTAGCTCCCGAATCGGACGAAGTCCCGATCGAGAAAAGAGTTGAGGATTTAGTATCAAAGTCACAACTGACAATGAAGCAGAAGCAGGAATTGCGTGGTCTTTTGACCGAGTTTCAGGACAGATTTGTAAGCGTGCCAGGCCGGACATCCGTCCTCACTCATGACATAGAGCTTACCTCGTCGGAACCAGTAAGGTGGCTGCACCCTCGGCCGCTACGCCCAACCGACTTGCCGCTGCCGCCCTTCATGGAAATTCACACGGATGATGCGCAATGTACCGCCAAACCGCCACCTGATCTGCCCCGCTTCGCCCCCTCCCGGATGTCACGTGCCAACCACATCACCGATTCGACGCCGCCAATTCACCGCCAAGATAAAAGCCCGAACATCACCCATGGTCCCACCAGTGGGCTCGGCAACACGTCAAGGATGGCGGACGCTTACCTGCGACGCCTGTTTTTCGTGCAGGTAATGGTGCATTCAGACGACGGATCGAATCCCGATGTGGCGGGACGGACGGCGCGTCACGTGACCTCACATCAGTGATTCCCCTCGTCCGCGACTCGTCCGCGCGTCTCGCGGACGGATGAACCCAACCTGTTTCTCACATCGGGATTCTGGCGGGAGAAAGCCGATACTTCAGCGGATTAGCTCGGGGTTTCTGGCAACCAGTACACTTTTCGTCTGCTCGTGGCATGTCCTCCATGGCTCGCGGATAGCTGCATGACTGGTCGGCATCATCTACGCTTGAGCATTGTTTACTTAGTTTCCGGAGGCTTTGTTCTCAGGTGATTAAATACGCAGAAATCACTTTTGGTGGTTCGGGAAATGTCGCCGCCGTCGCTTAACACGCGAGATTCTTAGCCGTCATGGTGGTGAAATATTCCAACTTCTACAACCGGCGACGTGCCGCTTCTAAAAAAAGAAAGACGGGAGACACGTTTAGAAGTTCTACAAGCGGGGAATACTGTAGTTGAAAGAATATCCTGCGAGCAACTCCCTTTTCTTCTGAAAGAATAACACTGCTCGTTCATTTGTCACAACACGACAGACATCGCAGCCAAGCTTCGCTTCTTGCGGGCATCTATGTTGAATACTCTCAAACCGGTCTGCTGCCAGCGGGCGCAGGTGAGCGCCGAACCTGCTGTCGAGGGTAATCCGGCTGTTTTCCCCTAGGACACCGTCCGTCGTGTGGATGCGCCTGCAGGCGGACCATCCGCGGATTAGCTGTCCGCGTCCACGACATATCCGGATTCGGTCCGTAGTCTGAATGCACCATAACTAACCATTACTCTATATTTGTCAAACCAACACGGTACTATGCATTGATAGTGTTGCCGAGCCCACGGTATTGTATTGCTGCCTTGTGTCAATACTGCTACTGTTTTCTAAATTTACTACTTCTTTCCGGCGATATAGAAGAAAATCCAGGTCCTACTACACGTTCCGCTTCCAGCGAAATTCCTGGTGATATCTTGGCAGCACTCGATGAAATTAGATTAAACCAAGACAACCTTATGAAAGAAATGAAAGCCATGCAAACTACACTGTCCCAGAATGTTAAAACGTTTGACGATATTAATCAATGGCTTGCTAAAATAGAAAAAGAATGTACCGCCGTAGGCACACTTCAGGCAGACTTTGAGGTCATTCACTCAGTTACTGTCAAAAATTCCGAACAAATATCGCAACTAACCTGCAGTCTTGACGATTCAAACGATCACGCCCGGCGAAACAATCTCATATTTTATGGACACACTGATTCGGATCGCGAAACCTGGGCCCAGTCCGAGGAACTAATCATAAATCTCTGCAAAAATACGCTCAAAGTAACGCTCAACCCACGTGATATTGACCGCGCACATCGACTGGGATCTTTCCATTCTAACAAAAATAGACCGATCATTGTGAAGTTCACGCATTTCAAAGATAAAGACCGTATTCTTTCTAACGCAAATAAGCTGAAAAATACCACGTATAGCATTTCGCAAGATTACTCGCCTAACACCCGCTTGATACACAAGCAGCTGATTGCGTTTGGCAAAGCCCAGTCCCGACCCTATAAACTTGCATACCGAAAATTAACCATCGATAAGGTCACCTACATTCTTGATCCGACTACGCAAATGGTAGTCCCACGTGCCCCGTAGCTATCTGCTAAAGTCCGTACCGAGTCTAATGTAAACCTTATTTCGCTCATCTATACTAATATTAGGAGTCTACTGCCCAAACGCGATGCCTTGCACAGCCTAATTCAAGCAAGTGACTGTAACTTAGTTCTCCTAACCGAAACGTGGCTTAATGCATCTATCTTGGACTCTGAATTGCTTCCTCTGTTCAACAACTTCGATATTTTCCGTTGCGATCGCAAAAACAAGCGGGGTGGTGGAGTGTTAATCGCCGCTCACCACAGTTTACAATGCTGCGCTGTCGACATTCCTTCGAGTCTTGAAGTAGTCTTTATTCACTGCAAAGCTGCCGTTCCACCCGTTGTCATTGGCATCTGCTATCGCCCCCCTGATTCCGATCCTTCTTTCGTTGGTGAGCTTCATGATGCTCTACAACTATTAACGTCAGCATCGGATAACGCCCCTATTCTCCTCCTTGGTGATTTTAACTTTCCGGCGATAACTTGGTCTGATCTAGCATTAGCAATGTCGAAACCGAACACTGAAAGTGTCTTCATAGATACTTGCCTTACTTTCAACTTATCTCAAATGATTAGCTTTCCTACGCGAACGACTTTTAATTCATCAAGCTTACTGGATTTATTTCTCACGACCCAACCAGATAAAGTTTCGTCCGTTTCTAGTCCGAGCAGCTTCAGTGATCATGCCGTCATTCATGCCACTTTTCAATGCAACTTGCCCAATCCAAAAAAAAGTAAAAAAGACGATAACCCTATACAACAAAGCAGATTATCAAGGAATGAATGATGAACTACCTTTCTTTTCCGTTTGGTTCCTCGTGGATTTTTCCAAACGTTCTGTTGACGAGAACTGGGATCTCTTCAAAAACAAAATGCAGCAATTAATAAACATGTACATTCCCACAGTTACCATCACAGAACGGCCTACTTCGCCATGGTACAATAATACTTTGAAACGACTTAGCAACAAAAAGAAAAGACAATATCGGTCAGCCAAAAAATCAAAATCCAGTAACGCTAGGGAAAACTATCGTGAGACTGAAAAACTTTACGCATCCATGATCTTGGACGCTAAGCGGACGTTCTTCTCGTCAACCCTACCAGACATGCTACGCACAAACCCCAAAAAGTTCTGGAACACTATCAACCCAACCCATGCTAAAGCCATTTCTTTACTAGATGAAGATACTATTCCCATCCCGGAGTTCAAGGTCGCCGAAACACTAAACTCCACGTTTTGCTCAGTGTTTACTGATGAACCTGACGATGCATTTTCATGTGTTCCCGATGTATCTTCATGTGTGCCGTCCCATGATTGCCCTGCTATGCCCAGTGTCATTTTCGAACCAAATGGCATCATACAAGTCATTGATTCCTTAAAAGTGACGTCATCAGCTGGTATTGATTGTATTAATTCTAAAGTTTTAAAAAATACCAAACATCTCTGTGCTGTCATATTGTCGCACATCCTCCAGCAATCACTGTCATCTGGAGTGGTGCCACGGGACTGGAAGGTTGGCAAGGTCATTCCGATACCCAAAAAAGGTCCGTCATCCTAGCCTTCAAACTACCGGCCCATGTCACTAACATGCGTGTGCTCTAAAATAATAGAACATATAATTTATTCTCAAACAGTCAAATTCCTGATCTCTGTAAACTTTTTCCATCCCAGTCAGCACGGATTTCAGAAAGGCCTCTCCTGTGACACACAACTAGCGCTCTTTATTAACGACATCAGCTCAAGTATAGATCAGAATGTTCCTGTAGACACCCTTTTCCTAGATTTTGAAAAAGCTTTCGATAAAGTACCCCATAAACGCCTTTTTTAAACCTTTCCCGCTTAAACATTGACCCAGCAGTTCTAGAATGGATACGAAATTTTTTGTCAAACCGGGAACAGTTCGTTTACTCCAACCAGACATCATCTACCACGCGTCCTGTCCTTTCAGGTGTACCTTAGGGTACGGTGCTCGGTCCCCTTCTATTTTTAATTTATGTTAACGACCTACCTAGCAATATATCGTCCCAAATCCGTCTATTCGCTGACGATTGCGTGATTTATAGTCCTATTAACTGCCCTAATGACTCCCAGATCCTTCAAAATGATCTAATAACTATAGAAACCTGGTGCAAAAAATGGCTCATGACTTTGAACATTAGGAAAACCTCCGTCATCTCTTTTCATCGCAGGAAATCTCACCCGGCTACTTCATACTTTTTTTCTGGTTGCGAAATATCCCTGGTGAATTCCTACAAATATTTAGGTATAAACATTACGCCAGATCTTACTTGGTCCTCCCCCATAACAAACATTTCTAACGAAGAAAACAAAGTCCTTGGTTACCTAAGAAGAAATTTACGACTTGCTCCCCCTTCTGTTAAACTTTTAGCATATCAAACACTAGTCCGTCCGAAGCTTGAATACGCTTGCGCCGTCTGGGATCCCCACCAACCTAATCTATCCAAAACATTAGAATCTGTCCAAAATAGAGCATCTAGGTTTATATATTCTGATTACTCGCGCCACACAAGCGTTACTAACTTAAAGATTAAAGCACATCTTCCCAGCCTTGAACTGCGACGCAAAGTCGCTAGATTAGCTCTTTTTCATAAATTTTTTCACTCACTGTCCGACGCATCTGTTATCATGCCCGCGCATCGCATATCTTCCCGCACTAACCACAACTACCCAGTTTACCCTGCGCATGCCCGTACAACTGCTCACCTTCGGTCATTCTTCGTTCAGACAGCGAAGGATTGGAATGACCTTCCGTCCCACGTCGTGCGCCACTCCAGCCCCATTCTTTTCAAAGCGCACATGGAAGAAACCCTGTATTGCCCACCCCTCATGTAACACCCCTCCCTGGCGTTTTTGAGGTATAATAAATAAATCTAAGACGTATCGGGTGTCACCTCGCCGGCTTGAGCTAATAAAAGCAGAGGTTAACAGGATGCTGGAATTGGGCGTGATTGAGCCGTGTGAAAGTGATTACACTTCCCCGTTAATTCTTATGGAGGTACCCGGCAAAGATCCGCGTCCTTGCGTAGACTATCGTAAGTTAAACCTCATCACCAAGGATCAGACATACCCAATGCCCCACATTGAGGAACGCGTCGAGAGGGTAAGCAGCGCGGAATTTATCTCCACGCTAGACCTAGTGAGAGGTTACTGGCAGGTGCCGCTCACTGAGAGGGCGAGCCGGTATGCTGCATTAATTTCACCATTGGGGACATTCCGCCCTAAAGTGTTGAGTTTCGGCCTAAAGAACGCGCCTTACTGTTTTTCAAACTTAATGGATAAGGTTTTGCGGGGTCAAGAGGACTTCGCATTGCCTTACTTGGACGACGTCGCCGTGTTTTCCTCGTCCTGGCCAGAACACTTGGCGCATTTGAGAGCAGTACTGACACGCCTACGCGAAGCAGGTTTAACGGTAAAGGCGCCCAAGGGTCAGCTAGCACAAGCATCTAGCACAGCTAGCACAGCTAGCACAAGCAGCTAGCACAAGCACTCTATCTCGGGCATGTTATCGGTCGAGGGCATCGCCGTCCCTCTGAAATGAAAGTGGCAGCTATCCGAGACTTTCCCCAGCCCCGAACAAAAACCGATATTCGGGCTTTTCTGGGAATAGCTGGTTACTATCGTAAGTACATCCCTAGATATTCCGACATTGCCAGCACTCTTACTGACGCGTTGCGCAAGACCGAGCCCCAAATGGTCGACTGGGATGAGGAGAAAGAAAAGGCTTTCCGCGTTTTGAAAGCGGCCTTGTCGAGCCAACCTTTGCTTAGTTCACCGGACTACTCGAGGCCTTTCATAGTCCAATGCGACGCTAGTCATAGAGGCATGGGGGCAGTTCTTAGTCAATGGGATGAGGGGGATGAAGAGCATCCCGTCCTCTATGTTAGCCGGAAACTCACCCTTCGCGAGCAGGTTTACAGCGCTAGCGAAAAGGAATGTGCGTGCTTGGTTTGGGCAGTCCAGAAACTGGCTTGTTATATTGCCGGAAGCAAGTTCATTGTGGAAGTGGACCATTGTCCTCTCACCTGGCTACAGACCATGTCCTCTAAGAACGGCCGCCTGCTGCGTTGGAGCCTCGTTTTGCAACAATATACGTTTGAAATACGCTACAAAAAGGGTGTACTCCGTGGCAACGGCTGATGGCTGGAGTCGATGTCCCTGACGCGAGAGGATGTCTCGAGAACTCTGGTATTTTTTTTTCCTGACCTAGACAAGGGCTAGTGATTGTTTTCTTTTTTACTCTTTTAGGTGTACTTGTTTGAAAACGTTGAAGACACGGCTATCTAGGGTTTCGGGTTCGGTGTGCTTCCAGTGTTGTTGTTTTGTGTCACCTTAACGTATGAGTAACATTTTGAATAAATTGTGTATTTCCTTTAATATCAGTTAAAGGGTAAAATTGCCTGGTGGAGTTTGGCGGAATTGTCCGGCGCTCACCGGTTGAGTATAGTTGTGTTTTCATGTGCGTATGTGATGTCTGTTGAGCCCACAATGAAGCAGGTGGTGCCCTCTACTTCATCAAAGACGGTCGTCACCAAACCGACTACCGGCGCTGACCTCTCCGGACAGTGGCTGCAAACCTCAGCCCATCGAGATCTTTACCCCCCCGCGCGAAAGACTGTTACGACCGGCCCTAGGGAACCAAGCAAGAGGAGTTGCGGGGAGAACTGGTTCTTGACCGACTGTGTCGTCGACCCCCACCTCCCCATTCAGGCTCCCCCCTCTCGCCGGGAGAATTCCGGAATCTGCTGTGCGTTCGTGACCATGTTTGGGCATTTTTAGGGCGCCAGGAGCATATATGGACATCGTGTTAGGTTGTGCCACTCCATGTGTTGTGAGAGGTGTTTCCCCCTCCCTCGTGGCCGAGGTGCCGGGGCCACCGTATTGGCTGACGATGCGGACAATGCGCCCAGTGTCGACAACGCGGCGCTATAAAATGCCGAAGACGTTTTGTATCGCTCTCTCTTCTCTCTTTGGATCAGTTGATCACTTCTCCACATGTAAATAAATCTCTGTCGTTCGTTCGGGCGCTTCTTCTCGCTGAATTGTTGGACGATGGATCCTGCGACGGGGCCAGCTACCGAAAACGAGACCGGCAGGACCCGGAGTCCCAACAAAGCCCTCACAGGGCAGAGCGAGTGAGAGATAATTCGAAGTGGTTTTATTGCGGCAATTGCACATCAGACTTCAACTTACAATCCTGATGTGGAGCACGGCAGACATATTTGTCATTCATACTAGTTATCTTTTTATTCAAACAAAATTGTGTGTATCCGACGAAGCACGTGCGCTTCAAGCAAACGCGCTTCAGCAACACTGTAGCGTATTTTGTTACACAAAAACAGGAGTATCTCCTTTGAGGCTTTTACAAAAAAAACTTAATTCCAAACGAACCCAAATAAATGCACATTAGGTTTTTCAAGCGGTTATTTCTGATATCAATAACGAATAAGTATTATCTCTAGGTCACTATATTATTCTCACCGGGCTGAGCAGACGACTGGAAACGCTTTGGCGAATAAGCCGCCAAATGCCGAGCAGACGTAATGAATCTCTGCTTATCCGAAGGTGTAAAAGATTAGCTGTAATAAGGCAATAGCGATGAAGCATAGACTAACATGGACTCTATGAGCAAATACATTTACTGCCCGTAAATGCAATCAATACGCACTTTTTTTTAGGGGCGAAGCTCCTTAGGGCGTGGGCTGTGCTTCCCCTGTAGCCTGTATGTAGCCACCTCTAGTTTAGTTCTTGCAGTGTTCACTAGATGGCGGTACCGTCTCCTGTATGTCTCCTGTATTTATCTCCACGCTAGACCTAGTGAGAGGTTACTGGCAGGTGACAGGAATGCAGCAGTCATGAAAAATAGGGCACTGTGGAATTACAATAGGTATGATGTTGTGAGAGGAATATGGAAAGGGGTCATGGTTCCTGGGCTGACGTTCGGCAATGCGGTCTTGTGCATGAGATCAGAAGTTCAAGCAAGATTAGAAATTAAGCAACGTGGAATAGGTAGGCTTGCTTTAGGAGCTCACGGGAATACACCAAATCAGGGAGTTCGGGGTGATATGGGATGGACATCATTTGAGGGCAGGGAAGCTAGCAGCAAGATAAAACTTGAGAAGCGATTGAGAGAAATGTGGGAAGAGCGTTGGGCTAGGAAGGTTTTCAGCTACTTGTACATGAAGAATGTCGATACAAAATGGAGAAAGCGAACCAGGAAGTTGACTGGTAAATACTTAGAAAACAGCAGGTGGCCAAACCAAAAAGAACTATCGGTTAAGAAGAAAGTGAAGGAAACGGAGACTGACATGTGGAGAATGGGCATGATAAAGAAGTCCGCACTAGAGATCTATGGAACGTTTAAGCAGGAAATGGCCAAGGAAAGGATCTATGATAATACTCGGGGTAGTTCTCAACTGTTTGAGGCCAGAACGGAAGTTTTGCGAACCAAGACATATCGGGCCAAATACGAAGGGGTAGACACAGTATGCAGTGCGTGTGGAGAGGAAGAAGAAACTGCCGAACACTTGATAATGTTCTGTAAAGGGCTTCACCCTATAATTCAGGATGATGGCGCAGAGTTTTTCAAAGCACTGGGGTTTAGGGACCGGGAGGGCAAAATAAACTTTAAGCGGGTAGACCTAACTAGGAGGTTATCTGATTGGTGGCTAAAGTCAAGGCACGAGTGAAAATTAAACTCTTCACTGCAAAGTAGGAATCCTCAAACTCTTTTTTTAAGGAAAAAAAATATAGTTTTTGGTTCATTAGGTATTACGGCTTGGTGGCGCTAGCCACCGCCCGATCTAAAGGGTACAGCCATATCTATCCATCCATCCATCCATCCATCCATGTAGCCACCTCTCGTTTAGTTCTTGTAGTGTTTACTAGATGGTGGTACTTGTAGCTGATGATGAAAAGATGCAAGATGTTATAAACTAGAAAGCGGTACTTGTAGTTGATGAAAGACGCGAGATCTTATAAAATAGGAATGATGTCACATATGGCGCGTGTCATTGGTTGAAGGCAATCGTTCGATTTAGTGCGGCGACGTACGCTAGGGGGAGCGTTGTAATAAAATCCGTTCGCTGTTGGCGCGCGCTCGGAGTCGCCGGATGAATAAGGCTGCACAGCGGAGAGAGCGCAAGGCGGCAGCAGCGCGCGCTCGCAAACAGAATCCCGATGTGCGAGCGCGCGAGGCAAGGGACATCGCAAGCCATCCATCGTCTAAGAACAAATAAAAGTTGATTTGTGTATATACACACACAGCGTTTCTCACGTCTTTACATGATGATCGGCTGGGCGAATTACACGGAAGATTCACAGTTTACCGATGAATCCCTCAGGAGCTTCGCCCATTCATCATCATTCACCCCGTGAATATGCCGTAATTTTTTTTAGTTTGAAGCTATGACACGAAAACGTTAGGTGGAAATAACACTACAGCTCATTTCATAAACGCTATAGCATGTAGAGGCGAGCGAAAGGTTCTTCCTGTTGCTCCATGTTTACATTATTCCGACATTTAGACTTTGTAAAGTTACACACTATGTGTTTCTGGTACATGCGTTAAACTGGCTGGCACCTGAATTAAAGCCGTTCGCAAATGGATTAAACATGGTGACACTTGGATTAAACTCACTGGCACGCGGCCTAACTCAGTTGGCACTTGGATAAATATGTCGGCGCTTCGACTAAATGTTTACCACATGGATTGAATAGCGTGGCGCTCAGATTATTTAAATGGCGTGTCGATAATTTAGGCTGGCACTTGGATTAAAGTAAGCGGGAAGACCTGCAGTGCTGGCTATTTTATTTTATATACGTATGCACCGCTACGGTACAGCTGTCATCACGCCGGGTTAACGTCAATTGCAGTTAAACTTCATCCGCTGAACTTGATTTCTGCCGCAGTATCCAGGACTACCATCCTCGTGATCACCAGAGCTTCGTATCAGCTTACCCCTTCTGGTGTTGCTGTAATATCCTTGTTTTAGTGGTCATCCTTGCACACCTGTAAGCAGCTGGTTATATAAAGCATATTCGGCTCTCAAACATTTGTCTTCGACGTGCAATTCTACATATCTTTAGCTGCACGCCGTAACGTATCGCTCAAAAAAAAAAAAAGAACTACAGCACAGTTACTTCCCATGCACATCCTTCGCATAACATTGATTCCCAAGGTATGGGGGTCCTTCCTAATTTGTTTCTTTCTCAGACAGGTTCAGCCGCGTTCCTTGCGTTCCTCCTGCACTGTTGAGAAGCCTGGACAGTACCTACAATAGAAGGCCGACATTCGGGACAGGATCGAAGTTCATGCTCTCTCTCTCTCTCTCTGGCAGCTCTAACCATGAAGGCATCAGTTGGTAGGATGTCCCAACTGTGAAATGTGAAAAGTCATACAGCTCGCTGCACTGCTATGTGGTTCCCACGCGACATATACACCTGTTACATTCGACACAGCTCACGTTGCGTGTTGCCCTTTGAATATATAGCGTGTGCGTGCGTGTGATATGCGTGCGTGTGCTAGAGAGAGTGAATAAGAGAATTTTTGTGTGTTTTGGTATACCTCATTTACGCCCAGCGAGCGCCCTCGCCTGCGCTCTCCGTATTCATTATTGACTCGGCCGCTCTCGGCTGTGCCCATGCTTGAGAACCTGGCTAAATTGTATCTATAGTGGGTAAAGTATGCAGAGGGTCGGGGTGGTAAATGTGCACTGCCATGCTTAGACTTGGGTAAACCTCGTCACTCGGGCGCGGTAATTGTGCTTGCTTCATGTTCAACATATGCACACACGCACATAGACGCATGTCCGCGCACACAGACAAATAGTGAAACAATAGACTGACGATCGTCTGTGCCAAAGCACCCAGAATATTTTTGCTCCTTGCTGTCTTTTCTCATTCGTGTTTTCGTTCAAGATTAAAATCTTCGTGTCCGCCTTCATTCCGTACTTTCATTTTATTTTGTCATTTGCCATGCCAGCTGAGCGCCGAAGTTCTGCTGCAGCTCGAGCGCTCGGGCTCGAATTCCGGTCACCGCATTTTCCATGGAGCCAGAATCCAAGTACGCCCTTACACAGTGAAATATTGTTGATGCGATTTGGCGTAACGCGCTCCGTGGCCTAATACGTTTTCTTTTACGTTCCCGGCCAAAGACCCTTGGCTTAAATGCATTCTTGTGCGTTTAATACCATCACATTTTCCGCCAAAATTGCGTAACACAATAACAATACCTTGGTTTTGGGCGAGGTGGTACATCATCAGAGGAAAGTTGAAAAGTGTGTACGATGAAGACAAGACACATCGAACAAGACTGGTGTTTCACTTTATTTCACAAATCCAGTTGAAGAAAAAAAAAAGAAGGGCAGAGCAGCAAACAGAACTCGAAATAGTCGATGCTTACCTGATAATGAAAGCATGTGATAAGTGTGTAAGCTGGCCATCTTTTGTGTTGAAATAAAAGGAAGTGGCTTTATCTTTCGACGCATTTTGATACTCGATTATTTGTTTTCAAATGTGGTGTTCGAAGGCCAGGAGTGGGGGCCAGGATTTCTTCACGGGGTGGGGGGGGGGGGGGGGGAGCATCACCCATGGCAAGTGAGTTCGTCCAGGTGGGCATGCAGATCGGTAATTTATGCATTCTCGTTTGAATATGTTTGCTTTAGGTGGGGGTGGGGGGTGTGGTTTCAGACGAAAATTTTGGGGTCCCCTCCCTCTTGTAGCCCCGCTCGTCCTTGTCGAAGACTTATGCATACGCCGTTTGTTGCGATACGATGTGTGCATAGGTATGAGCTTGATGCGCAGGTATGTCATGATTTATGTTTCAAATAGACGCCAGTTGCAAGTGAACCACTGGTCCTGTTATGCGTGTTTCGTCTTCGTTTGCGCTTGTCAAGTTTTTTTCCTATATAGCGGAATGTGGAACCGAGAAATGTGATATCGACCGATATAGCTTGAAATCCTACGTTTACATGTATGCTGGCTTAAGCCGCGCTCCAACAATCCGCGATCCGCACGTTGCAATAAGGCGTCGATGCCGCAGAACAGTCGCGTTTGCGGCTAAAAGAGCGCTGCTGTATATAGGCGTGGCCGTGATGTCTTGTGACGAAATGATTAGTTGAAGCCACGATATAATTGTGAGAAACGCCGAATTGAAGAGCTCGCAAAATTTAAACCATCTGATGTGCTTTGACGTGCACTGCCATCTATCCGTGGGCGTCTAGCAAATTCGCATCTATCGATATGCTACCGCTGTGGCAGCGATGAAACCCACTTCCACGGCGATAGGAGAAGTTTTTTTACCACGCAGAGGAAGTATCGCAGGGTCCCTTTAAGCTTCTGAATAATCTACATGTGTTATGAGGGTATGAAAACGTGAACATCGTAAGAGTTATGCCTAAGATTGGTTTGTGATACCGTGGTCTGCTTTGTTTATCAAACGCGCTAGAGGCTCAAATCAGATATGAAAATGGCGAAATAAGGTTGGTTTGTGAATACGGGCCTTAGACTGTGGTTAGCATGTAGTGTGGTTGACCTTTTTATCGCGTCGAATTCCGGGCAGCGTCATCGTGCGATTCAGGAGCGAACTTCTCGGGGAAATCGCGGGGTGATGGGAAGGCAGTTGTAGCGTAGGCGCTTTATTGGACTGGACACCGTTAACCAATGCCATTGGTTAACTTAAGCCTGTTTCACATGCGAGCGATTTTGCTCCAAGAGCGGAGCGGCAGCCACCGCGCGAGGCCAAAACAGGTTTCTACCACGACTACTGTTCGCTCTAGTGAAATTCGCCAGAGTTGGAAAAATTCACTCGCGGCAGAAGCGGCAGAGCGAATAGTGACGTCGTTTGACACGTGATGCTAGGGGCCGAGTCGAGGAGTGAACGCGCGCGCTGCGGGGAACTCGTTTCGCAGAACTCGCTCCGACTGAGTAGCAGACGACATCCGTCCTCTCCCCGGCTCACATATGTCTCGCGCTGCTTTCAATGAGTTGCTCATTGCAGAAGTTGCGAAACGACCTCTTCTTTAGGACGTCAATATGGAGGATTTCTGCAAGAAGCATGAAAAGAGAATTCTTTGGGGAAAATTTGCCGAGCTCCTTAAGAAGTCGCATACTTTTGTGAAGTTAGAGTCATCGCTTGAACTGGCCATGTTCACTGGTGAAGTCCAACCGCAACTGTTTTCCTTTTATTGCTCTCGAAGATGCTTCCAGCGGAGTGACAATCGTGTGCGGTACCCTTCTTTATAATAATATTATTACTACTTTCTTTTTTTTGCAGTTTCACCGAAAGTTACTCCCACGTATAGGAGCCGCATGACACGCCGTGCTTCTGTGTCGCAGCAAATGTTGCTGGTTTAACAAATGATGAATTTTGTTGACGGTGCATAGATGAATGGGTTCACACGAACGAGAGAGCAAAGGCGGGTGCTGCAGTCGACTTGAGAAGTAGCTTTCAACACAGGTCACTGAAAAGGAATTTCGTGGTGTAACTCAATGAAGAGAGGGCGCGAAGCAAAAGTGTGTTGCGTGAAATGATGTTTTACTTCGGCTTTCCTGCTCACCACCGCAGCATTTGTGGACGCGAATTTCTGCTAAAGCAAAACTCGCTGCGTAGTTTCTGACCTGGGCCGCGCACAAGTGTATATACAGCCGCCAAAGAACCAGGACAACGAGCGTATCACGTATACCATGCTACCTGCCGTTGGTGAAACTCTTCCTGGGGTGCTTTACTGAATCACTGAAAAACCTAAGAGACTTACTATTTATGGTGGAAGCATGCAAATTCGGGTGCCAGAATAAATGTAGACCATTCGGAAAATACCGAGGAAGAGTGTGTTCGCATATGCCACAGGGTGACCACAAACACGACCGAAACTTACCACTGAGAGCTTTTATATAAAATTTTATTTTGACTTAAGCAGACAGGTACTGGGCTGACAGAAACCTCATTCGGTGTCCCAAAGTTAAATCGCTGAAAGCAAGAGCAATGAATCGGAGAAACATGGGAAGTGCTGCGCAGACCACGCTCGCAGTTCTTAAGCATTCACCTTGCTGGAACAGTGTTCTAATAAAATCATGGCAGCAAACTCTTTCATTTGCTTCTCCATATGAGCGCGCAACAAAAACCATACATTAAAGAGCCAGGACAAAACAGAAAAGCAACTGCAAATGTTGCTTGTTTGTTATAAGATTCATGTTACACTTAGTTCAATCAGTGTACAGACGCGTAAAAGTCGAGCGGCTATTAATGATGAACCTCGCAGCACACGGGTGCGAAAGGATGAACACTTGGGGGAGAGCACGGCTTTTAGATACCACTGAAAACAGTGGTTAACCGGCACCTTCCGCGGACAACACTGCCCGCTAGAGCGGCGGGCGTCGCGCAACAGCAGCGGCGCATGTGAAACGAACGCGCCTCCTCCCGCCGCTCATCGCCGCCGCTCCGTCGCTCGCATGTGAAGCAGGCTTTAGAGTCTACCGCAGACGAGTTATAGACACGCCCTTGTAATGGCCCCCTCCCTTCCCCCTTCGATTTCCTTGAGAGTGTGATGGAGGTATGTTCTAATATTAGTCGTGGTTTTACGTCGAAAAACCCACCATATATTTAGTTAAGAGGGACGCCGTAATGGAGAGCTTCGTAAATGTCGACCACCAATCGGTTCTTGTACTCTGGCAAGTCGCCCCCACCGAAGATGCGTTCCTTCGCGCTCTGTTCCTCGTCAGTTCGCTACGCCTCCTTCGTAACGATTTCGTCGCCGTCTCTCATTGGCTGGCATATCTCCTGAACGGGGGATATATGCCGGCCGAGACCTCGCCCGTGATGAGTCGCATATGTCCGGTCTTTCACCTCGAGTGCTGCGCAGTAAGCGGTATACTTGTACACGTTTGTTTTCGTGGCAGGGCAAATGGTAGTAACAGTAGACCATAGTATTTTATTTATTTATTTATTTATTTCTAATACGTCGACTTTCTTTCCCAGACCTTAACAGGTGGGCATACAAGTTTTGGCAAGCAGGTACAACACCAAACAAAAACAAAGCAGAACAAATTTATCAGGAATCCAGCACACTGTGAACACAAAGGTGCACGATGTAAGGTGTTAAAAATAACTGTCAATCAGTGTCGAAATGTGCATACGGAAGTCACAAAGAAATGTTGAAATCAGTATAGAACAGACAAGTATACAATATTTAAATATACACATGATTTACAAATATTACGAAATGCACGCATGAAATAGAAGTGCGGCACGTACAAGTTACAGAAAACGAGCAAACACTGCACTATACAGTTGGTTCTGCATTGCAAGCGGTTGCGCTATTAGTAGTCCAAGCTGTACGTACTCGTATATATAATATGACCAAATTAGAGCTCTGCATTGTTTAATTGTCAAAATTCAGTTGTTCCACTCGGAAATGTGCATTCAGCGGCTTCGAGATACTTTATTCCTGCCTGCTCTAAAATATAATTCTGGTTCCTCCAACAGCCCCCCCCCCCCCCCTATTTTTTTCCCTTCTCTGGAATAGTTCCAGGCAATCGCATCACTGCTGCTTTCTTTTTAACGCATTACCGATAATAAGGGGCTTGTTCACAGAAATTCCGGCTTTGGCGTCGTTGGTTGTGAGCGAAAAATGGCCATTACTGAATATAGAAACAGCGCAACCTAGAAGTAGTTACTTCGTAATTACGGAAGTGAAAGGACAGAAAAGAGCCCTGACTTTCAACTATGTTTTTTGCTTCCGTAGTTATCAAGTAACTACCTCTAGGTTGCGCTGTTCCTACATTCAGTTATGTCCTACCAACTTGCCCAAATTCCCACGCTTCAGAAAAATGGTCGTCTTGAGCGCGACCAAAAAATCGAGAAGGATGCAAAATCATAAATTTTATAAAACCAGGGTGCAAGGAGGGGTCGAACTCGGGTCGTTTGCTTCTCAACCGAGCGTTTCACCACAAAGCCATGCGTCTTTTTTTTTTTTCGTGGTATTTATACGGATCTGCTTGTGAATACAGTGATACATGCCGGTGCCAACATCCTCCGCTTTGAAACGCAGTGAAAGTAACTTTCACGTCTGCTATACCAAAGACACGTGTACTGAATACTTGCTTCGCAATGCAACGCGAAATGTTGCAGTTATTATTATTATTATTATTATTATTATTATTATTATTATTATTATTATTATTATTATTATTATTATTATTATTATTATTATTATTATTATTCACAATACTGTAAGCCCTGTCGGGCTGTTACAGAGTGGGAACTACATCACACATTGAGAATTCTAATTTACCAACAAAAGATTCAACTGTGTCTACATTCTCAAAGAAATCGGCGGCAAGACGATTCCAGTCGACAATCGTTCTGACAAGAAAAGTGTTTTTAAATGTGTCAATTCTCGGTGTTTAGGGCATAATTACGTGTGGGTGATTGGTTCTTGATGAGACTCTTCCTGGGGGACGCAAATAGAGAGAAGGGTTTAAATTGAGCTTATTGTTGTAAAGCTGATATAAAAACTTTAGTCGAGTGATTTTTCGGTGAATGGCAAGTTGAGGAAGTTTAACCTCAGTGAGCAGGGTTGTTATTGACTGCCTCCTCTCATAAACGGAAAAAATAAATCGCGCTGCTAGCCTCTGAACACGCTCCAGTTTATCTATTTGATATTGGTGATTCGGGTCCCAGATCATACTAGCGTATTCTAAGGTAGGCTGAACAATAGTTTTGTACGCCTGAAGTTTAACCTCAGGAGGAGCACCTCTTAATTTACGTCTCAGTAGTCCAAGTTTCCGCTGCGCTGATCCGCAGATATATTCAATATGTGCATTCCAATTTAGTGTATCTGTAATTGTCATACCAAGATATTTAATTTGGGTGGATCTTTTGATTTGGTTAGTATTCACTGTATAGTCAAACATTAAAGGCGTTTTCTTGTTTGAGGCTGTCATTCAGGCAGACTTCTTAGGGTTGATTTCCATATCCCATTTTGCACACCAATTGTGAATAATGTTTAAGGCATCATTAAACAAGTTTGGTCAGAGACAGTCTTGACGCATGTAAACAAAAGACAATCATCGGCAAACAATCGCACTTCAATGTTGGGATCTACACCACTTGCAATGTCATTAATGTACAGCAGAAACAAAATTGGGCCTAAAACCGACCCTTGCGGCACACCAGAAGGAATGGGCAAAAAAGATGAATGTTCGCCGGCTATTTCCACAAAATGCTGACGATTCGTCAGGTAAGCTTGAATCCACCTAATTATTTGTAAATTAACACCGTAACCATGTAATTTATTTAGAAGTTTCGCATGACATAACCTGTTGAAAGCCTTTGATAAATCTAATGAAATAACATCTATTTGTTCTTTCGAATTCATAGCTGCAGCAAAGTGATGAACGGTTTCAAATAACTGAGTCACCGTTGAAAGGCGTCGGCGAAAACCATGTTGTTTGTTGTAAAAGAGGTTGTTATTTTCAAAGTACGCAACAAGATGTTTACCAATTATATGCTCTAAAAGTTTACACACTGTACATGTAATGGAAATGGGGCGATAGTTTTCAACCATCAGCTTGTCTCCAACTTTGGGCGCAGGCACAACCCTTGCTAGCAGCCAATCACTCGGTACAACACCAGTTTCCAATGAGGAGGCAAAAATTTTGACTAAAAATAATGCAACCCATTCGCAATAGCGCTTTAAAAACTCGTTCGGTATTTTATCAGGCCCTGAAGACTTCTTGACATCTAATTTTAAAAGCAATTCAATTATACCTTCCTTAGAGATAACAATGTCATCTTCACAATGGCTACCTTGTTCTTGACTTATAGAGGCCATGTCCGTCGGGCTAGTATATATATGTACTGTTAAAAAAATTTTTAAAAGCTTCAGCAACTGAAACTGGATCACTGCAAATGTTTCCATTTAAAAGTACACTGGTTGTAGCCGACTTTCACCCAACCAAGTATCTCCAAAACTTCTGAGGTGAATTTTTCAAATAATCAGCCAACGTTGTTGAAACAAAATGCTTTTTAGCAGTTTTTAACTCCTTCCGCACGTCGGTACTAAGCGTAGCGATGGCAACGGGGTTTCTCGGTCTTTTTTGTCGTGCCCGGCGCAGTCGTCGTTTCAAATGAATTATATGTCGATTAACCCACGGGTTTGTTTTTTGTAAGCATTTTTTTCTTTTCAGCACAAAACGAGATAAGCATTCACTCACAGTAGGTGTAAAGTATTCCCAAAGTTCATGAACGTTATTTCCTCTGGGCATCTTATCAAGAGCAGTTTCTAGTAGATCAAGAATAGATGTGTCATCAGCGCGTTTGAAATTGTAAACCTTCACGATCGGATTCTTTACTACGCCCTTATTCGCAATTTGAACCGTGGCCACGACAATCTTATGGTCAGAGATCCCTTCCTCAATTTCGACTGTGTAATGAAACGTTTCTTCTGACAAAAATACGAGGTCCAGCAAACTCTGGCACTGTCCTTGTATTCGCGTGGGGCTGTCAACTACCTGAATAAGACTGTGTGTTGCCATAGTTTCCAATATGCATTGCGCGTGAGGCTTCTCTAAGGGCCCAGGAATGCGCGCCTCCCAATCTATTCCAGCCAAGTTGAAATCCCCAACCATAATTATCCTGCTTTTGGTACTAGTTAGGGCTGTTAAGTGATCATCTTTTTTTTTTGAATGAATTCGACCAGGCTTCCCGGGGGTCTATAAATAACGCCAATTATTACAGCTATTTCGTCAAGAAATATCTTGCACCAAACACTTTCGTGGTCATCTAAAAGGGGTAACTGCTCATACTTGATGGAACCTTTAATCAGCAATGCCACACCACCCCCTCTCGTTGCCCTATCTTTACGGATTACGCTGTATGAACTGGGAAATACTTCGTCATTCGTAATGTCTTCGTTTAACCATGTCTCAGTTATGGCAATTAAATGTGGATCATGCTGTAACGATACGCACTCCAATTCTTCAAGCTTGTTTACGACGCTTCGGGCGTTTATGTTTAGTAGCCTAATTCCATTGCTCGCCTGCTGTCAGTCCCGATCCCGCGAAGCAGTTCCATTAATACTGCGAATTCTGGCCCGAGCATTCGACTGCTTGTCCCACGTGTACATTGTACCATTAATATTGAGCTTGTCGTGAACAAGCTTGACTTTCGCTCCCTCTTTCTTGTCTTTTTGGGTTGATTGCCAAAGTAACCTCCGTTTTTCAAGAGTTTCCTGTGAGTAATCATGGGATATACTGATCTCTGATCCTTTCAATTTTTTACACTGGTTGAATATCGCAATTTTTTCGTTGTAGTCATATAGCCTCATGATAATATGTCTGCCTTTATCGGCCTTTTTTCACCCAAGTCTATGGATTCACTCTACGGACGACACAGTGACACCAAGACGTTTAGTGAATACGCTTTTTAGCACCTTATCCTGTATATCTTCTCGCGTTTCGTTCTCAGCTTCCGGAATACCGAATACAATCAAATTGTTCTGTCGGGCTTTTTCTTTCATTGTAGTTATTCTTTGCTGTTGGTACTGGATAGGTCGCTCTAGGTTGCGGACGGTTTCTTCGAGGCCAAGGAGCCTCCCACACTGGTCCGCCAGAGATTGAATTTTGCCCTCAATATTAGCAAGCCTGGCCTCCATTTGATTTTGGTTGTCTAAAATTTTTTGAAGGAGTTCCTGAGTGGTTGGGCCCGGATTTGTTTCAACATCACCAGAAAGTAACACTTCTAGATACGACCACAAAGAGCACAGAATTTCACAACACCTCAGTGGGAGCGGCAGCACAACAAGAAAAATGCAGTTAGAACGATAACTTGTTTTTGAGTAATAACTAACCTGCAAAGAGAGCCATGCGTGCGTGAGCGACATGGTCGCGAGCGTACTGCCGCCCCCACTGAAGTGTGGCGGGCTCGGCGACGACTTTATATCCACGCTGCGGCTGACTTCCGGCGTTGTCCCACTAGGCTGGTCCCACTGGGTGTTCCAGTGACGTCATATTCTTGCAGACACGGCAGATCCGGAAAAGTTGGTAGTTCCAAGCTTGATAACGTTGGGTCGACGATAAGCGGCATCAACTGCAAAGAGAGCCATGCGTCCGTGAGCGACATGATCGCGAGCGTACTGCCGCCCCCACTGAACGCGTAATAACGCGTGGGGCGTCAGAAGTTTGGATTTTCGTGCTTCCATCGTTTAAAGCCAGTCACCCACTACGAAATGCGCACACGTTACTGTGCCTATTCTCCTAAGACCCAGTAGCGGGAGCATAGCAAGTTCGGAAGCATTTCATGCTCTAGGTCTTCGAAGTATACGCACTATGAACACGATGTCACTATCGCGTTCAACGGCGAAAATTTGGGGTCCCCATTTTTCTTTTCTTGCACCGTCAACAGATCACATTCTTATGTATGCTTCCGTTTAGTTCTCATTGGGTGGGCATGGATGCTCGGGGTTATGTTCACGACACCTGTTTTCGGATGGCGGAGGGACCCGGTTTCAGGCATGGTGACCCCATGCCTAAAAAGAAAATTTGTTTAGTTGTATTCATTATTTCTTTGGTAGCTGTGGTTGAGGAGGTCTTTTTTTTTTGATCATCACCAGCTACGCAGGTCAACCAGTGCGAACTTCGCTTGAAAAAAAAAAAACTCATTTGTGGCTAACGCGTCTTTTTTTTTAGCGATTTCTTCAGCTGAAAATTATTCTCCTCGTTGTCGAGGACAGCTTACCTCCAAGTTTGGCACAACCGGATGTAAGCTGCCTGATACCCCTAAACAGGCGGCGGCGGCACCTTTTTTTCTTTTCTACTCGCCGATCAAATTCAGAGATCCGTCGCAAGAAACGCGCCTCGCCGGCGACGGTTCGTTTCCTGTAGGATCGCTTGCGAGATAACCGAAAGATCCCCCCCCCCCTACTGAGAAAAGCTGGCCCCCCACTTTGTACAATGCTTGGTCACTCTAGGCTGCACGATGGAGAAACCAACAAGTAAGGCGCAGGTTTCTATCGCATGAGTAATAACTCAATGTGTCCTTACGGGAAAACAAAGTTGTTACGAGGCTATGTTACAAGATAGAGAAAGTTTGCTAACATTGCCACTGTGTGAATTTTCTGTGTAGGGTTATATATATATATATATATATATATATATATATATATATATATATATATATATATATATATATATATATATGAACTCTAACATACAATAATTAGACAAAACCCTATACTTTTCTTGGCATTATTGTCTGTTAGATTTCATTAATAGTGTGTCAAATTACGGAAAAGCGAGCCCTTAAGTATACACTTCTTTCCCATGTATGTATATATATATATATATATATATATATATATATATATATATATATATATATATATATATATATATATATATATATATTGTAGGCATCTATTATGCGCTTCATCCTCATCTGAACAGCAGTCAATCATCATCATATGTTCTGGCTGACAATCATCACCTTCTTGGCACGAGCGCTTCTTTGTCGGGTCCGTTGCGCTTGTTCGTTCCCGAGTTCACGACGAATAAACCTCGTTACAACCGAGTAGTCATACGTGGTGGAGGTGGATTGACGTTCCCAGCACCTCTCCTTACAACGCCTACTCGCTGGAGCTCCGTTCAGGCCGCCGCTTGGACCCTCAGTCCGCCAACATGTCTCAGAGTGAGTGGGTGGATGCCCTTTCTGCTCCCGTCTCTGCGCCTCAAGCCGTCACTGCGCCGCAAGCCTCTCCTCTTTACATCGTAAACCACCAGCGTGACCCTCCGATCTTCGCTGGTCTCCGCGGTGAAGATGTGGAGGACTGGCTCGATAACTACGAGCGAGTAAGCGCAACTAATCACTGGGACGACTCCAACAAGCTCCGCCGAGTATCGCTTTATCTTACGGGCGTTGCCAAGACATGGTTCTTGAACCATGAGGTCGATTTCACCGACTGGCCTGCCTTCAAGCAGCAGCTTCGCCAAGTACTCGGCATGCCAGCCGTTCGATCCGCTCTAGCGAGGAGGGCCCTAGATACTCGCCAACAACATCCCGGCGAGTCATACACATCTTATAACGAGGATGTCCTTTCGCTTTGCCGGCGCGTCAATTCTTCGATGTCCGAGTCGGACAAACTGCGCCACATCCTGAAGGGCATCGGAAGCATTGCCTACAATGCCCTTGTTGCCGAGAATCCTTCTACTGTCACTGACGTCGTCTCTACGTGTCAGCGTCTCGACGAACTTGATTCTGTTCGCCTTCAGCCGGGCAATAGTGGACACCGTACAGCAGACCGGGACCTGCGTGACATGATACGGGAGATCATACGAGAAGAACTTCAATCAATGGGCATCTCACAACCTTCTCCATCTGTCACACAGCCTTCAAGCATGGCCCTCCGTGACATCGTAAGGGAGGAACTAACATCATTCACCGGTCCAGCCTACGTCCAGCCACCTCCGTCTAGCCCTCCAACGTACGCGCAAGTTGCGGCCGCGCCTCCTCGCAACGTAAACTCTACTTCACCGCTGCCATCATTCACGCCGGTTGCTGCTGCAACACCGGTCCACTTCCGGCCAATCCCACCCGACCCTCCGTCAGTCCACTTGAGTGCGCCATCTCCCGGTGCGCCGAACGCCCTCTACTACCCGCCTTGGCGCCCCTCTCAACCAACATGCTTTTACTGTGGATATCGTGGCCATATATCGCGCTACTGCCGCAAGCGCCAGCAGGACGAGCGTCGCGGGTACGACATGCGCGAACGGAACTTTTCCAGAGGGGATTTTTACGCTCGGCGTTATTCATCTGGACAGCAGCGGTCTCCATCTCCGCCCGCGTCGAATGAGACGCGGAACACTTACCGTTCAAGCCGACGCCGATCACCTTCGCCCTTCCGTCGCTCCTCCTCTCCTCTTCGGCCAGCCTCGTTTACAACTGACAACCGGTCGGAAAACTAAATGATGCAGTTTTCGGAGGAGAAACTGCATGTAACAGTAGGACTCATATTTCTCCAGCACGCCCGTTCGACATGGTTTCTGTTACGGTGGAAGGAGTTCTCGTGGACGCTTTGGTGGACACCGGTGCTCAGTTTGTGTGATTAGGTATGATTTGTGCAAACGCTTGAAAAAAGTAATGACACCTTATAATGGACCCAATCTAGTCGAAGCCAAGGGGAACGCTATCCACCCTTTTGCTCTTTGTACTGCTCGTGTGGTTATTGATGACATTTTGCATTACATCGAGTTCACTGTGCTTACCCGGTGCTCTCACCAGCTAATTCTAGGGTGGGACTTCCTATCTTCTTCTTCAGCCGCTATATGTTGTGGTGAACGGATTCTGCACCTAACTAATACGGACTCCATGTTCGACGAAGGCGTCTCGCTCGCGAAGATCTCGAACTACCGCCACATCAAGAACGAATTGTGACCCTGATCTCTAAGGGCATCGACCACGGTGACGTCTTGGTGTCCCCTTCGTCGACTTGCGTCGCAAAAGGCATAGCCCTTGCATCAGGTGTCATACGCTTTCACCATGGCTCCGCGCTCGTCATTGCTACGAATGAAACGCCAGAGAAAGTTCTCCTGCCAGAGGGCACTGCAGTAGCCTGTGTTGTGGATGCTGAGCCTGTCAGCGTCACGCAACTTAACCCTGCCTCTACCAGCGACCGTTGTATGAGTAAGCCTGCCTCATCCTCTCCCTTCACAGCTCTTATCAGTGATGACTTAACAGCTATGCAGGTGCAGCAGGTGCTTGCGTGATTAACGAAACATGCCGATTCTTTCGACACCTGCTCCTCAACGTTGGGCCGAACTACCACTGCAGCGCATCGCATTCAGACGGAGGGAACATTTATTGTACATCGCCGCCCGTACCGCGTGTCTCTCGCGGAGCGAAAAATCATCGAGGAAAACGTCGCTGACATGCTCCAACGAGAAATGATTCGTCCATCAACTAGCCCTTGGTCATCCCCTGTTGTTTTGGTACGAAAAAAAGATGGCTCCGTGCGCTTTTGCGTTGATTACCGGGCACTTAACAACTTCACACGCAAGGAAGTATACCCCATGCCACGCATCGACGACGCCCTTGATTCACTGCAAGGTGCCGAATACTTTTCAAGCCTTGATTTGCGTTAGGTATATTGGAAAATTCCCATGCACGATGACGACAAAGAAAAAACGGCATTCGCAATTCCCGATGGCCTACACGAATTTAACGTGACGCCTTTCGGGCTCTGCAATGCGCCCGCGACGTTTGAACGCATGATCGACACCGTCCTGCGTGGTCTGAAACGGAAGACGTGTCTCTGCTACCTTGATGGCATTATCATCTTTTCATCAACGTTTTCTCAGCACCTGAGCCGCTTGGATGGCGTCCTAACATGCCTCGCCGGTGCGGGTCTGCAACTCAACACTAAGAAGTGCCGTTTCGCCACCAAATCCATCAAGGTTCTCGGTCATGTCGTAAGCAAAGACGGTATTCGCCCTGACCCCGAAAAGATCGCTGCCGTCCTTCGATTTTCATGCCCCACAAGACTTGAGGATTTGCGAAGTTTTCTTGGCTTCGCATCATATTTTCATCGCTTCATACGAAATTTCGCTTCAATAGCTGCGCCACTTCACAAACTACTTGCATCTAATGCACCCTTTGTGTGGTCCGAGGAATGTCAGTCGGCGTTTCACCTATTGAAGAAAGCTTTGACGTCAGAGCCTGTATTCTGCCATTTTGATGACACCGCCCCAACACTCCTGCATACCGACGCCAGCGGCTGCGGTGTAGGTGCTGTTCTCCTCCACATGATAATTCTAAACGGGAAAAGGTCATCGCATATGCTAGCCGAGTGCTAACTTCTACCGAAAAAAACTATACCATCACTGAGCAGGAGTGCCTCGCTGTGGTTTGGTCCATACAAAAGTTCCGTCCTTATCTGTACGGCCGTCAATGCACCATCGTAACGGACCACCACGCCTTATGCTGGCTTTCTACAGTGAAGAACTTGCCCGGACGCTTGGGTCGTTGGATTTTACGCCTACAGGAGTATCAGTTTGAGATTATTTATAAATCGGGCAAAAAACATCAAGACGCCGACGCTCTTTCTCGTTGCCCACTACCTACGGCGTCGTTCGACACTCCACCTGCCACATCCAACGACACCAGTGCGGACGTGACTCCCACTTCTGTTGCCTTGCTCGCCTCGCTGTACCAACCGCCAATCGACGATGAACAACCCTTCAGTTCTCGCCAGCAGGCTGACCCGTATTGTCGGCGCATTACAGACCACCTTTCAGGAGCTACGCGTCCACCCAATGCACGCCTTCGTCGACAACTCGAGCACTTCAAATTTCAGGACGGTGTGCTGTATCGTCACATATATCATCCTGCCGGCCAACGCTGGGTACCTGTTCTGCCACGCGCTATTCAACATCATGTATTTAACGCCTTTCATGACGATTTGACTGCTGGCCACCTAGGCTTTCACAAAACCAACGACCGCATTCGAAGCCGCTTTTATTGGCCTGGGATTTCTACCACCGTAGCAAAGTACGTGGGTTCCTGCTCTCCATGCCAACTTCGCAAACTTCCGACATCTCCTCCGGCTGGTCAGTTACAGCCAATGACGTGCCCTACAACACCTTTCGAGCTCGTCGGTGTCGATCTTTACGGACCCCTTCCTGTTACTGGTGCTGGAAATAGATGGATAGCCACCGCCGTAGACCATATGACACGCTACGCCGAGACAACTTCAGTAGCTACTGGTTCAGCATCGGAAGTTGCTGCCTTCGTCCTTCAGGCCATAATACTACGTCATGGTGCTCCTCGTGTACTTCTAAGTGACCGTGGAAAGGTGTTCTTATTACAGCGTTTAGGTGAAGTTCTTCGCGTTTCTGGTACCACACACAAGATGGCGTCTAGCTACCATCCTGAAACAAACGGTCTGACCGAGAGATTTCATCGAACCCTTGCCAACATGATCGCCTTATAGATTCAACCGGATCACAGAAACTGGGATAAACTTCTACCGTTCCTCACTTTCGCCTACAACACCGCTGTTCAGCGCACAACCGGCTACTCACCGTTTTATCTCGTTTACGGACGTTCGCCTATACTTTCTTTATCGATGTTTCCTTCTTCACCAACAATGGCCCTACATCACCATCTTCTTGCGAAGAATATATTTCTCGCCTTGCCCAGTGCCGCCAGCGCGCTCGTATGAACACGGAAGCTACGCAACAAGCAAGGAAGGCCGTTTACGACACCTCTCATCGTGTGGTATCATTCCGACCGGGTGACGAGGTGCTGCTATTGACACCAATTCGCACACCTGGTCTCTGCGACAAGTTCCAGCCTCGATTCATCGGCCCATATGTTGTTTTAGAGCAGACTTCACCTGTCAACTATCGTGTGACGCCTCTTCTCGTGCCAACTGACCGCCGTTACCGCAGCACCGAAATTGTACACGTTTCCCGCATGAAGCTTTTCACACGACGTTCCTCGTCACCTTGACTACCCGCCCGCAGCGGCCAGGCTGGCCACTTCCACGGGGGGGGGGGGGGGGGGGGAATCAATGTAGGCATCTATTATGCGCTTCATCCTCATCTGAACAGCAGTCAATCATCATCATATGTTCTGGCTGACAATCATCACCTTCTTGGCACGAGCGCTTCTTTGTCGGGTCCGTTGCGCTTGTTCGTTCCCGAGTTCACGACGAATAAACCTCGTTACAACCGAGTCGTCATAATATATATATATATATATATATATATATATATATATAAATGTGTGTGTGCGTGTGTGTGTGTGTGTGTGTGTGTGTGTGTGTGTGTGTGTGTGACGCTACAAAATTGAGACACGTCGTGGTCCAGATGCCATGCGTTTATTCTAATGCACGCGCACTTCCTCTTCTCCTAGAATCACCTTGTGAATGCGTCACACTTCCCCCTCCTCTCGAGAAAGTCTCAGTTCAGAAGGTTCAAAATAACGCCGCAGTTTGCTAACATGCACAATGTCAGAGTTTCTACGTAAGGGTAGCACGGAGCGATGCATCTCATAGTTCACTGTTGAGACCTTGCGTAGAATCTTGTAGAGTCCTTCCATGACAGAACTCAGTTTCCCGTTGTTGGGATGCCATGGTGTCTCGTAAAGGACAAAGTCACCGACTTTGAACTCAATCGGAAGAAATTTTTCATCATAAATGACTTTGTTCTTATGGTAGGCGATAGAATTGGTAACTGCAGTTTTTCGCGCTTCTTCGACGGTTTCTTCTCGTTGTTCCAGTACAGTAGGATAAGATGGAATTCCATACATCAGGAAGGAAGGTGCGTAGCCAGTCACTTCGTGGGGTGTTCTGTTGTAATCGTCAATTACCTCCGGAAGCAGCTTAGTCCAAGACTTCTGTGGTTCGTCATTGATCTTATATTTAAGTCTCGTTACGATAGTCTGGTTTGTCCGCTCGTTCATGCCGTTGCATTGTGGATGATGAGATGAGGTGAATAGTTGGTGTATACGAATATGTTTTAAAAACTGCTTGAATTTTCCTGCGGTAAATCCTGTTCCACGGTCTGAAAGGAGCTTTTGTGGTTTTGCAGAAGAAAAAACTGTTTTTAAGCATGAAATGAAGGTGTCGCTGTTCTCACTTTTATGAGAAAACGCCCATACGTAGCGAGTCGCATGATCAATAACCAAGTGTATAAACCTTTTTGACGAGCCATATCCAGAAAATCGTCCTATGGTGTCTATTGCAAAGAGGTCGAAGGGCTCTTCAGCTGGAGGCAGTGATTCAAGCGTCCCAAACTTTTTTGTTTTCGTCTTCTTGCATCCCTGGCATGTATCACAATGCCGAATGTAAGTGGAAACATCGGTTACCATATATGCGGCCAGGCCAATAATATTGCGGAGACAGGAGTGATAGCGTCTTCTTCACTCCGAGATGCCCAAAATGTTGATGTGCATTCTTCAGAATAGTTGGGCGTAGTTCATGGGGCACGTATATTTTCCGTAGTCCTTTTCTTTTAACGATGATGATGTTATTTTCCAATGAGTGCGCTCCCTTTGGACGCTCATTGTTGCATCGCTGAAGGTCGTCGTGTGATAGAAGATTAACTATTGGGGCTCTGGAGAGCGCATCTGCTTCGACATTACATGCGCCCTTTAGATGTTTGATCTTCACATCATACATTGACAGTTTCAAAGACCACCGGAACAGACGACCTTGAGGATTTTTAACATTCTTCAGCCACTAGAGTGCAGTGTGATCTGTTACAACAGTGAATGACTTTCCATGAAGGTAGCAATGCCATTTATCAATGGCATCTACAATGGCAAGACATTCTCTTTCTGTAATAGCATAGTTCACCTCGTGCTTAAGTAGTTTGCGGGAATAGTAAGCAACAGGATGTTCTTTGCCTTTGTCATCAGGTTGTTTCAGCACTGCACCGATGCCTTCGCCAGATGCGTCACAGTACACAGTACATGGTCTCGAAGGGTCGTATATGCGAAGCACCGGTTCTTCAGTTATCCGCTCCTTCAGTTCACGAAAGGCTTGCTCACATGCTTCTGTCCACACCCACATGCTGCCTTTGTGGAGTAGTTCTGTGAGTGGAAGAGCGATATCGCTGAAGTGGGGGATGTACTGACGGTAGGTGTTTACAGTGCCCAGAAAACGCTGGAGATCTTTTTCTCGTTTTGGTGTAGGAAATTTGAGTATGGCAGCTACATTACTTTACTTAGGTGTCTCTGTTCCTTGTGAAATTTTGTGGCCCAGGTATTCAATGCTGCAGCGTGCAAATTGGCACTTTTTTCGTTTGAGTTTTACGTTCTCGGTTTTGAGAGCTTTCAATAGCGCCTCAAGGTGTCGTATATGATCATTAAATGTCTCTGAGTGTAGGACCACATGGTCAAAGTAATTAATAACATTGGTGAGCTGATGTTTCGCTATTATTGATTTCATGGCTCTTTCAAATGTAGCTGGAGCGTTCTTCAACCCAAACGGCATTACCATAACCACTCATAATGGCCATCAGGCGTGACAAATGCAGTTTTCTGAACATCGTCAGGATGCATTTGCACATGCCAGTATCCCGACGTTACGTCCAACGTAGTGAAAAACTCCGCCTTTTCCAAGTGGTCAAGAATATAATCTATACGTGGAATTGGTTGAAAGTCGGGTACCATTATGGCATTGAGTTTGCGGTAGTCAATACATAGACGAGTGCGTCCTTCACCTTTCTTTTCTGCTAAAATGACAGGTGCGGCGTAGGGCGATAATGAAGGCCTCACAACACCTTGCTTGAGGAGAGCGTTAACCTGTTTGTTGATCTCCACTTTGTCTGCCTGTGAACATCAGTATGGTGCTCGACGAATAGGGACAACATTGGTAAGTGCGATCCTATGTTTCTCAGTAGTGATGCACCCAATATCTGTCTGAGATTTCGAAAATATCTCGTTATACTTGCTTAAAAGAGAGTCGAGCGCCACAGACTCAAGCTCTGATAAGTTTTCTGAAGTCAGGGTTCGCATCAGCGGGGCTTGAATGGTTTTCTTTTCATTGTGATGCGGAAGGTTCATATTCTCACGTGCTTGTGTCACTGACTTGTTTTCCAGATTTACAGAAAGATTGAAGTATGAAGCGCTGTCTAGGCGAAGAATTAATTGCGTTCTCATGCCTCGCAGCACATGTGCATAAACTTTTTTGATGACGTTCCCAATTTGTAACTGAATGTTTACGCGACCCAAAGTTCGAATGCTTGATGCAACTTGCTGGACCATGATGCTGGAGTCTGTCATCAACTGAAGCTTTAGCTGTTTCTACACATCCTCGCTGATACAAGTAATTGTTGCTCCTGTATCGAGACTTGCATTTACTGGCTTTCCGTTGATGAGAGCACTGAAGTGTATTAATGAAACTCTGGGTCGCCCTCCTCGTTTCCCCGGTCAGTATCAATAGCGGACACATTGCCGCGACGCGGACATTTGTTGTGCCAGTGAAACTGTCGTGGGAAACCAGCAGCTGAGCAGTATCTACATTCGTTTTGCGGGGCACGCGGTTGAAGAGTTATTGTCGGTTGCTGCGAACTGCTGAAGAGACATGGAGCTCTTGATGCGATACTAGCGTTACGAGTAAAGGAAACTCCTCTCACCCGTTTTAAAGATGTCTCGACCCGTTGAGCAGCGGTGAGCCACTCTAATGACGAGTTGAAAGACAGTCCGGCGAGCGCCGGTTCCACATGATGTGGCACTCTTTCAGGTCAGCCAAGGAACCCAGTCGCTTTTTCTCGTCGTAGTAGTCCTTGATGGTCTGCCCTCCTTTCAGTCCGTAGTGAATGAAGAGACGGAAGGCATCTCCGTCAGTCGAAGCAAAGCGGGCTTGCATGTCACGCTTGATATCGCCCCAAGTTGTCTCGCCGTAGCCAAAAATCTCTGTCAGGTACCACTTGCACGCTTCCCCTTCAATGTATTCGTTAAGGTGAGTGACGCGATTGCGGTGAGTTCATGATGCCTCGGCTGCCTTCATGTCGAAAAGAAGAAGCCACTTGTCGATGGGGACGTCTTCTGGTGTTCCCTTGAACTTCTGTATGTTGAGCGGAGGCTTTGGCTTAGCCATGGCACGTTGATGAGGTCGATCCTGTCGACTTGTGTGACGCTACAAAATGGAGACACGTCGTGGTCCAGATGCCATGCGTTTATTCTAATGCACGCTGTTGCGTAGCGTATGTTTATCAGCTCGCGACTGCTTCTGCGCAGAGCCGATAAGACGAGCGGACGAGACGACGGTGAGTTAAACAAGGTTTATGTACAGCACATATACAGAGGCGTTACAATTTCGGCACTGGGGCCGACAGAGACTCGAAGAGCCGAGCTCTCCTCTCTAACACATAGGTCAGCCTTTCGCCTAAGACCGCTGACTCGCATACATGTCGGCCCTCCGACATGGGGTCTCCTCGCTCATAGGAACGCCGATCGCGACGCGCCGCAGGGCTTCTTTTATTTACACCGGGTCCAACCAAAAGGTCCAATCAGAAGCGCCGCTGGTCGTCAGCGCAGATTCTTCCAATGGGGTTGCCGCGCCATGCGTCAGGCCACCAGACACGAGAACGCCGGCTCGCTGTCACGTGCGCCGCTGACTCAATGCACGTGGGCGAGAGAGGCGCCGCGCGTGTTCACGCCGTTGAGATGTTCGCGTCAGGCCGACTGCGGGCTGGCCTTGACCCAGATTGCCTTTTTCCGAGGCACGGACGTTTGACGAGGACTCGCTGGCATAACAGCACCCCCGCCGCCAGACAATGCACCGGAAAGACGAGCTGCTTCCACGGGGCTCGGATGTCAGGTGCGCTCGTTCGCCAGGTCCCTCCAGGTTCGCCTCCAGGGCCATGTGGAGAATACAGCTCCAAACTGTTCCGGGAACACATCCCAATTTTGACGACGGATCCCAGCTCCACTGGCTTGTCGCCACAACTTGTCGACCAGCTTCACTCGTCTCTTCTGACCATCTTCGGTTTCAGCACTTGTCGATGGTTCTGCAACTTGCTAAGAACGGTTCGACAACAGACAACACACGACACACGCAAGTGCCCTCGGTCACCCGACAAACACCAGACAAAGTATAGTACAACATATACCTATCTACGTGTTTATCGGAATTTTGTTCCCTCTACATCAAGAGGCACATGTGGGACAAAAGACCCTTAAAATGACAACTCAATTTTTTTTCCCACGTACAACAACGTAACGGATTAGAATACCACAAATTTGGCCCCTTTAGATCACTCTGAACGAGAGCGCTCAGCCCAGGTCGTGATGAGGTCAAAATTTTGCCCCGAATCGCCAGCCAGAAACCGAAAGGTTGAGAAGTTACTAGCTGGAACGCACTGCTCAATGCACCTGCATTAGCGTTTACCTTTCCTTTATTTTTTTATTTTTTTTATATAGCGAACGTCAAAGTTGCGCTGTGGAGCAACATGCTCCACCTCAGTAACCGGCCACTTTTAGGCGGCGATACCTATGCGGCACCAAGAGTGGCTCACACTTGCGACGTTGCACAAGGGAACAACGATACGGCTTGCTACGGATTGACTCCTCACCGCTTAGCTCGATATCGTGTTCGATCACACTCGTGTTTCCGGGGCGGTCCGAAAACACGTCTCCAAACTCGGAACCGATCTTTCTCAGATCCTCTTTCTCAGGTCCTCCTTCACTTAAGCTAGGCTCTAGGTTTATCTGCTCCCGGATTACTTTCGATCCCCCTTCGATTACCTCACTAGAACTCAAAATTTCTGCTTCCTCTTCCTTTGGAGCATTCAACAACAGATTTACGACCGCTTGATGTTGAACGTATGGTTTCATCAAGTTGTAAATTTTGTCCGGCCGCCTTCCTAATTTCACTTCATAATTTGTATCGCAAGGCTTCGATAATACTTTGGCGGGCCCTTCCCAATCAACCTCAAGCTTGTTCCTTTTGGATGGCTGCAGCCGCATTACCTGATTATCAACTTCAAAAACGCGCTTCTTCCCCGATTTCTCGTAGTGCTCCTTCGACAGCACTTTTGCCGCGTTTTTCTGGCTTTCCACGAGCGCTTCAATTTGGCTTTCCACTAGCGCTTCAATCGAGAGATCCTCACTCTGCCCTCGAATGAGCGTCTCTCGATCAACTCTCGGCAGCTCGCTCCAACTTTCCGCTACAGGCGAGAGCGTTGCAACCCTCTCGCTCTGACTCAATGGCGCCACGTCGTCTCCCCCAGCGCATACCGCGCCGGCCGCTCCCGCGACGGGCCGCTCGCGTGACTGCTCACATGACTCATGCGGAAAATTTCCTTTCTGGGGTTCCGTCGACCCGCCGACAAGGTCACTTGAGAGTTCACCGCATGGAACCAAGTCAAGCTTCCGCGAAAGCTTTCGCGCTTGCGATCGCGTGAGAGCCATGCACGCTAAGTTGGGGAAGAACGATTTGCCCTGCTCTTTGAGAAGCTGCTCCGAGTTGTTGGAGAAAAGATAAGAAAAACGATCATTTAGCGCGGCAGACACAGCCGCTTCGGTGCGAAGCTCACCGAACGGGCCTTTAATGACAACCTTGGCGATTGGTAAGCGAACACTCTGCTCCTCGGCGACCTGCCTGATCCACGCGCATTCTCCTGTGAAGTCATCCGGAGACACCAATGAAGGATGGACAACGTCCATGGTTGCCGCTGAGTCTCTAAGTGCTCGGCACGTTTTCTTATTCACCCTAATTTCTTGGAGATACGGCTCCAACAACCGAATGTTTTTTTCTGATTCTCGGATCGTTGCGAAGGCAAACTTTTCCTGACAGTTTCTAGCGATGTGCCCTTCCTTTTTACAGTTGTAGCAGATTAGCGGCTTCCGTTTGTTTTCCGATTCAAATGCCTGTGTGGTAGAAACCTCACTCAATTTCTCCGCTTCTGTTTGCCCTTCCCCTACACTGTCCTTCGTAAGAGACGGGTCCTTTTTGAAATTACGGTGCGGAACGGGTTTCCGTTGATCAGGTTTCCTTGAAAAGCCCTCTTTCTTTTCATCCTTTTCAACGCGCGCTGCCCTGCTATGCAACTTTCGGCGAGTATAATACTCCTCAGCTAACTCAGCTGCCTTGTTTAACTGTACGTCTCCAAGTCTGTCCTGCAGCCAAAGTTTGACATCCTCCTCGATGCAGCGGTAGAATTGCTCCAATGCAACGCATTCCACCACTTTATCGCGGTCGTCATAAACACCTTCGCCCTTGAGCCATTCAATCAAATCGGCTTTAAGACGAAACGCGAAGTCAACGTGTGACTCATTCCCCTTTTCAACATACCGGAACCTTTGCCTGAAAGCCTCGGGTGATAACTTATAACGTCTCAAGAGCACTTCCTTAACCTCGTCATAGCTCTCAAACGCTTCCCTCGACAAGCAAGTTATCGCGTCGGACACTTCGCCGGGAAGAAGAGCTAGAAGGTTCCGCGCCCAAAGAGACTGCTCCAAAGCATTTCGCTCACAGACGTGTTCAAACTTGACGAGATACTTCGCCATGTCCTCGCCTACTACGAACGGTGGCAGTTGGTCACGAATTCTAAAACCGCTGACCTGAATCGTCGGAGAAGCTACGCTAGGCGCCTGCGAACACTGTAGGATTGCCAATTCTAGTCGTTTCAACTCTAGGCGCTCTTGTCTCTCGGCCTCCTCGCGCTCGCGACGTTCTACTTCTCGCCTTTCAGCCTCCTCACGGCGTGCTTTAATATCCACCCAGGCCTCATCGACTTCCTCAGCCGACACTCCCTCATCCTTCATGATCTCAAGGATCGCTTGCTTTCGTTTCGCACGGCCCAAAGTAATGCCGAGTTCCTCACAAATTTCGATGAGTTCCTTCACTTTAAGGTTCTCCATCGTTCACACTAGCCTCTTGCTGTTTGCCCCTGTTAAGAATCTACTTGCCGTACCCACTATAAGCCTACTAGCAAGACGCGCAAGCAATTTTTCACACTCCCGTGTTTTTACCCCCTCCGCATTAACTTTGGTTTCAAAGCGCTTCGACTTGGCTTGAAACGATCAAAGCCCACTCTAATGCTTCACACAGCCTTCTCTAAACTACTACAACCTGAGCTAGAGTAGTCTGGTGAACTGAGGGGAAAACATCAGGCACTCACCGCATCGATGTCGCTGACGCCGGCCGATCCCGCAGCTGCCAACCACTGTTGCGTAGCCTATGTTTATCAGCTCGCGACTGCTTCTGCGCAGAGCCGATAAGACGAGCGGACGAGACGACGGTGAGTTAAACAAGGTTTATGTACAGCATATATACAGAGGCGTTACAATTTCGGCACTGGGGCCGACAGAGACTCGAAGAGCCGAGCTTTCTCTCTAACACATAGGTCAGCCTTTCGCCTAAGACCGCTGACTCGCATACATGTCGGCCCTCCGACATGGGGTCTCCTCGCTCATAGGAACGCCGATCGCGACGCGCCGCAGAGCTTCTTTTATTTACACCGGGTCCAACCAAAATGTCCAATCAGAAGCGCCGCTGGTCGTCAGCGCAGATTCTTCCAATGGGGTTGCCGCGCCATGCGTCAGACCACCAGACACGAGAACGCCGGCTCGCTGTCACGTGCGCCGTGCGCCGCTGACTCAATGCACGTGGGCGAGAGAGGCGCCGCGCGCGTTCACGCCGTTGAGATGTTCGCGTCAGGCCGACTGCGGGCTGGCCTTGACCCAGATTGCCTTTTTCCGAGGCACGGACGTTTGACGAGGACTCGCTGGCATAACAACGCGCACTTCCTCTTCGTCGGCTTCTCCTAGAATCTCCTTGTGAATGCGTCACACACACACACACACACACACACACACACACACACACACACACACACACACACACACACACACACACACACACACATATATATATATATATATATATATATATATATATTGTCACGGGGTCGTGACGAGGCCAAAGACAGAAAACTTAGTGTTGGGATTTAACTGTTTATTTGGGCGAACCTGTGCCCGGTAAAGGGAAAGTCTAATTACAGCAGCAGTCTTGCACAGATAGCAGTCTCGGACTGATAGCGGCGAACGCAGCGTCGGCCTTCGATCAACAACTGACAAGCGGCGAAGCGCGTCGGCATTTATACCCTTGCCGTCGAATGTTCTAGCGTTATCGCTGGCGGTGGCGTGGGTTCCAGAACAATCTGTACCGTTCGCACAGTGGGCGTGATCTTATCGAAATAATCTACTACAGTCCGGAACACTCTAGAAACCTGCAGGCGCGGCTTGCGCCGAGAATCGTGCGGTGCTTCGGAACGATAACAAAAACTTGTGAAATGGAACGTGGCATTGCCCCCCTCTGAAAAAGGCATCGTCCCGATGCTTTAACTAAAGATGAAGGTACAATAATAATGCAAGAAAGTACAACTAATAAATTACAATACAACAATAATACAAAAAAACACTGTTTCAGTTTGTTAACGTCCATGAAACGGCTTGAGGCGCGCGACATGCACGACTTCAGGTCGCGATCGGCGTCGTTGAGAGTTCGTGATGCCGTCGGGGACAACCTCGTAATCAAGTGGGCCGAGACGTCGAACCACCTTGTACGGTCCGAAGTACCGTCGCAGAAGCTTTTCACTTAGTCCGCGTCGGCGTATCGGCGTCCACACCCAAACACGTTCACCGGGCTGGTATTCCACGAAGCGTCGTCGAAGGTTGTAACGGTCGCTGTCGGTCGTCTGTTGATTCTTGATACGAAGACGCGCAAGTTGTCGGGCTTCTTCGGCGCGTTGAAGGTACTCGCTCACATCGAGGTTTTCTTCGTCGGTGACGTTGGGTAACATGGCATCGAGCGTCGTTGCCGGGCTCCTTCCGTAGACCAATTTGTATGGAGATATCTGCGTCGTCTCCTGCACCGCCGTGTTGTATGCGAAGGTCACATACGGAAGAATGGTGTCCCACGTCTTGTGTTCGACATCGACGTACATTGACAGCATGTCCGCGATCGTCTTGTTAAGCCGCTCGGTGAGGCCGTTGGTCTGTGGGTGGTACGCTGTCGTCCGGCGGTGGTTTGTTTGGCTGTATGCCAAGATCGCTTGAGTTAAGTCGGCTGTGAATGCCGTTCCTCTGTCGGTGATAAGGACCTCCGGGGCGCCGTGACGTAGGACGATATTTTCGACGAAAAACTTAGGTACCTCGGATGCACTGCCTTTTGGCAGGGCTTTTGTCTCGGCGTAGCGGGTGAGGTAGTCGGTAGCTACCACGATCCACTTGTTTCCGAAGGCCGACGTCGGGAACGGCCCCAGTAGGTCCATACCAATCTGCTGGAAAGGTCGGCAAGGTGGATCAAATGGCTGCAGAAGTCCCGCTGGCCTTGTCGGCGGTGTCTTGCGTCGCTGACAGTCCCGGCATGTCCTCACATAACGAGTGACGTCGGTGGTAAGACGTGGCCAGTAGTACCTTTCTTGTATCCTCGCGAGCGTGCGGGAAACACCGAGGTGCCCTGCCGTCGGATCGTCATGCAGGGCCTGCAGGAGTTCTGGTCGCAGAGCTGAAGGCACCACAAGGAGGTACTTAGCTCGAAGCGGTGAAAAGTTTTTCTTTTGTAGAAGGCCGTTTCGTAGAAAGAACGACGCAAGTGCGCGCTTGAATACCTTCGGGAATTCGGCGGTCCTGCCTTCGAGGTATTCTATTAGGGCTTTAAGTTCCGGGTCGGCCCGCTGTCGTTCAGCGAAGTCGTCGGTAGTTATCGTTCCCAAGAAGTAGTCGTCATCCGAGTCGTCGGGTAGCGGTTGGTCGACAGGCGCACGAGAGAGACAGTCAGCGTCGGAGTGTTTTTTGCCGGATTTGTAAATGACAGTAATGTCATATTCTTGAAGTCTCAGGCTCCATCGTGCGAGGCGACCTGAAGGGTCCTTCAAGGTGGCTAGCCAACACAAGGCGTGGTGATCGCTCACAACTTTGAAGGGCCTGCCGTAGAGGTAGGGGCGAAATTTCGACGTAGCCCAGATGATGGCGAGGCACTCCTTTTCTGTTGTGGAATAATTTGCTTCTGCTTTGGATAGCGATCGGCTGGCGTAACTAATAACCCTTTCAAGTCCGTCAGCCTTCTGCACAAGAACGGCGCCAAGACCTACGCTGCTTGCGTCAGTATGTATTTCTGTCTTGGCGAATTCGTCGAAATGGGCAAGTAACGGAGGCGTCTGGAGGCGATGTTTAAGCTCCTGGAAAGCGCGTTCCTGTGGCGTTTCCCACTTGAACTCCGAGTCGGCCTTGGTAAGGTTAGTGAGAGGATCGGCGATGCGGGCGAAGTTTTTCACGAACCGCCTATAATAGGCGCACAGGCCCAGAAATCGGCGCACGGCCTTCTTGTCAGTGGGCGGCGGGAAATCGGCGATGGCGGCTGTTTTCCGTGGATCGGGACGAACTCCACACTTGCTGATAACGTGCCCCAGAAACAAGAGCTCCTCATACGCAAACCTGCACTTTTCTGGCTTCAGTGTGAGTCCGGACAGCTTGATGGCTTGAAGTACAGCTTCAAGGCGCCGAAGATGCTCGTCGAAACTCGAGGAAAACACGACGACGTCGTCCAAGTACACAAGGCAAGTCTGCCACTTCAATCCTGCCAGTACTGTATCCATAACGCGTTGAAAAGTTGCAGGCGCTGAGCAAAGGCCGAAGGGCATCACCTTAAACTCGAAGAGGCCGTCCGGTGTTATAAACGCCGTCTTCTCTCGGTCTCGTTCGTCGACTTCGATTTGCCAATAGCCAGTCTTGAGGTCCATTGACGAGAAGTACTTGGCGTTGTGGAGCCGATCAAGGGCGTCGTCTATTCGTGGGAGAGGATACACGTCCTTTCTTGTGATTTTGTTCAGGCGGCGATAATCGACGCAGAAACGTAGGGTCCCATCCTTTTTCTTCACTAACACCACGGGGGATGCCCACGGACTCTTGGAAGGCTGGATAATGTCATCTCGCAGCATTTCATCAACTTGTCTCTTCATTGCCTCACGTTCTCGCGTCGAAACCCTGTACGGACTCTGGCGGAGTGGTCTGGCATTTTCTTCGGTTATGATTCGATGTTTCGTGATTGGGGTCTGCCGAATTTTTGATGACGACGAAAAGCAATCTTCGTATTGCAGGAGCAGGGCCTTGAGCTGTTCTTGCTTATCATTCGGAAGTCTGGGATTGACGTCGAAAGCTATGGGAGGGGCTCGGTTCCTCTGAGCAGGTTCCGCAGAATCGGCGAGGGCGAAAGCACTAGTGGCTTCGACAATTTCTTCGATGTATGCGACCGTTGTTCCTTTGTTCACATGTTTGTACTCATTGCTGAAATTCGTGAGCATAACCGTTGCTTTGCCTCCCCGCAGCTCTGCAATTCCTCTTGCGACGCAAATATTTCGGGTGACCAACAGATGCTGACTGCCTTCAACGACGCCTTCCAAGTCAGGTGATTTAGGAGCGCCGACTGAAATAATGACGCTTGAGCGAGGCGGAATGGTGACTTGTTCTTCCAGCACATTCAAGGCATGGTGTCCTGACGGCGTGCGCGGCGGTAGTGCTTCTTCTGTGGATAATGTTATCGACCTTGTTTTTAGGTTGATGACAGCACCATGGAGGCATAAGAAGTCCATGCCAAGGATGACATCTCTCGAGCAACGCTGTAGGACTACGAAGTCTGTAGGATAAATACGGCCGTTAATGGTGACTCTCGCTGTGCAGATTCCTGCAGGCGTTACGAGATGACCTCCGGCTGTGCGGATTTCAGGGCCTTTCCAAGCTGTCCTAACTTTCTTTAACTTCGCGGCGAACGACCCACTGATGACAGAATAGTCGGCTCCAGTATCGACGAGAGCGGTCACACTGTGGCCGTCGATAAGAATGTCGAGGTCGCTAGTTCGCCGTCTCGCATTACAGTTAGGGCGTGGCGTCGGGTCACGGCTGCGTCGGCTTGTTCCGCTGCTTTCATGTTGCGTCGTCCGGCCACCTTCGGTAAGTGAGCTTTTGCCTTCAGGGCTTTTCCTGGTTGGAGTTGTGTTCAAAAAGCTCCGTCGCGTCGGCGTCGTCGTCGGAGGATCTTCGGTAGTTCGTCGCACAGCAACCGCACCTCCATCGGTTGCTGCCCTTAGTTTCCCGGATACGGGCTAGGAGACCGGCCCCGCGTTGGGCCAGAGTACTGCCGGGGGTGTGGTGACATGCGGCGGCTGGGCGACGGCGAACGGGAAGGACTACGTGGTGTCCATTGAGTTCCTGCCAGGTAGTCGGCGATGTCACGTGGCCGATCTCCTGGCTGCGGACGCGGTGCATTGACGGCGAAGCCACGCAGTCCCATCTGTCGGTACTGGCAACGGCGGTATGTGTGCCCGGCCTCGCCGCAGTGGTAGCAGAGCGGGCGGTTGTCAGGTGCACGCCAAACGTCCGTTTTTCTCGGTGCACTGCGCTGGCCCGCTGGGGAACGGTAGGACGTCGGTTGGGGTGGTGGCGGCGGTGGCGTCTGGCGACGGAAGTGTGACGGGGCGGCGTTTTGGCGTGGACGGGGAGGAGCGCTGTGGCGCACTGCAGCGGCGTAGCTCATAGTTTCTGGCTCGGGCGGCGGTGTTTCGGGAATTCGAAGCGATTGCCGGACTTCTTCTCGCACAATGTCGGCGATTGAATCCACTTGAGGCTGCGCCGAAGGCAACAGTTTGCGCAGCTCTTCCCGCACGATCGCTCGGATCGTTTCACGCAGGTCGTCGGAGTCACTGGCTTGAGCAGCAGCGCATTCTGGAGTCAGGCGACGATTATACTGTCTGGTGCGCATGTCCAGCGTTTTTTCGATGGTGGTCGCCTCGGATACAAATTCTTGGACGGTGTTCGGTGGGTTCCTCATTAGTCCCGCGAAGAGCTCCTGTTTGACACCTCGCATGAGGAAACGAACTTTCTTTTCCTCAGGCATGTCTGGGTCAGCGTGACGGAATAGGCGGGTCATCTCCTCTGTGAAAATTCCAACCTTTTCGTTTGGTAGCTGAACCCGGGTCTCGAGTAGAGCAGCGGCCCTCTCTTTGCGAGCGACGCTTGCGAACGTTTGAAGAAATGTGCCGCAGAAGACATCCCACGTTCGGAGCGTGGACTCCCGATTCTCTATCCAGGTCCTTGCGGTGTCTTCCAGGTAGAAGTACACACGACGGAGCTTTTCTTCGTTGTCCCAGTGGTTGAGGGCGGCCACACGGTCGTATGTTTCTAGCCAGGTTTCCGGGTCTTCAAACGATGAGCCATGGAACGTTGGTGGTTCCCTGGGTTGATGAATGACGATCGCGGGCTGGGACGCTCCGGTTGTCATTGTCGCTGCCGTCGAGGTCATGGTCTTGGTCTTCCGCGGCTTGTCTTGTAGCAGGCCGTACTCCGGTGGAAGACCTTGCTGTCGGTGGCTCGTTCGCTGCTCTTGGTTGGCGTCGGTGTCTTCTCCGCGAAGGGGGCTGGGTTCACGGCTTGACGGGGGCGTCCGGTACATGAACGAAGCAGCACCTCCACCAGATGTCACGGGGTCGTGACGAGGCCAAAGACAGAAAACTTAGTGTTGGGATTTAACTGTTTATTTGGGCGAACCTGTGCCCGGTAAAGGGAAAGTCTAATTACAGCAGCAGTCTTGCACAGATAGCAGTCTCGGACTGATAGCGGCGAACGCAGCGTCGGCCTTCGATCAACAACTGACAAGCGGCGAAGCGCGTCGGCATTTATACCCTTGCCGTCGAATGTTCTAGCGTTATCGCTGGCGGTGGCGTGGGTTCCAGAACAATCTGCACCGTTCGCACAGTGGGCGTGATCTTATCGAAATAATCTACTACAGTCCGGAACACTCTAGAAACCTGCAGGCGCGGCTTGCGCCGAGAATCGTGCGGTGCTTCGGAACGATAACAAAAACTTGTGAAATGGAACGTGGCAATATATATATTGCCACAGCTCGACCATCGCAGAAGACGCGTACCACAATTCGCGTTCGTAAAAGCCGTCAAGCAAGTAGCAAGAAAGCCGCGCCATGGAACGCCGTCCTGCACGCGCCACGATGCTACGCCATGGGACTGGCACGAGACTCGATGGGCAGAAGAAGAGACCGACGAAGTTGGAGTCAGCGAGCGCAGGCATTTTTTGGCTGACCATTTCTAGCTTTGAGTTTACGGGCACAAGTTCGCCCTAAATAAAGAGTTTATATAGTACCAGGTGCTATATTTATTCGTAACAATCTGTTGGAGGTGCTGGGTATGATTCCAAGCCCACCACAGGCAAGGGAGAGAAGCCCAGATCCCAGAAGATTGGAGCCAGCAGAATTTACACCTGTGCACCAACGCACGAGTCGCCGACTACGTGGTCAGCAGCCCGAGTTTGACCCCCTAATTGACTCATCAAGACCTGTCGAGACCTCAAACAAGCGTCACTGCGATGGCCACCCAGTCGATGCCATCTCCATCTCACCTCATTGTGGATTCGCCACGTACACCAGAGGTCTTCCACGGTGAGACCTTTGAAGACGCCGAGGACTGGCTTGAAGGCTTCAAGCGCGTTGCACGTTTGAATGGTTGGGACGAAGCCCGAAAACTTCGTTACGTTTACGTCGCCCTGCAAAATTCGGCGCGTACGAGGTTTGAGAACCACGAAGCGTCCTTGCTATCGTGGGACGACTTCCGACGAGAGCTAATCGCAACCTATCCGAACACGGACCACAAAGAGAACGCAGAGGCTGCTCTTCAGGCGAGGAACCAACGGGATAACGAGAGCGTGGCCATGTACATAGAAGACATGTCACGGCTCTTCCGCCGAGCCGAGGAGAAGAAGTTGCGGCACCTAATGCGCGGAGTAAAAGAAGAAATTTTTGTAGGCCTGGTGCGTAATCCACCGCGAACTGTGGCGGAGTTCCGGTCCGAGGCAACGACCATGGAAAGGACACTACAACAACGTGCGCGACTGTACAACAGAGACTTCAGCGTCTCTTCAGTCAGGGCGGAGTCAACAACTCTCCCCACCAACGTTGACGTCCTCCGGGAAATGGTGAGGGCTATTGTTAAGGAGGAGCTCCAGAAACTGCAACTCCCCCAAAGTCCTCCAGCGATGCCCTCAATCGCGGACGTTGTACGTGAAGAAGTGCGGCAAGCAATTATTCAACCGCAGCCTCAGGTGCCACACCACACGCAACCGGAACCTCAGCCACAGCTGTCGTACGCGCAAGTCGTACGGCAAGACATGAGACGCCCGAGCTTTGCACAAGCTCCCGTTATGCCACCGACCTTTCCTCGCAGTACGCCACCGCCGATGCCAGAAGCGGGACCCCGCAAAAGTGATGTATGGCGCACGGCATACCGGCGGCCCCTCTGCTACCACTGTGGGGAGGCAGGTCATCTTTATCGGACATGGCACTACCGTCGGGTCGGGCTACGTGGCTTCCCAGTGAATGCACCCTGCCCTCGTAACGGTGAGCGCCCTTACGAAAGCGAAGAATATTTATCTTCGCGCTATGCCTATCCAAACACTCAGCGACATGAATCGCGGTCGATTGCACCAATGCGCAATAGGTCGCCGAGTCCACACCCATCATCTACTTTCCCGAGGCGTCGTTCACCAAGCCCGCGACGGGAAAACCAGAACCAGCGACCTGTGGAGGCTGCGCCGCTGATTTTCGGAAAACTGAAAACCCTCCATCGCTAACCGGATCAGACGACGACACTGACACAACGACGGACAAACGCAGTAACGATAACGTGACATCCGAGCTACAAGTCAGAATAGACGACGTCGAAACCATAGCGGTAATAGACACAGGTGCAGACTACTCAGTAATAAGTAGCATGCTCGCAAAGAAGCTGAAGAAAGTGCTCACTCATTGGACCGGACCGCAGATACGCACCGCCGGCGGGCATTTAGTCAGCCCCGTAGGATTGTGCAAAGCAAGAGTGGGAATAAGAGGCCATGTGTACGTCTGCAGTTTTATTGTTCTCCCTGAATGTTCCCATGAGGCAATTCTGGGCATGGACTTTCTGCAAGCAAACAGTGCCATCATCGACTTGCAGAAATCCCAAGTTTCTTTCTCTACAGAGCACGCTGTTGCCATGTGTCATGCGGAGCAACCAATTGTTTCGTCACTTCCTACTGTGGATGAAGGTGTGACAGGTCCGCCACATAGCAGCATGAAAGTTTCTGTGAAAAACGACGTTTTTTGTGAATATGACGGACTAGCTGATGGAAATATCCAACTGCTACTCACAAAGGGGATACGCGTGGTGAGAAGTCTAGTGAACCTGCGGAACGGATATACTGATGTGCTATTGACTAACTTTACCAACGAGGTACAGCATGTGGTGAAAGGAGCAGCCACAGCATCTCTTCATGACTACGTGCAAGCCTCAGATGTTTGCACCAAAGATAAAGTGCCCACAACGCCCTCAACTGTGGACAGGGTCCTCGAGAAAATAGATATTGACCAACAGTTTTCATCTCTGCAGAAAGACCAGATTGTGGAGTTGATCAAGGAATTCGCAGAGTGTTTTTCCTCTTCATCGAAAGTCGGAGGTACTCCTGTAGAAAAGCACCGCATTGTAATCGAAGGGCACGTTAGACCAGTATGTCAGCATCCATACCGAGTAGCTCCAAAAGAAAGGGGGGCGATAAAGAAGCAAGTACAGGAGATGCTCGACGACGATGTCATACAGCCCTCCAAAAGCCCATGGACATCGCCGGTAGTACGGGTGAAGAAGAAGGACAACACCATGCGGTTCTGTGTTGATTACAGAAAACTCAAACTCGTCACGAAGCGAGACGTGTATCCACTCCCACGAGTCGACGATACGTTGGATAAACTGCGCAATGCTCACTTTTTTCATCGTTGGATCTAAAGAGCGGGTACTGGCAAATAGAAGTCGACGAACGAGATAGGGAAAAGACGGCGTTTGTGACACCCGACGGACTCTACGAGTTCAAAGTACTACCATTTGGTTTGTGTTCTGCTCCCGCTACCTTCCAGAGGATGATGGACACTGTGCTCTCCGGCCTCAAATGGCAGTCATGTCTTGTCTATCTGGATGACGTAGTAATTTTTTCCACTACGTTCGAGCAGCACGTACAGAGATTGAGAACAGTACTGGACGCTATTCGTATGGCTGCACTTACTATCAAACTCGAAAAGTGCCACTTAAGGTTCCGGGAGCTTCGGTTTCTCGGGCACATTGTCAGTTCTCACGGTGTCCGCCCAGATCCGGATAAGATCACTGCGGTTGAAAATTTCCCAAGGCCAAGAGACAAGAAAGCTATGCGACGTTTCCTGGGGCTTTGTGCCTACTATAGGCGCTTTGTTCAAAATTTCTCCAAGATTGCGTAACCACTGACACGGCTTACTAAAGAAGGTGTGCCATTCATATGGCACCAAGAGCAAGAAGACGCCTTCTCTGAGTTACGACGGCGTTTGCAGTCACCTCCCATACTTGCTCATTTTGACGAAGATGCCAAAGCAGGCATTCATATGGACGCCAGCAACGTTGGCCTCGGTGCTATTCTTGTTCAATGGCAGAACGGGGAAGAAAAAGTTATTGCTTACGCAAGCCGCACTCTATCGAAAGCTGAGTATAGTTATTCAGCTACGGAAAAGGAATGTCTCGCAGTTATATGGGCCATCAGTAAGTTCCGTCCATATTTATACGGTAGACCATTCCGAGCCATCAGTGACCATCATTCATTGTGCTGGCTTGCGAACCTCAAGGATCCTTCCGGAAGACTTGCTAGATGGAGCCTGCGTCTACAAGAATACGACATCACCGTAGTCTACAAGTCTGGCCACAAGCACAATGACGCGGATTGCTTGTTCACGAGCACCAATCCAGAACTCGTCTCCTGAGCATGAACAAGACTTCGCATTTCTTGGAGCTGTGAATGTGTCGGAGATGGCTCATGATCAACGAATGGACCCAGAATTACTTCTGCTCATTCAATACTTAGAGGAGCAGCAAGTCGAAGTACCGCGTGTTGTCGTCCGTGGACTACGTTCCTACGTCCTCCGCAACAACGTTCTCTACAAGAGAAACTTTCAACACACCGGTGAAACGTTCCTACTGCTGATACCATCATCACTGCGAGCGGAAATTTTAAAAGCGTGTCATGATGACCCATCGGCAGGTGATTTGGGCATTAGTAGGACTTTGGCAAGAATCCGCCGGAGATATTACTGGCCGAAATTGATGGATTCAGTACAGCATTACGTAAGATCATGTCGAGAATGCCAAAGACGCAAAGTACCACCCCTAAAACCAGCAGGTCTTTTGAAACCGATAGAACCACCGACTGTCCCGTTTGAGCAGGTAGGAATGGATTTGCTAGGACCGTTTCCTATGTCATCGTTTGGGAAGCGCTGGATAGTTGCAGCAACCGACTACATGACCCGGTATGCCGAGACGTCATCTCTCACAAAAGGAACGGCAAATGAAGCGGCTCAGTTTTTTGTGACCCAGATAGTGCTGCGACTTGGCGCATCTAAAGTTATTATAACTGATAAAGGAACTGCGTTCACTGCCAGGCTAGTACAGTCTGTCATGAAACTAACGCACAAGAACTAACGCAGAAGAACTACCTGAAACTAACGCAGAAGAACTACCGCATACCATCCGCAAACTAACGGGTTAACTGAAAGGCTGAACAGGACGCTTGCTGACATGATCGCGATGTATGTGGGCGTCGAGCATCCGACTTGGGACACCATATTACCGTATGCTACATTTGCATACAATACCGCAGTACAAGAGAACACCCACTTCACGCCATTTCAACTTGTTTATGGTCGGACAGTAATAACGACATTAGACGTGATGCTGCCTGTCAACAGCACGAATGAAGAGGACCCTGACATAAGCGAATATGTAGAAAGGGCAGAAGAGGTGCGACAACTAGCACGGAACCGCATCATTCAACACCAGAACGTCGACGCGCACCGTTACAATCTAAGACGAAGGGACGTTCAGTACTCCCCTGGAGACCAAGTGTGGGTCTGGATGCCTGTACGTTCACGTGGCCTATCAGAAAAGCTTATGCGGCGCTATTTTGACCCTTACAGGGTTCCTCGTCAGCTAGGCCCATTAAACTTCGAAGTGATCCCTGAAGGTCAAGTATGCACAACACGACGCAGGAATCTCCCGGAAGTTGTACATGTAGTACGTATGAAACCGTACTACGACAGGAACTGACCCATGTCGTCTAACACAAGGACAAGTCCTATTGTTTAGAAACTGTCAGCCGGCTCTACGCATCGCGGCGATGCGTGCTAGGAGGGGGACTAATGCCACAGCTCGACCATCGCAGAAGACGCGTACCACAATTCGCGTTCGTAAAAGCCGTCAAGCAAGCAGCAAGAAAGCCGCGCCATGAAACGCCGTCCTGCACGCGCCACGATGCTACGCCATGGAACTGGCACGAGACTCGATGGGCAGAAGTGACCGACGAAGTTGGAGTCAGCGAGTGCAGGCATTTTTTGGCTGACCATTTCTAGCTTTCAGTTTACGGGCACAAGTTTGCCCTAAATAAAGAGTTTATATAGTACCAGGTGCTATATTTTTTCGTAACAATATATATATATATATATATATATATATATATATATATATATATATATATATATATGTAGGTCAGCCCCGCAACGCGCGAAAGAGTTGGTACGTTACTGGCTGCAACGCAGACGTGCGGTCGTGCCTTTAGGCGGTTCCAAGTCAGCGCGAGCGTGTTTATAAATGTATTGCATTTATTGCGGTGGAAATTAAAGTTCAATCGTGGAGCATTTCTATATACGGAGGGGTATTTACATAATGGAGGAATGACTGATAGAGCTGGAATGTGCGCAAATTTCTTCGGCTAGAGTTAATGTATATGCTACCTATAAGTAGCATATAAGGTAGCTTATACAGTGACTCTTTGTTGGGCTTTTACGGCCGCTCGTTTCCCAACATGAAGAATCCGAGGAAGGCGGTGACCACTGCTCCCGCGAGTCAGGTGACTCGCTATCTCAGTGTCCTGCCCGCATGAGCGGGCGCAGAAATCGGGTCACTCGTTGATGAGGGGCATTGGCGAAATGTCCTATGGGGCGTACCGTCCTATGGGGCGTACCACACGATGGTGTACCCTGCCTACGCCTCGAAGACTCTGATCTGTAACACAAGGCGAGAAGATAGAGTCCGGAGAAGAGGGAAGTTGAGGCTCTGGGGATAAGATGGCCGATGAGATGAACATCGTTCGGAGTTAATATTTTCGTTCAAGTTCTGGCGCCGTGAGAACCGCTACAGTAACGTTGTCTCATGCCTTTGAAACCCACTCAACAGAGAAAAGGGTCCTCGTAGCCCATCCACAGCGAACTGCCTGAACCGCCTGAAAAATGGGTGACAGCAGCCAGTACACCGGAATGGAAACGCGGTGCTCTCTGCTTCAGATTAGGCGCCGATATCGAGCTGAAAGCATTCCGGCAGACAGGTTCACGCACAGTGGCGTCTGTCACAATGAATTCCAGAGCTAATTAAAAAGTAATGACTGAGGGAAAAATTTTGCTGTAGTGGACTTCGTTATAGCGAGAGTCAAACAACATATAACAAAGCCTGACATAATGAAATATCGGTTATAACAAAGGCAATGAGGACTAGTCTTGCTATAGATATGGTGTTAGGAATATATCTTTATAACAAACTTTCGGATAAAACAAACTTATTTTCGGGAACGATGCAACTTAGTTATAATGAGGTCTGAGTGTATTTGATTCACATTTGCCTCAAACCTCAAACTTACTGTTTGCCTATCCCTAGACTTGAATTTTCGCTTGAAAGTATTGAACTGCAACTTCTGCTTAAGTGAAGAAACTAAAACTTATTATAATGCTCATGATTTCTTGTTCTCTCTCTGCAGGTAAACACGCAAAGAATTGCAAAGAAGGTGGGGAAAAAATTAAAATGCCTGATGGCCTCCTTGCGCTGCTTCCGACGTAGTACCTCTGACAGGGACAACAAATTTCCAGCTTGTTTCTGTGCTTCTTATTTTTAATTGTGCTATTGTAGTGTACATAGTGAAGATCATTAGGCTTACCTTATTCTGCACTTTGCAGACACTCGCCTGGTAGGAACGTGTTGTCTTAACCCTTAAGAGATTCCGGGAATAGAATAGAATAAGCTAACAGAAAGACCACGCATGAGTAATCGCAGCCAAGAGAAGCCAGAGACACACTGTGTATTTTTTCACGCAAAGGAATCTTGCTAAAAAAACGTATGCATTTCTACGCGTAACTGAGGATTGTGCTTGAGGCCCACCAATGCAAACCACCGCTGCGACTAAAACTGGAATCGTAACTGTGGTGTGCTGTAAATGTTTTGTGTAAATTTCTCTTTTGTGTGTGGTGCAACAAAAAGTTCCAGCACAAACATTTGTTATGCTGTTTGCCTTGTGAGAAAGTTTCCGTTCATTCATTTGTTGTGTTTTTTTTCAATATGGTATGTAATAATAAATATTGGGGTTCAAGGGAACATGTGTCTGTCACAGACGGCCATTTTTGGCGACACCGCGTCACGGCATTTAACGGGCGCCGTACTCCCTCACTGACCGTGAGAACGGCGGGCGCATGAAAGGGAGCCGAGAAGTGCAGAATGGGCTGCTCTTCTTAGAACGTCGCCGCCGACGATTGATCATTTTGTAACTGCGGCGGCGTCTGCAAGGTCGTAGAAGGCTGCGATGTACCCCGAACAAGGATTAGACTACGAGACGCACCGGCTGAGAGCCAAACGGTTTGACAGTTCCCACGGGGAAAAGCGTAGGAAAACCTCTGGTGGCTAAGCCGTATGACACCAACCCAACAGGTTGTCACTCTCGCTAGTTGAGGGCCCTCTCCTAATTAAAAAGTGAAGGGGTCAAAATATTTTTGGGGCGGAGTTTCCATCAATTAAACGCGCATGATTGGACCCATGTAGAGGTCTCTTGTCCCCAAGGAAGAGAGCGAGGAGACACGAGGGGGATTTAAGCGCAGGATTTTGCCCTGCTAGGCAGACTAGTCGCTGACCAACATGGTGTAGAAACAGATCAACAAGCATCTCTTCTAGAAATTTTTAGTGTGGCTCTTTATCGGCTGGCCACCTTAACTTAGCCGTTCGTCTAGTTGTGACGCGATATTACCGTCTGCAACGTAGACATCGGGACTTCGCCTCGAGTTAGCTCAACCTGCTCGATGTCACCTGCAAGCACTAGCCTCCCGGAGCCACCAGCGTTGCAACACCGCCGAAATCGCAGTCGTGCCAAAACTCTGTTCGACTTCTCGCATCCGATCGTCGGGGCGCAACGCGGCCGGCCATCACACGTATGCCTTCACCTGTTTATATCTTCGAACTTTCTCCCCCGTAGTCTATTGGTGTTAATTTGTGTAGTTTGTAATAGTTCTCTCGCGTAGGCTGATTTATTGTTTTTATATGTATCTTTAGTTGCATCAAGTGTTGTTGTATTTTGTTAGTTGTATTGAAGGGTTGTATTAGATCCCGTGTGCTGCAATATCACTAGAGCAAAGCTTGTTTTGTTTTCTCACGTCTCTGCTTGCGTACGGAACGGACCAACCTGCTGTCATTCCCGTCGCCGACTTCACGCTGGCGACGCTAGAGTGGCAGCTTGTAACATTGTCGAAAAACAGGGTTTTTCGAAAAATCATGTGTTTTTTTTTCTACTGATTTATTTGCGGGGTTTAACGTCCCAAAACCACGATTTCATTATGCGAGACGCCGTAGTGAAGGGTTGTGGAGATTTTCACCACCTGGAGTTCTTTATGGTGCGCCCATATCTGAGCACACGGGCCTACAACATTACCGCCTCCATCAGAAATGCAGCCGCCGCAGCTTACTTGCTTTCACAAGTACAATGTATTTCCACAACAAGAAACTGAATATTGTAATTAAACTCAAATTAGGTTAAAGTCACTCTTAATAAAACCAAAAGAGCTTTTGTCGGCAGTTCCCTAGGAATTGACACCCGGCTGCTTACCATTTTATTTCGCATGGGAAGTTCACTAAAGGCACATGCTGAAAATCACAATGATTGTCAATCTCTCCTTATAGAAGAAAAAATATTTTAAAACACACTTTTGCCGGAATAATGAGCTTTTACTCATGAAATACGTCTTAAAGGGCCCGCAAACCACCTCCGATATCTTTCAAAACATTTCAAATAAACACGCGCATCGTGCGCAGAATGCCGTAGCGATCAACGATTCTACAAGTGGTAGGGCTACAATTCCTGTTTCCCTCTTTCTTTGCCTTAGCAAAGCTCTTTCAAGAAACAATCCGCCTTTCTTTCAGGGCCTTCGCGTGATGCGCCGTTCGATTGTCCATGCTAGCCACAATTACGTTGCGATTGGTCGAGCAAGAAGAGCCTACGACTCCCGCTTAGATTAATAGCATCTGTCCGTACTTCTTGATGCATTCTTTGGGAGAGGATACCATGGAGGGAAGCGCAACAGAGAGCGAGAAGTAATTTTTATACAAATCCTGCAATAAAATAAAGTTCATTTTATTGGGGCCGATCGAATTTTACTTGTGTGGTTATACAAGGGAAAAAAAGAGAAAGGTGAGCCCGGTATCTGTCAGCATATATTGTTTGCAATGAACCGGAAACAATCGATCACTTTCTTTTCACATGCCGCCGCTTCGCCTCACTGCGCCGAATAATTCTTGAAAGACCGATTGGTATGCTCGGATTGCCAGTCAATACATCCACCCTATTATCGTTTGGAGCCAGTCAGTTGGGTGTGGGCCACAGTGCTATTCTGTCAGCGCTACATAAATTCATTCAGGCAACCGGAAGCATACGCTGCTAGTGGGACTGCCAGATATATCCAATTTTCTCCCTCCCCCTTCCTCATTCTTGTTATTTGTTTTATATATTTTGGTTTATCGCATTCTTCTGCGATTTTTTCACGTTTTTTCAAAGGAACAATATTATTGTTCCTAATTTCTCTTCATTATTTTTAGCAAGCGTTGTAAAAAATGATCTATTATGAGGTACAGTGTGGCCAATCTTCTGGTGGGTATGAGCCAAGATCTCCTAGGAGACAAGACAAGACAAGTCTGCATATGGTGCGACACCTCAACAGTAGCTCACAAGGGATGGGGTAAGGAGGAATTAAAAGGATAGGATTAGAAGGTATGTATATATATATATATATATATATAGTGATGAGTGAGACAGAGAACAAGAGACTACACCCGATCCTGGGCCAGCTGTTCTTGTTCTGCCTCTTTTTCCTCTACCTTTCCTTAGCTGCCCACGCGCCCGAGCCCCAGCGTCTTTCATCGTCTTGACACTCGGCCATGACTGCAAGCGCGGAGCTGGTGGCAAAGTTTCTGGTTGGTAGGCTTGGCTGCATCGTGGTGGTCGTCCCGAACCACAATGCAACATGGAGTGACGGTCTGGGGGAAGCGTCTCTGTTGGACACACTCACTGCCTCGAGCCAATTGGTCTACGCCAAGGTGCGCCTCTGCTTGAAGATATGTCAGGGTGTATTCTGGTGGGCGGCATTGGCTGGCTCGCACAGGCTGGTCATGGCCACGGTGCGTCTTACGCTGAAAGTAAGGCGATGATGTCTCTGGTGGACGCCATTGACTTTGTCGTGCCGGTTTTTGTGTCTTGCATAGAAAGTCGGGCAACGATGGCTCTAGTGGACGCTATTGAGTGTTTCGCAAAGGTCGTCTTCGGCCCGCAGGCCCGGAGCCCTGAGTTGCCATTACCGTCTCTGGCGGGCGGTATTGGCTGTGTCTGTGGAGTCTCTCTCGCGTACGCCATGACTCGCCTTGCGGGGCTGTTGAACACTCTGATGGGCGACCTTGGCTGTCTCGAGGTGGCCGCAGCAGCAGGCAATTCAGTTGGCGCGGTTTGCGGCACTGGTCTTCATTCCCGTCGGCGTTCTGGACAGGCTGCGATTCCCGGCCATCATGCTTTGACGCAGGAGCCTCTGCGCTGACATTTTTGGCTCCACTTGTTCTGTGGCCACAAGGAATCAAGATGCTCCTTGGTTGTTCTGTACCGCGGCGTCCATACAAGTTAACGCCACCATAACTGCACATCATGCTGCAGACACCAGGGGCGTACGAAGGCCTCACCTCGCTGCTATCACTGGGAACTGTTGGTATCGTAGGCAGGTAGGGTGTGTCATGTCGTGACCCATCCAGCAGGACAGGGGTGAACGACTCCACTTGCCCAGGAGGTGTCGGGTTCGAAGGCCGCCATGTCAATTGCTGAGGCTCGAGGGTGGTCTTGTTGCCTGTTGTCAGACTGGAGGACTGCGATGAGACATCGAGCTGCCGCCCCACTTGAGCTCGATATATGGTAGTGGGCGCGTTGGCGAAGGGTCCAGCTACCTTGTGCTCCTCTGTATCTCCCCCCCCCCCACGAAAGAGGACGGTGTGGCCGATGGCTGACACGAATTTGGTCCGGTACCAGCGACGAGTCTGGAAGCTCATGTGGAGAACTGGAGTGCTCAGCTGGATTCTCGACGGAACCCTTCTTGGACTCCATCCTCGGTACTGGTCAGGTTGGACTGGGTGGTGGAAGGGAGATCGGAGAGTGTCCAGCCGAAGGCAGCTATGAGCTTGGAACTCCACTCCACCCAGGACTTCTGCTTGAAGCCTTCATACCGGTGCCACGCCGCTGCACCTTCCCGAAGACGGTCTACAGCCACAGTCCATTTCTGAGATTTCGTCCAGGCCTCACGCAATGCTATCGCGTTGACGGTTGCCACCCAGCTGTCGGCGTCGTTCCGGACCCCGTATATTCCGGTAGTTCACAGACGGCTGGTGATTATGAGGTGGCAGGTGGCAACGCAGAAATCACCAACGCGAAGCAGTCGAGCTGGTGTGAGAGCTCGATCAGAGAAGACCGAAGCTGCCTGCGTTGGTCCGGTGTGCTTGCCTCAAGGTCGCATGAGGCAGCTACATCCAATACTGCGTCACACAATGCTGGCAGCATTGTGGCAGCTCGCTTGGCAATATATATATATATATATATATATATATATATATATATATATATATATATATATATATATATATATATATATATATATATATAATCAGCAGCAGCAGCAGCAGCCTGACTACGTCCCCTGCAGGACAAAGGCCTCTCCCATATTCCGCCAGTTAACCCGGTCCTGTGCTTGCTGCTGCCAATTTATACCCACAAACTTCTTAATCTCATCTGCCCACCTAACCTTCTGTCTCCCCCTAACCCGCTTCCCTTCTCTGGGAATCCAGTTAGTTACCCTTAATGACCAGCTGTTATCCTGTCTACGCGCTACATGCCCGGCCCACGTCCATTTCCTCTTCTTTATTTCAACTATGATATCCTTAACCCCCGTTTGTCCCCTAATCCACTCTGCTCTCTTCTCTTCTCTTAAGGTTACACCTACCATTTTTCTTTCCATTGCTCGCTGCGTCGTCCTCAATTTACGCTGAACCCTCTTTGTAAGTCTCCAGGTTTCTGCTCCGTAGCTAAGTACTGGCAAGATACAGCTGTTATATACCTTCCTCTTGAGGGATAGTGGCAATCTACCTGTCATAATTTGATAGTGCTTGCCGAATGTGCTCCACCCCATTCGTATTCTTCTAGTTACTTCAATCTCGTGGTTCGGCTCTGCGGTTATTACCTGCCCTAAGTAGACATAGTCTTTTACAACTTCAAGTGCACTATTACCTATCTCGAAGCACTGCTCCTTTCCGAGGTTGTTGTACATTGCTTTCGTTTTCTGCAGATTAATTTTAAGACCCACCTTTCTGCTCTCCCTGTTCAACTCCGTAATCATGAGTTGCAATTCGTCCCCTGAGTTACTCAGCAATGCAATGTCATCGGCGAAGCGCAGGTTACTAAGGTATTCGCCATTAACTCTAATCCCTAACTGCTCCCATTCTAGGCTTCTGAAAACCTCCTGTAAGCACGCGGTAAATAGCATTGGGGAGATAGTGTCCCTATGCCTTACACCCTTCTTGATCGGTATTATCTTGCTTTCTTTATAAAGCACTATGGTAGCAGTTGATCCCCTGTAGATTTCTTCCAGAATGTTTATATATACTTCATCTATGCCCTGATTCCACAGTGTCTGCATGACGGCTGATATTTCTACTGAATCAAACGCCTTCTCCTAATCTATGAAGGCTATGTCTAGTGGTTGGTTATATTCTGAGCATTTCTCTATTACCTGATTGGTAGTATGAGTGTGGTCAATTGTTGAGTAGCCTGTTCGAAATCCTGCTTGTTCCTTTGGTTGATTGAATTCTAATGTTTTCTTTACTCTGTTAGCAATTACCTTTGTAAACAGCTTGTATACTACAGAGAGCAAGCTGATCGGCCTGTAATTCTTCAAGTCCTTGTGATCTCCTTTCTTATGTATTAAGATGATGTTAGCGTTCTTCCAAGACTCTGGTACTCTTCCCGTCAGGAGACACCTCGTAAACAGGGTGGCTAGTTTTTCTAACACAATCTGTCCTCCATCTTTCAGCAGATCTGATGTTACCTGATCCTTACCAGCAGCTTTGCCTCTTTGCATGCTCTCCAAAGCTTTCCTGACTTCTTCTATCATTACTGGTGGGGTGTCATCTGGGTTACTGCTAGTTCTTATAGTATTAAGGTCGTGGTTGTCTCCGCTACTGTACAGATCTCTGTAAAACTCTTCCGCTATTTTAACTATCCTATCCATATTGGTAGTTATTTTGCCTTCTTTGTCCCTTAGTGCATACATCCGACTTTTGGCTATCCCAAGTTTCCTCTTCACTGCTTCGACGCTTCCTCCGTTTTTCAGAGCGTGTTCAATTCTCTCCATGTTATACCTTCTTACATCGCATACCTTACGTCTATTAATCAACTTCGAAAGCTCTGCCAGTTCTATTTTGTCTGCTGTACTTGACACTTTCATGATTTGACGCTTCCTAATTAGGTTCTTCGTTTCCTGGGAAAGCTTGACAGTGTCCTGTCTAACTACCCTGCCTCCAACTTCCACTGCACACTCCGTAATAATACTCGTCAGATTATCATTCATTGTATCTACGCTAAGGTTGGTTTCCTCACTAAGAGCCGAGTACCTGTTCTGCAGCGACACTCTGAATTCCTGTACTTTCACTTTCAGTGCTAGCTCATTGATTGGCTTCTTGCGTATCAGTTTCTGTCGTTCTTTCTTCAAGTCTAGGCGAATTTGAGATCGTGCCATTCTATGGTCACTGCATCGTACCTTGCCAACCACTTCCACATCCTGCACGATTCCTGGGTGTACACTCATTATAAAGTCTATTTCGTTCTTATTTTCGCCATTAGGGCTCCTCCATGTCCACTTGCGGTTTTCTCGTTTTCGGTAGAAGGTATTCAAAATCCGTAAATTATTGCGTTCTGCGAATTCTACTAGTAGCTCTCCTCTGGCGTTTCTAGTACCGATGCCATAATCTCCTACTGCCTGGTCTCCAGCCTGCTTCTTCCCTACCTTTGCATTAAAGTCGCCCATCACTATAGTATACTGTGTTTTTACCTTATTCATTGCCGATTCCACGTCTTCATAGAAGCTTTCAACTGAAGCGTCATCATGGCTGGATGTAGGCGCGTAAGCCTGTACTACCTTCATCTTGTATCTTTTATTCAGTTTAATTACGATACCTACCACCCTTTCATTAATGCTATAGTATTCCTCTATGTTGCCAGCTATGTTTCTGTGAATTAGGAACCCCACTCCCAGTTCTCTTCTGTCCCGATAGCAAAGGACGTGCCCATTCTGTAGCACCGTATAGGCCTCATCTGTCCTCCTAACCTCACTGAGCCCTATTATATCCCATTTAACACCCTCTAGCTCCTCGAATAGTACAGCTAGACTTCCCTCACTAGATAAAGTTCTAGCGTTAAACGTTGCCAAGTTCAGGTTCCAATGGCGGCCTGTCCGGATCCAGAGATTCTTAGCACCCTCTGCTGCGTTGCAGATCTGACCGCCGCCGTGGTCAGTTGCTTCGCAGCTGCTGGAGACTGAGGGCCGTGAGTTATTTGACGTAAGCATGTGGGAGGTAGTAGCCAGATACTGCACCAGGGTGGCCAATCCTTCTCTGGTGAGGGAGTGCGTTCCCGGCGGTGGTTACCGGTGAGGCCGCACCCCAGGACTCATAATGCAGTTCCATCAACACGCGGATTTTTTTTTTTTATCCGGTTCGGAACTTCGCGGCACCGGGATTTGAACCACGGACCTCTTGCATGCGAGGTGGATGCTTTAACCACTATGCCATCGCCGCATCTATATATATATATATATATATATATATATATATATATATATATATATATATATATATATATATATATTTTGTGAGCACTGACTATGTACTTCATCTTCATCTGTATGACCAAACCATTGCTGTGATCATCATCGTATGTCACGCGGGGAGGCTCTCTGGCTCGTGCGTCTGGATTAAAAAAGGATAACCTGGTTGCTCCCGTACCAGATGGTGGTCTCATAAGTGGTGGAGCGTGCTTTGGTTCCCACGACCTCCTGCTCTACCCGTCACCCCTGGAGCTCCGGTCTGGTCGACGGTTGTGCCCTCAAGCAACAGCGATGGCAGAACCCAACCCGCCCGCTGCTGCAACCACTCCTTCTCAGCCACTTAGGCTTCACTACACCGTGAGTACCTTTCATCGAGACCCTCCGGTATTTTCCGACCTTCGCAACGAAGACGCCGAAGAATGGCTCGGCAGTTATGATCGAACCAGCGTTTGTAATTATTGGGACGAGGCGCACAAACTGCGCTACGTTCCTTTTTACCTCGATGGCGTCGCTAAAACCTGGTATTACAACCACGAGAGCGACTTCTCCAATTGGTCGGCCTTCACGGGGCATCTCCGTCAGGTATTTGGCACGTCTGCAGGATGTTCTGTAGTAGCGAAGCAGAAGCTCGCAACCCGCATCCATGGGGACGACGAATCGTATACGTCCTACATTGAAGATTGTGCTCGGCTCTCTGTCGCCGAGCACAAAATGACATGACGGAGGCCGATCGCATCCGACATCTACTAAAAGGTATCAACTCTGTGGCCTTCAATGCTCTCGTGATTCAGAATCCGACTACCGTCCGGGACGTCATCACTACATGCCAACGCCTGGACGCGCTTCATTCCATGCGCCTTCCACAGGCCTCCTGCGACGCTCGCTTTACCAAAGAGCATGAATTGCGGCCCTTATCTGCACAATTGTCAGAGAAGAACTTCACGGCCTTATTCCAGGCAACCCTACCGTTGCGTCTGTCCACACACCTCCTCCCAACCTGCGAGAGATAATCAAGGACGAACTGGCATCAATGACAAGCGCTGCACATGCCCCGTCTCCTGTGAGCTTCCCAGTGCTTTCGTACGCAGAAGTTGCATCGCGGGCCCCTGCACCAGTTCCAACCGTGCCTGCGTATGTCGGATGCGACCATGTGGCTGCGATGACAACGCAAGCGCCAAGGCCACGCCACTATTCTACATGGCGTCCTCCCCGCCCCATCTGCTTCTACTGTGGCATAAGGGGTCATATATCCCGTTTCTGCCGCCGCCGTCAGCAGGATGAACGACGTGGTTACTCGGCTTACGAGAGAGACTTTTCCCCGAGACCCGATGAATACGATCCCGCACTGTATCCATCCACCTTCCGTCAGTCGCCCTCCCCTCCACGGTCTCATGCTGGGCCTCATCCTTCTCGTTCATCTCGCCGCCGTTTTCCGTCACCGTTTCAGCGTACGTCATCACCCTTGCGTCCCGCTCCGATCTCTCGGGACTCGGAAATCTAGAAGGTGCAGTTTTTGGAGGGGAAACTGCTTGTCGTCGGAACGCTACAACTCCTCCGTCTCGTCCAGCTAATTTACTGCCTGTTTCTGTGGAAGGTGTTTTTGTTGACGTTCTTATAGACACTGGAGCCGCAATTTCGGTAATTGATCGTGAATTATGTTTTCGCCTGCGTAAAGTGCAAACTCCTTATGCCGGCCCCATGTTATGCGGTGCTAATGACAGTCCAATTCGCCCGACCGGGTTGTGCACTGCTCGTATTCTCATCGATGGAATCCGTCGTCACATACAATTGGCTGTGCTGTCTTCGTGCGCTCATCAGATAATCTTAGGCTGGGACTTCTTGTCAGCGGCGTCTGCTGTAATTTTGTGTGGTCGGCCCCTCATTCGTATTACGGACACTGAGCTTTCTTCTGCTGCCGACCTTTCGTCGCCCAACCTTGTGACAGCTGCGGATTTCCTCCTGCCTCCCGGACGAGAACGTGTCCTTACGATCAAGTCACGAGACATTCTAGATGGTGACGCTGTGGTTGCTCCTTGCCAGCGCTGCATTTTTCGAGGGATCACCATCGCATCTTGGTTAGTGCGGTTCTCCCGTGGTTATGCAAGCATCACGGCCTGCTACACGACGCCAGAACCACTTCTTTTGCCTGAGGGGACCACTGTTGCCAGCATTACCGAAGAAGCACCGCTTTGTGTCGTCACTGGTTCATCTGCTTCGTCATTCTCAAAGTGTATGCCAGCGGAAGATGCATTTCCTGCTCTCAAGGCCACTTTGTGTGAACATCTCAACCCAAACCAAAATGATGCCTTGCTAGCGTTATTAATGAAGCACAAAACTTGCTTTGACGTTTGTTCCGAAGGTCTGGGTCAAACAACAGTGACCGCCCATCGTATCGACACCGACGGATCCCGTGTGATTCGCCGCCGCCCTTACCGTGTGTCGGCTTCTGAGCGCAAGCTTATAGAAGAACAAGTCAACGACATGCTCGCGCGCAACGTCATCAGGCCTTCGACAAGCGCATGGTCTTCTCCTGTCGTACTAGTGGAAAAAAAGGATGGCTCGGTACGGTTTTGCATTGATTACAGATCACTCAACAAAATCACTCGTAAGGACGTCTACCCACTGCCTCGCATTGACGACGCTCTTGATACTTTACAAGGTGCCGAGTACTTTTCAAGTCTCGACTTGCGCTCCGGTTATTGGCAGATTCCAATGCACGAGTCTGATAAAGAGAAGACTGGGTTTGCTACGCCAGATGGGCTCTTTGAATTCAATGTAATGCCTTTCGGCCTGTGCAATGCCCCAGCCACATTCGAACGGATGATAGACACGCTACTGCGGGGATTAAAATGGAAGACCTGCCTTTGCTGGAAGACATGAAATGGAAGACACGTAGGGGAGTTGACGAGGGTGCCCGGCTGCAATACCGGGCACCCTCGTCGTCTACTAAGCTGGCGAGATCTTCGACACCCCGTCAACTCCCCTACGTGTACCAAGAGCTGGCCTGGTCCGTATGGAACTTTTTATTGTGACTTTCTTTTAACAGTAGCGTTCTTTTAGAACGTAGTACGTTTTATAGCTGTTCTCTTTTCATTCGCGTATCAGTGTTTGTTCCTCTTTTATTTTTGTGATCTCCTTGCCATTTTTCTTGTTTTAATAAATGCTTGTTCGTTTTGTATAAAATCTCCGTGTCTGCTCTACGAGTGCGTCGGTCAGGCTCATACATCACCACACGTGCAACATTTCGCGTATTTGTCTTTTGTCTATACCTGTTGTAGTGTTCTTTTATAGCATAGTTTTTTTATGTAGCTGTTCTTTCCATCACGTGAACTTAAGTGTTTTCCTCTCTATTGTTTTTGTAATCTCCTTGCCAATGCCCTATTTTGATTAAATGTTGTCTGCGTTCAATCCAATGTCCGTGTCAGCTCTAGGAGTGCGTCGATCGGGCCCATACATCACCACACGTGCAACCCCGCACTGGTCGACCGACCTGCAAACAAATTTGAGATGTACCTCTTCGAGGCCTTTCAGGCGTCGCAGGCCACAGCGTAAAGTGGAAGCCTGCGAGTCTGCCGCACGTCGATGTTGTCACACACCCGAAGTGTGTGACAGAGGGCTTCCGTGGCAATTGTCCTCCTGTACGCGATTTGTTCTTTTCCTCTATTTCAGGACGTCAACAGTGACGTCATAAAAATTTTCTGTTCGTGATTTATTTCTAGTGGGATGTCCGGCAACCGTCAATGGTAAAAGTGGCGCTGCCGCTGTCGAGAGCGAATACATAGGAGGTATAGAGAGTTTCCGGCGCCAGGTTAGATCGCAGCCCGCTAGCTCGTCGGCAAGCTGAGGAGCGCCTCCTATTATTTACAGAATTTAAAAAACAAGAACAGCGGTCCCCGAAGCTTTTACAGAGCTGTACTGTCAAGCAGCCACAATAAACCTTGAGCAGTTTTTTTTTGAAATAGACTGATACTGACGAACATTTCTGAAGACTGATACCAACGAACATTTCATTAACACTTAATGAGTGCTCACATGAGAAAAAAATTCGAGCAAGCCGTTTTGCGCATACACGTTCGATACTACGGTGAGGGGGTCTACAACAAAAAATTGTGATTGTATAGGGTTCATATAGGGTTCAATTGTGGCGTGTAGTAGTATCTTGTATCTGTATCTGCAATACTTCTTGCGTGAGTATCTTGTATCTTATTGCGAAACAATGTCAATGTCTCTGCGCACAGTGCGGCCCGGTCAGCCCCCATGTGCGCGCACGCACGCACGCACACACGCACATACACACACTCAGACAGAGAGAGGGAGAGCAAGGTAAATACTCGGCCACTGCAGCGCATGCGACCCACTGCTTGATGACGTGTAATCCACCGAAATTTTAAAAATCTTATCTCTTCCTCATTTTATCCGGCCTGACCTCACGTATCTCAGTTTCTTTTCAAGAGTGCGTACTGCATCGACCACGAACGTTTCTTTTTTTTTTTTAAACCTTCCCCAGACTGGAGCAACGGATGCACCCTCCACCCCATCCAAAACTCACTAAAGAAGACAGCGTGATTATAAGACGGCTGAAAAGCCACACGCGGATACACGTAATAATAATGTTGCCTCTACCGAACGACACGTGGCTACATGCGCCCTCTCTGCAGCGTTCTGGACGCCCCAGCACATTTGCTGCTGGAATGTTAGTGCCACGCAAACCAAGACATGCAACCAGAACGAGACGTGAACCAAGCACCGAAAAACGTACAACAGCCACCTCATCAAAACGTGGGAGGCCAAGCTCGTCCTCGAGGACCTGGAAGACCAGCGACAACTTGTCACCAGGGCCAAGAGCGCAGTCGAAGCCAGAGGGTCCCTGCACTCAAACCTTCGGGTGACATCGGGCATCGCTCGTAACAGTGATCTAAAATAAACGCTCATTTTTCTTTCTGTATCCTCCCCAATAATGAGTGTAACAATGCTTGCATGTCGGCTAAACGCTATGCGGCACACTTTTCAGTTCCGCAAACGTTTTCGACAGCGTATTTTAGGCATACATATATATAAGCTCGGTATTTTAACGGACATTTGTAGTTCGTAGTTTTCACAGAAATCTACAAGTTGTTGGGTGGCCGTGTTCGTCCCTTTAAACTCCTTCCAATTTTATCTATTTGACGAGAGCCTTCGTAAGCGGCTTCGACCAGACAGAACAGGCCACCAGCGCGCATTTTTCTGGTGATATGCTGAGACCTTGTTTTAACAAGTAGTTGGCAATCATAGTTGCTGCTTTTTGAAGCCGGGAACGTATCTGAGGACGTGTGACTGCCGAAGTCCAGACACAGATGTGGTCTGCTTATATTGAGATTTTAATGGTGCTTGCAAAGTATTCAGCAAGGCCAATTAGTGCAAGATTGAATAGCGTCGGGCTAAAAACTCCGCCTTCAGGAACACCCTTGGAAGTATAGCGTCACGTAGTTTGGCCATCTTCTGTTAACACGAAGAAAATTAAGACGTGCAATAGGTAGGCTTGCTTTAGGTGCTCACGGGAATACACCAAATCAGGGAATACAAGGTGATATGGGATAGACATCATTTGAGGGCAAGGAAGCTAGCAGCAAGATAAAGTTTGAGAAGCGATTGAAAGAAATGGGGAGGAGCGTTGGGCTAGGGAAGTTTTCAGCTACTTGTACATGAAGAATGTCGATACAAAATGGACAAAGCTAACCAGAAAATTGACTGATAAATACTTGGAAAACAGCAGGGGGCCAACTTTAAAAAAATTATCGGTTGAAAAGAATTAAGGTGAAGGAAGCCGAGACCGATATGTGGAGAATTGGCATGATTAAGAAGTCCGCACTAGAGATTTATCGAACTTTTAAGCAGGAAATTGCCAAGGCAAAGATCAATGATAATACTCGGGGTAGTTTTCTACTGTTTGAGACCAGGAAGGGAGTATTGCGAACCAAGACATATCAGGCCAAATGTGAAAGGTTCAGGTCGCTTCACTCCGAGCGAGAGAGAAGAAGCAGGAAGAAGCTTGATTCCAGCCCCGTTTGCCTCGTTCGGTGCCTCGTTCGGTGGAACTACCTGGTGTCGTTAGCTAGCAGATTTTATTCCGGTGCTTCCTGACTGCTTCAAGGGCACTTTCGGGCTTCCTCCTGTGGGGGAGCGGCCGGATCGGGCGGTGCTGTTAAGCCTATTAACCTGATGTCTCTTTCCTCTCTCGTCCAGGGATATTCTGCCTGGTCGGCTTCCCTTCCTAACAGTGATTCGCTACTCGATCTATTTTTGCGCAGTGGTCTGAAGAGCAGTCCTGTGGCCCTGGTTTCAACCAACAGCGAGTCTCTTTGCATGAAAAACCAGAAACTAATTCAGGAAGAACTCCGGAAGATTTCCGATCATTACGAAATGATTACTGAGTTGCGTCAATTTGGGCGTGGAGGCATCCTGTGCTGCTCGCCGGACCAGGCCTGCATCACAGATCTTCAAAATGCACAACGTTTGCCTCAAATCCGGTGAGCTGCTGCGTACCTGCCCATTTGGCCTGTGTGAAGGGACTGGTTCGAGGAGTGGACATGAGCCTTACACCACCCAAAATACTTGAAATGTTTGCGGCCGCAGGAGCAGTCTCTGTATTTCGATGCTCGCGTAACGTTGAGAACAAAAAGGTCCCCACAGAATCAGTGATTGTGACTTTCGTCGGCAGGGCTCGACCAACCGAAATTAAGGCATGGCCACTAATTTATCGTGTAGGTGCACTATCCCCTCGTCCACTGCAGTGCAAAAAATGCTGGAGGTATGGGCATACCATCAAGGGATGTAGATCGGATGTGAGGTGTCGCACATATTCTGACCAACATAAACCCGACGAATGTTCAACTCAAGAGGTGAGATGCTGTCTATGCAGAGGAAATCACGCGGCTGACGATGAAAGTTGCCCCATGAGGACATGTGAGTTGCAACTTCTAGAGGTCATCGAACAACAACGATGCTCCCGGCGTGAGGCCCGATCTATTCTTTCTGAGCGCTCACGTGGCTATGCCTCCGTTGCCAACCGGGCAAACCAGATGCTTGAGTCATCGTTGCCTGATTTAATAACATCAACGGTGGAAAAGGCCATGACGAAACTTATGGAATCTCTATTCGTGAGCCTAACGGAGTCATTGGCACAAATAGTGAGCACTCAGTTGAATCAAATATTGCAGGGAGGTAACCAACCTACCGTGCCCCCTTCACCAGTTAAGGTTACTGATATTCTATCGCAACCAGGCCCTTCGAAGTCAAAGCCAGACACGCCGAACACTGGCCGTAGAATAATTAAGCCTCTTGTACAGGACCTAGATTGGAGCTCGGACTCCGATTCTCATGTCTCACAACCAGAACAAATGGACTCTGACTCGAGAAATATGAAACGACGTGCTTCTCCTAAGCACAACGGTCCTCAATTAGTCCCAAATCAAGAAATAAGAGATATCAGAAGAAAAATCCAGTAAAAAAAAGATTTTTTAAAAGATAGCATCTTAGAGAAAGCAGTGAGTGCTGCTGGTATCTCTTCAAAATAGGGTATTTAAAAGTACTACAGTGGAATTGCCGCTCCATTTTTTCAGCAGCCACAGACTTACTTCAACTTTGCGATAATTACTCCCCTGATATTGTTGCTTTACAAGAAACTTGGCTTGCAGAAAATAAGTATTTTAGGATTAAAGATTACCGCACATTTCGTCTAGACCGCCCAACTCGGGGTGGAGGTTTGGCAATATTTATCTCATTTAAAATCGCACATAGAGCTAAAATTATTTATCAGTCATTGGCTACAGAAAGCGAGATTTTAGCAATAAGCATTACTATTCCTGGGTTCCTCTCATTCTCATTTATTAATGCTTATTTTCCTGAGGGTGTTCTAAATTCTTCCGTCCTAGATACTGCAGTTCAATATTGCCAAAAAGATATTGTATTAGTAGGTGACTTCAATTCTCATCATATATCTTGGGGTTTTAAAACTGATCTGAATGGCAAACGTTTATGGGATTGGGTGAACAATAATAACTTTATATGCATAAACACAAAAACTCCTACTTTTATGTGTAATCAGTCCTTCTCGGTACTCGATCTCACTTTTTCTAACGCTAACCTCTCCATCTTATCATGGTCTGCGATTAACTCGGGAACAAGTAGTGACCATATGCCAATATTGTTCGTGGTGGTATGTCCAACAACCTCCAAGAATAGATCTACCGTAACACATGTAAATTTTAATACTTTCGAGAAATCCTTAAGAGGCGCTTTATCTAACCAAACGAATGATGCAGAACTAGACGCGATCAGAATTAGCGACATTTTAAAAGAGTCGTTAAATAAATCAAAATTCACCATTGAAAGCGCTAAACCGTCTACCAACCCTTGGTGGAATGCGGACTGTTCGCGGGCTTATAGGCTAAGAAAGGCTGCATGGAAAAAATTAATCTTCAACGAGTGTCCCAGGAACTAGAGTGATTATAAGTATGCAGCCGCTATTTTTAAGAGAACCATCGCTAATGCGAAGGACAAATTTAACAATGACCGATGTGAGTTCCTGTCAAAGCCGGTCTATAGAAAAGCACTTGTTCGCTTTCTGAGAACTAAGAAAGTTCTTCCGGTACAAAGAAATATAGAATCTGTGGTATCATCACGAGTTGAACTGAAGGCCCTTCTAGAAGATATTGCTCAGGGTTTAGAAAGTCGCTTTACGACACTTCTCTCATACCAAGCCCAGTCCCCCCAAAGGGCTGAGGATTTTGAAGAGGTTACGCCTGCAGAATTAGCAAACGTAGTCAAACCCCATTCGGCTCCTGGTCCTGATGGCATGACGACATCGGTGATAAAATCTGTGCATAAAATATACCCACTTGGCCTACTCGAAATCATTAATCACTCACTTAGAAGCTCTTGGATGCCACCTGATTGGAGAATGACAAAGGTGATTCCATTATTAAAAAAAGCAAGGCGCTGGGTTTACCTTAGATAATATCAGGCCCATGTCACTTACATCGAACCTAGTAAAACTAGTTGAAAGAATTTTATATAGACGTATAGATCGATGGTTGTCAGAAAAACTGACACTGAGCCCATGTCAGATTGGATTCAGGCGTGGTTGCTCCATTTGGTGTGCGCACGTGGATCTCGAAAGCAGAATTCAACTTGCTCGATATCAGAAACAATACTCCGCTTAGGTAACCTTAGATATCACAAAAGCCTATGATAGCGTGGAGCATGTTAAACTGCTAGATTCACTTCAGAATTTAGGACTGCCTCAATACTTCGTGGCCTGGATCCATGCTTTCTTAGGTGATAGAGAATTTTACTGCTCGCAATCTGGTGTCAACTCTTCAGTATACAGGCAAACGAGAGGTATACCGCAAGGATCAGTACTATCGCCATTATTATTTATTGCTCTACTATGTTCCATTCCCATTCAGCAAGATGTACAGGTCTATGTGTATGCCGATGATATTGCATTTTTTGCTGCGTCGGCGGACATTCACACACTGTACCTGATTCTGCAGACATACATGAATAGTCTGGAAACGTGGCTGGAGGATATCAACCTATGCCTCAATACAAACAAAAGTACAATCACAGTTTTCGCACAAAATGCCCCAGTGCGAATTTCACTAACGTACCGACAGGACACCATACCTCAGGTTGAGTCAGTTAGGTACTTGGGGGTAACCTACACCGAAACACTAAACTGGAGTCCCCACATAGTAAACATGGCCGCTAAAGGAGCACGTGCCGTAGGGATGCTGCGCAGGCTCAGTAATTATCGTGCCGGTTTGCGTAGAGACGTGCTCATTATGATATATTGCATGTACATTCGACCGATACTAGAATTCGGCTGTGTTTTGTTTTCTGGCGCTCCGGCCTACAAAGTTCGACCACTGATTCTGCTAGAAAGCGAATCTTTACGCTTATGCCTAGGGCTACACAAATATGTTGCCAACAATATCCTATACGAAGAATCCCGCCTGCCTTCTCTTATCAAAAGATTTCATAATCTAACAGTACGTACATTCCTTAAAATCTATGCATCACCTCAGCTGAGGGCACAGTATGTGTTCATTAGCCAGCAGACCTCATTCTTCAACCACCAATGACCTAAATTAAGGTATCCTCAAGTAATATGTACTCAGAAACTTTTGAAGCCCTTAAGAGTTAACCTTGTGCTCAACACTGTAGATGCAATTAGGATAGAATTTGTCGATATATATCCCAAGAATGCAAAAAATTTACCATATCAGTATATAAATGGCATTTTGGAAGATCATTTGGCCAATCTAGAAACATTCATTGTGATAGCGACTGACGCTTCGGTTTATGGAGAGAAGGCTGGTGTAGGAATCGTATCATCCTCACTAGAGTGGGCTTTCTCAATTCGATTACCTGACTTTACACCTATTTACCAAGCTGAACTACTGGCAATAGTCCTTGCATTGCGTAAAGTGCCGCAAGATCTATCAGCGGCGATTATTATAACAGACTGTCTCTCGGTCTGTACTGCCTTAAGCTCACCAACTTTTTCGCGTACCTTAGAAACTTTTTTACTCGCTCATTCCTACACATGTGCGACTCGTCCGACTAGTTTGGGTGCCAGGCCATAGAGGATTAGCTCTGAATGAGCATGCAGATGCACTAGCTGTATCTTCCCTTGATTGTCCTGTTTTACCTATTTTGCCTACTTCTGAATATATCACAGCAGCAAGTTTTGATAAACGCACAACGGCCAATAACTTTGAAAAATCCCCTTTGTTCGTATCAGACTTCACACAGCTAAAGTTCCCTTGGAAGAACAAGTGGTGTTCATCAAGGAAGGAAGAAATAGTAATTACCAGGCTGCGTTGTCGAGTCCCCTCATTGAACTTTTACCTTCACAGGTCGGGTCTGGCACACTCGCCTTTGTGCCTTTATTGTAATGAGAGGGAATCTTTGGAGCACTTCTTTTTGTCATGCCGAAAATTGAAAACTCAAAGGAAAAATCTACTAGAACCCATACCAAAGTTGGGCTTAAACTTGACACTTCCGGTGATCCTTTCATTTGGCGCGGTCGCATTTGGATTCAGCCACAGGAGGGTTTTTACCGCTGTTACAAATTTCTTACGAGAATCAAAAAGAATGGGCTACTAAAAATAGGTAACTTCAGTTGATTTATGTATAACTTTTTTCTTTTTTGTATGTTTATGTTTTTTTTTCAAGGTTCTTTTTTTTAAATTTAACACCTATATTAACTAATTAATGCAACCCTCTCTTTCAAGAAGTGAATTAATTTAAAAAGCAAGGCACCGTCCCATTTATGGCCTATCCCCCTAGGTGGGTTGCGCCAAGGTGTTGAGGAACCAACCAACGAACCAACCAAATGCGAAGGGGTGCACACGGTATGCAGTGTGTGTGGAGAGGAAGAAGAAACTGCCCAACACTTGATAATGTTCTGTAAAGGGCTTCACCCTATAGTTAAGGATGATGGCGCAGAGTTTTTCAAAACACTGGGGTTTAGGGAAGGGAGGGCAAAATAGGCTTTAAGCGGGTAGACTTAACTGGAAGGAGGTTATCCGATTGGTGGCTAAAGTTAAGGCACGAGTGAAAATTAATTCCTTTACTGCAAAGTACGAATCCTCAACTCCACTATATTAAGGAAAAAAATAGTTATTCTAATGGTTAGTTCACTGAGTATTACGGCTAGGTGGCGTTAGCCGCCGCCCGATCTAAAGGGTACAACGATGACGATAGTAATAACGCGAGAACAAAACGACGACACAGAGACAAGAAGTTTCGTGTCCTTCTTGTCTCTGTGTCGTCGTTTTGTTCTCGCGCTATAACTATCGTCATGCCATACCAACTAGCCCAAGCTGCCACACTTCTAAGTTACTAAAAGGTACAGCCACATCCATTCATCCATTCATCCAGTCCGTACGTGTTGCCAGTTTTGCTGGGTGCGCTTGCAGTTTTGTGGTTTGTGTGCCCGTTCGACAATCTGGTCAGATTCTTGCGCTTGTTCGTCGAATACTTCACTTTACATGCGTAGTAGCATCAAACTCGTATTACCTGAGCCGTTAAATGCGCGGTACTTTAATCACTAGATCATTCAGAAAAGATGGCCGACCATTTCTGATTCCAAAGTACAGGCATCACACGATATAAATTTGATGGCTATCCAGTACAAGTTTCCTGATTGCATTAGATGCGGAAATGAGTCAATCACGGTCCATAAATTCACTTTCGATAGAAAGCTCCCATGTGACACTCGCAGGCTCAATCAAGCCTTGTTATTCGCTTTCATGGCTGCCCGAGCGCTGAAAAAACTTTCGACTTTGAGCGTGCGGCTAACACTCCAGGGTTTCTTGGCATGGAGCAACATATGCGGCTGCGGACTAGTTGGTATTCGATACTTCAAACCGCTCAGTGCTAAACACAGCAGCACAAGTTAGACGAGGATTAGCGCCGACATCCGGTTGAAACTTATCTCAACTCCCAAATGTGTTGCCTACACCCGAGATAAAAACAACATGCTTATGCTGAAAACAAAAAAAAAAATCGAAGTAAAGCATAAAATCAGAGGGACCACAAAAAAAAAACGAAAAGCGGTGACATAGAACAAGCCAGGTAAGCCAGTTCTTTGCAGTCAAAAGTATTGAACGTTCTGGGTGTCAACATGATGATTTATTTATTTGTATGGTTTAACGTCCCAAAACCACCATATGATTATGAGAGACGTCGTAGTGGAGGGCTCCGGAAATTTAGATGTCCTGGGGTTCTTTAACATGCACCCAAATCTGAAAACACGGGCCTACATTTCCGCCTCCATCAGAAATGCAGCCGCCGCAGCTGGGATTCAATCCCGCGACCTGCGGGTCAGCAGCCGAATACCTTAGCCACTAGACCACTGCGGCGGGGCACAGGTGCCATCATGAGGATGAGTGTTATAAACTTGTGTTTTCTCAGACAGGTTCTGGCAATCGTTTTCTTATTATGAGAAGCCAAACAAACGTTTCTACCCTTGTATTTTACTTTTTGCAAATTTTTCTGTAGCCATTTGGTTAGAAACTTTCCTGTTTGACCAACGCACTGAATAAGCAATCTCAGTTATGTGCTTGAACTAGTGTTGTTGGAAAACCTTTGAACCATAGCCAAGCTCTGCACGGCAAAACATTGTTTACTGTGCAGTAGGCATCGTTTACAGGATACCTTGGTTCTGTGCAGACAGTTGCGAAGGCCAAATAGATGGGTGCCTAAATATAGGGTTGCAGGAATATTGTCCAAAGATAAAAACCATAGAGATGGTTCTTTAGCTTCCGACTGTTGAGAATGTGCTTGCCAACCTCTGTTCGAAAAAACACAAGCTCTTGCAGCTCAACTTTATGATAGCACCAGGATTATCATTGAGGCTGCATGAACAGCTAAAAGAAGCTGGTGAGATTGAACCTTCGATGTTACTATCTGTTAAAGAACTGGCTTACCTGTATTCATCGCCATGTGCTATTTTGCTTTAGTTTTTTTGGTTTGTTTCAGTGCCCTTTGCTTAGTTTTTATCCTCTACCATGCGCATGTTATTATTTTGGGTGGGGGCTATATATTGTATGTTGAATAAAATTTATATTGGAAGCCTTTGCTTGCCTTCGTGACACTGGTGTTGCTTTATCTGTTGACTATTTTCAAATCTTTGTGCAGATGCGTTATATGCATGTTGATATCAACAGAGCAATAAACTAGAACACAAGAAAAATAAATACACACCACTGCGTCTAGCAACTATCCTAATAAGAAAGCACACCATTGGAAAAAAACCAAAGGTATCGAACTCAATGGCATGATTTGGCCGCAAAAGAGACACACACAAGAAAAGGAACACTCAAACGACAAGCACAGGCGGCGTTTGAGTGTTCCTTTTCTTGTGTGTGTCTCTTTTGCGGCCAAATCATGCCATTAAGTAAATACCAACTAGGCCAACAATCAGTATTATTACAGTATCGAACTCCCCTGATCTGGTGGATGACAATCACAAAGTTTAGTCCTGAAAGGCTAGCACAGTGCAGAAACTTGAAGTGGAAGAGGGGATGACAAACATCAAATAATGTTATTAAAAAAAGGCTTTTTTACCGCATCTTATATATGGGACATTTTTAAAAGAAATTTGTCATCAAAATTTGAGAGAGTAGACGATGCTGGCTTTCAGAATAGCTGAAATATGCATGCTCATTATGAAATAAAAAATATCTACACCGTTATGTTCTGGCTGCACGGGGTGCTTAGGGTGCTTGTGGAACACAAGCTTGAGACCAGTTAATCTGCGTAATTCACCTGAGCACATTTTCAAGGGAAAGAGGCAAGAAATAAGTGCAAGTGTCATTTAGCAAAGTGACACAACTTTCTTCCTTGTAAAGTACAAAACAGCTGCTGAAGTTCTGAAAATGCTCGCTTGATACGTTGCGAAATTTAGCAGCGACAAAAGAAAAAATTTCCGTATTAATTCTTCTCCAGAGACGATTTGTATGGTCGATCGCATGGCCTCGTCAGTCAGCCCCTACTAGGGAATCTACTTTTAATTAGAATAAAAGTATGAGCTTCAGTGTCTTTTGTGCAGGCTTGGTCACTCAAGAAAGGTTGGCGGGACACATGTTTCAGGCATCTGATTTAATCTGCAACCAGTGCAGAGTGTTGTTCTCCCGTGATAACAATGGGACAAAAAAAAATTGAGGCAGATTTTCAATAGTTGTGCCAAGCCTCAAAGAAGTGATACTAAACAACCCTCTTTGTTTTGAGTTATTAGTTTATTTCATCCTCCTATTTTTTATTTATTATTCCTGTCTTCTTTCTTTCAATTTATCTTGTTGTCTATTTAAATTACATTCTATATCCTTTTTTCACCTTTTTCCCTCACTTTCTTATTCTGTTTCTTCGTCAATCTTTCTATGCGATACCTTTCTTTCTCCCCACTTTTTTTCCCTGTTCCTCACTCTCGCTTATCTTCCCAAACACCTTGCACACTATACTGCAAAAAACTATGATAAATTCTGCTAGCGTGCCTGTATAGCCGAGTGGTTGTTTTCGCTTTGTCAGTACATAGATTCGAATGCAATTTTCTTGAGAATTTTTTCCCAACATTTTGTTTGATTTTTTTTTGTAGTGCATCTCTAGTTCATCAGTGTTAATGAATCCCATTCCGGACGTATCGGTGCATGTGTACTGGGAGCGAAGCACAGCAGGACAAAGATGAACAAGAGGCCAAAAAGCATGTGCTGGTTCATTATGATGGTTATTTTTGTTCTCACATCGCAAACCAATCCTCTGCTTAAACAGCTCTATTTTTGAAATATGAAAAAGGTTGTCACATGCACAGTCTTTTACTATGTTCCAAGTGATCTTCCAATTCGGTTTTATATATGTGTGTGCACCATCTGAGTATCAAAGCATTTTTTAGCGAAATAAAAGTATTTTGACGGTTTTTACCTATCCATCTAGCTAGCTGCCTATGTCTGGGTGCTCGCGTGATCACCTCTCTTACTAGTGCAAAATAACAAAGACAAAAACGCCGACCAAGGTGAAATACACAGAACTTTAAAAGACGTTTCGGCTCCCTACACGGGAGCCTTGTTCACAGTGACCTCAGTCCGACGGGATTCGGTTGGACTCTTGACTATATAAACTCTCTTACTTGTACATACCAATACTGGCATGCAAAAGTATGAGTGTATGACAAACTTGACTGAGGCATCAGGACTTGAATGGCATGAAATACCTGTCAGGTAAATCATGAAACCCTTATTCATACACATCTGGTGCATACCCATGAAATGCGGGTATGGCCCACAGGTTATGAGCCCACAGTAAGGCTTTGCCTTCTCAAGTATAGCTAAAACAGACATTGTAAATTTTACCCTAATAACTTTAAAGAGCTTGCGTGAAAAAAAAAACATCTTCTGCCCGTTTCACTGACAATGCTGGTGAGTAAAGTATTTGTAGACCATAAAAGATAAAAATCACAATTAAAGTCAAAAGTGAACCCAGGCATTCTGTGAAGCTGTGAATTTTTCAACTCTAGAGTTGTACGACTGCTTAAAGTTGCGTCCACCATGGTGGATCAGGGGCTAAGATGCTCACCGGCTGACCCGAAGTTCGGCAGTTTGATCCCGGCCACGACAGTCACTTCTCTAGGACTTGTCATAATGCAACAAGCGAGTATGCCTACAAACGGTTGTTATTAACATTGACGAAGCGTTACCCAACCCGAGCTGGTTGAAGCGGAAACTCAGCAAGCACGAGCTACACGAACGTCGTATTCTTTCACGCTGGCACATACTATTTGCTTATATATGAAATCAGTGCCTTACAACTTCTCAATTCTGAAAGCTTGATTACCACATGTATTCAACTATAAAGAAACGATGTGCCTTATTTTTATCATGCTTCACCTTGTTGCAGGGAGCAAGAGAAGATGCATTACCATTTATACCACAGTGTACACTGTATTTTATCACAGATAGATTTTTGCCCTCTGTGGTCTTCAATGCAACCAAAAAACACTCATACATGTAAACCCTCCTATGTTGGGTGCCTTATTTATAACTGCATGCTTGCTATGGCAAAAGGGCTAAGAAAGCATGTGTTCCTGGGAAACATCCATAAAGTGGCTTGTAACAAGCTCGTAATCAGTGTGTCTTCATTCATAAGACTACTATGGTGCACAAATCACTGGCTTTTGCCTTCTTGCTGAACGAGTTTGCAACAACGAAGAATTTCTAATTTGTTCACATTGTGTATGAAAAAATTTAGTTTCCTCAATCTCTTACTTGTCAGCAAAGTAGAAGGTGACATTCTTGTGTGCCTTAAAATAAACTGAAATTCATAACTCTGTTTCTCGTGTAGGTTAATTTATGCCACACATGCAAGCACAGTCCATGTACAGTTCTAGCCATGTTTCATGCAATGCAGCAAATGAAAAGAAACTTTCTGTTGCACGGTAAATGTATGATGAAACAAGCCTTGTGGGGATCACAACTCAGGTGACAAATTGCGAACTGAGATTTTTCCATGTTATACAGAATTATGCGGTTGCATTAACAAAGAAACAAACAAAAACCGTTTCCAAGGCAACAAACAATATTGCATTAATGCCCGGCTGAGTATTATTGTTTTCTATTGGTATGACTAATTTCTCCAGTAATATTTTTTATGTGGCTATGCAGAGCATCTTCTGATACACAATGGGGCAAAAACAACCTGCGTCTGCAGCTTCAATCAAGCCCCCCCCCTTTTTTTTTTCGCAAGCCTGCCTGTTCTACAAAAAATTTGTACAGTAGCCTGCTTAAAGATGGGACTGTGCTGCATTTGCCAAGATTGAATTTTCGCCATGCAGTTTTTTTACGAGAAAGAAATCAAATAGCACCATAATTAAAGGATAAGGTGAAAATGGCAAGCGCATGTTGTGTCTGTTGCTTTCTCTAATATATCTACAGTGCTGCCTGATTTTCCCCTAAAATAGATGTATTCTGCAGTAGTACACCTTCAGTGCATGCTGAAGCCAACAATGAAGAAAATGCGAACATTGCAACGAGGCCAAAGCACTCCTCATTCTGGTGCCCTCGGATATTGTTTACACTTAGGCCCGTGCTTTGAAGCAATTAACTTTCCATGGTTCGATGCAGTATCCAATATAGTGGATGTTCTCCTGGGTGGGAGTTTGATATAGCAGATACTACTTAATAATGATCAACAGTATTTAAAAACTGCTTTGTGTCATCACAGTGAGCATGCCACAGCTGCACTGAAAATCTTTTTTTATGGTAGCGAAAATCGTCAAGCGATGCCTTGTGCATTGTAAACCCTTGAAGGGATCCTGCAACACCTTTTGAGCATGCTGATCGGTAATCAAGGTTCGCTATAGCGCCGAACACGACCTGGAATTACAATACATTTTTCAGGTCAGCTTTTCTTGTGCCGACGAACGACGCTACTAGCTCAAAAATCGCTACGTTACGAGCCAAGTATCGGGCAATGGCCGATTTGGGCATGCGCTTCATCATTAGTAAAGCCGCTGCGGGATTCTGCCATTTGTCTAAGAGTGTGTGTGATGGCACTGAAAAGCCGTGCATTTGATAAAAAAATTAACAAACAAATATCATTGCTTAAGCACTGCGTCCAAGTGGTTAACCCGCGAAAACTGAAATGTGTGGCCCCAGTGTTGGGCAGTGGGTTCAACCCAATGCTTCTCTGGGGCCTTTCGCAATTATTGGTTACATCTGCGTGCTTCTTGATGAGGTTAGACACATATTTGGCTTAATTACCGCAGTGTTTATTTCACATGCCATACATTGTGTCTCTCAAGATCGCGATCATGGCGGAGTGTAATGAATGGTTAAATGCGTTTCGCAATGCCATAATCACATTAGTTGTTCTCGAACCGCAGGCGGTCACAGAGGTCGACACCAAAGTCAATGTGGCACGGGAGAAACTAGTTGAAACCTGGCGTTTGTCCCGGTGAGCTCACTTCCGTAATCATCACATTGACGCCGCGTTTTTGTAAGCCTTTGAAATTGCAAGCTAATTCGGCTGCGTGGTTTGCAGAATCCGCCTGCCACTGGCACTTGCGTTCCTGTTCGTGATTTAGCGCAGCTTGGAAGGCTGCAGATTATTGGTACGGAGATGCTGCAGGCTCTCGACCTCCCTGGCCTGTTTTTGTGCCCCGGCTGCCCCATCGTCTTGGCGAATGCGAGCTCTCCGACTCTTCTACTGTCGCCGTTCTCCTAGAGTTGTCCTTCGCATACCCATGTGGCAGGTTTCAGAAGAAACTGATGCACGTGTGCTCAGCGCCACGGCTGCGACAGGATGGACGACGTCACAACACAACCAAAAGCACGCGTGCTTGGGTACGATACTGCGAACAACGTAAGTGATAAGACAGCCAATGGAGATTGCTCGTAACACCGCTGCTGGACTGGTTTTCCTTTCTGCTAGCCATGTACAGCTTTCACTGTAAACAAAAAACTGCCCTAGGAACGCACCACGTATTTTCATTTGCAAAGAAACCATTTCGTGCAAATCATAAGGTTTCTTCATTGTGCCGACAATACGAGCCTTACCTTGAGGGACAAGCTGAAAAGGTTGTGCCCCCTGATGAAACTTCTAAAGGCAAAGTTCCTGCAGCACTTTCAGCCGGTGCGTCAGTTCAGTTACGACAAAAGCATGATAGAATAGTGGGTAGTCATGGCTGCAAGCAGTTATTACGCAGAGAACCTATCTGCTTTGGCTACAAAGTGATAGCCATTTTTCGCCTGAATGCGAAAAATGGCTACCTTGCAAACTTGATCGTCATGGCTGAAGTATACCTAGGAAAATGGGAAGACATTGTAACAAGCATGCCTTATGAAAAGGTTTCGGAAAAGTGGCAGTGCCTTTCCTTAAAATGGTAGAATTTCTAGTCGGAGTTCGTACCGCCATTTCATTTTTATTTCAACAATCTCTTCCCCAGCCTGCACTCAGGTGCCTGCAAGAAAAGAACTAGCACAGTGAGGCAAAACCGTGTGCCGAAAGAACCATGTGCCCCATCGCTCAGCCTGATTTGATCAAGCGCATGACCCATGGATACGAAGAGCACGCACTTTCGGATGATGGGATAATGATCGTACGCTGGATGCACAACTCTGTCGTAACAATTGCAAGAACCGTGCATGGCGTAAAACACATGTCCTCTGCAGATAGGTATTCCCGTGCGCAGAAGAAAAAGATCAAGTCCCTCACCCTAATGCCATTACTCAGTATAACAGCTTTATGGGAGGCACTTCTTAGATGGACGCAAATGTAGGTACCCACCTAATTGCAATCTGTGGAAATAAATGGGTGGTGGCCTATATTTACTAGGCTCTGCGACGTATTTACTAGGCTCTGCGAAGTAATGGCTGGGTGCTTATCCGCAGCTCAGGATCAAGCAGCGCTCAACTTGACTTCCGAAGGCAAATTGCTCAAAGCAACCTGACAAGATAGAACAGCAAGCCAAACGAACCTGGTCGTAGAAGAATGTTGACGCTTCATGACAGTGCGCTTCAAGACAGCGCGGTGTGCACACAGTGCATGAAATGTGACGTCGGCATGTGCATTCAACACTTTTTACCATATCACAGTAAATATAGTAAATAAGTGCCCAGCAGCTCAATATTTATATTTTTCACAATGTGTTAAGGCCAGAAATAAATTTTTTCGGCGTGTGAGGTCCGATTTGCGGCAGTTGTTGGCTTGAAAAAGCCAATGCATCAAAAGTCATTCACACCCGTCAGCCTGAAAGTTCGTGATGCGGCAATGGATGACGTCAGCGCCAATCTTAGAGGTCAAAAGAGCTCGCAGGGAAAGAACTTAGCAGGGACGACATTGGCATTATGTACGACGGTATGAGGCAAAAACATGGCTGCAAAGTGGCATGACACTGGACTTAGTTTTTATTTCGCAGTCCTGTCAAACTTCTTCCTAGCTTGCTGTTGGCACAACGCTCTGCCAGGTGGAGCCAGAGTTTCGCAAGTGTTTCATTGCCCTGTCCATAGGCGAAATGTCAGTGAGGAGTCTGCTCGAAAAAGCCGAGAGGGACAAACTCATAGTGCTGGCATATTTTACTCGCAGTGGCCACTACAAGAAGGATTGTTCTTTTTGGTGAGAATATTTCATTTGATTTAAGAATACCTTTCATAAATAAAAACTCAATTCTAACTTTAAACTCGCTTTTCTCATAACACAAATTTTGCCACTTTTTCCAATGCGCCCCTCCTTTTTCGGGCACTTCTAGTGCTCGGATCTGCATGAAATTTTGCCCAAATTTTTTCCAAAGTATGACAAATGCAATTATCTAGTTTAAATTTCAATATTTTATTGTATAATAAAAAGTTGTATGTATACCTTTACTAGGTAGGTGCATTATAGACTTCTTATGTTTATTATTTTTCACTAATAACACATATTTTGTATGTGCTTCCTAAATAGTTATTTTGCACTCTACACTATATTTGAAGCAGTATGAATGGTAAAAAATTATAGAAGTTCAAGGATGAACCGAGGGGGAGGGGGCAAAAGGGTTAAGGTTTTCACATTGTCATGTCGCAGAGCGAAAAGTGTGTAACTTCTTTGCTCTAGGGTGAATACTTAAAAAAAGTGTCAGAGTAGCATCTCCCCTCAAAATCTGTCTTAAGGCAGGAGGACATGTCGACAAACGAGAAGGAAAAGTTGGCCCAAGTATTTATCGAGCATCAATTCATACACGCAGGCGGCAAAAGTCTGGAACATGGTTAGTAGGGTAGCAGGAAGACCATGCACATTCACTCCTTGGTAAACACACAGGGGGACAGCTTGGAAGATCAGGTGAACTCCCTCGGCGCACTGTAAGTGAGGCTTTCCGAAGATACAAAATACAAAAGCAGAAAATAGAACTTAAATATATAAAATACGAGGCATACAGCCAACCTCTCAGCTTAGCTGAGCTACTAACAATACCAAACTACTGCAGTAATTCTCCCCCAGATTCCAAATGTTGAAAAACCTGCCCTTTGAAACACAAATAACCTAACTTTCCTTGTACAATGCTATCTGGTTGTCTGGCGCATATCCTTACTTGGAAAAAGGTTACTGTTATTTTCATTTTGAAACAGGGCAAGAACCCTTCCTCCTTTACAAGTTATAGGATCATCATGGCACTTGCTAGCTGCCTCTATAACTTTCTGAAAAAATGATAAACCGCTGTCTTGTACCTATTCTTCAAACAATCTGCGCGACCAATTTCAGTGCTGGTTTCCAGAGGGTACATCCGTCACCGACGACCTGATATGTAGAGAAGCACAAGTCCGAGAAATTTTCGTCCACAAACAGTACTTTGTGGGTACTTCGATATCGAAAAGGCTTAAAGCAAGGCACGGTGCTTTGGAATATTAGGAGACTTGTCTCCCCGTGATGTGCGAGGCGGAATTTTCATTATTATGAAAAGTTACTTGTCAAGTTGGATATCTGGTGTCCGAGTGGGCAGCATTCTTTTCCAAACATTTGTCTAAGCGGGAGTGCTGCAAGGTAGTATAATTAGCAAGGTGGTACACTTTTTATTATAAAAATGAATTCCTTGCACTTGTCTATCCTCGGCAATACATTTTACTGCACGTATAGTGATAATGTCAAGATTGGCAGCTGTGTCTTGTAAACTGGTAATGGAGTAGCAGATTCAGCTGGGTTTGAAAAAGGTCTCAGAATTAGCAGAGGAAAACTGGTTCCAACTTAATCCACAAAAAAGCAAAGCATGTGTGCTTTGTTCTCCGAAAAAAAAACATTACAAACTGAAATTCAAGTGCACGGTCAATGTCTCGTAATGCCAAAAAAAAATTAATAGGCCTATACTTGACACCAAGCAAACCCTCGTACCACACACCAAGTACAGTCGACTCTTGTTAATTCAAACTCAAACGCACCTCTGAATTTTGTTTACTTATCGAAAGTTCTCAGATGTACAACTTCAGGTGAGGTGACACCACACATTATAATTAGGCATAGGACTTGAACCCTAACTGCATGCAATGAACAGAAAGCAGAGATGTAGGATCCACGGTTTATTGGCCATTTACTGCTGATCAGACCTTTTTCAGAAATCGTGAATTGCCAACTGCTTTTTCACGATTTACCATGCGTGTGCTTCATTTCCAACATTTGTTTACTAGCAAAGCCCGTTTTTTTTTTTGAAGGCCTGAGGTGCTTTTTTTTTTTCATTTTCACACTGTTATGATTTGCATGCATAAATGTAAATTTTAAAATAGTAGTGGCAAAGCAGCAAATGTTTTCTGGTATAGAACCTCAAAAAGTATTAAATAACCGACTGGTGGGTTGAAAGAATAGAGGGCTGACCAAAAAATTGCACTTTGTTTTATTCACTGAAAGTATGAATTATAGAGAGCTTGAATTATCGAGAGTCTATCGTATTTAATTAAGAAACAGATGCATGAAAGCCGTGAATGTTCTGTATGTGTTGTCACACGCTATGTGGGGTAGTGACAAGAAGTGTCTGATGAACTTATATCGCAGCCTGAAACGCACTCACCTATACTAAGGGACAATAAGTAGGTCGTGCATTTTTTCAATGGGGGGCGCCGAATGGAACGGCCGGGGAAACGTAGTGTATAGGTGTTCCGTGGGGAAAACACTGCCGCCCGTGCCCGATGCAGGCTGCCATGCTCGAGGGCTCACGTTGCATGGCGCGTTGTTTAGAGCGTAGCTATGAACACGTTGTGGCGATATAGGTGTGAGCAGGATGACAGCGCTACTTGAGGACGTCCAGGAGGGTTTAGAGCTGTCACAACGAGCGAATCGCGTGGCATGTGTGAGGGGATAGTATGCCTACTACCACTACGGATGCCACGTCCTTGATGACAGAGTATGGGCCCAATCGGATATGTAATCGTGCAGCTGATTGACGCAGTGACTGCCTTTATAAATACCTTGTTACTTTTATAGATATACTTTAAAAGATTAGTGACTCCATCTTCCACCCGTAGTGTGTCCAGTATTTCCAACAGGTTTTTTTGAACCACGCTATCGTACGCTCCCTTGATATCCAAAAATGCTAACCACAGGGGCCTGTGTTTTTTTCTGCTATTTCTATGCACTGCGTCAGTGAGAACAGATTGTCTTCCAACCTCCTGTGTTTTCGAAACACGTTCTGCAGTTCCCCCAGCACTAGTCGGCTGCTGACCCGCAGGTCGCGGGATCGAATCCCCGCTGCGGCGGCTGCATTTTCGATGAAGGCGGCAATGTTGTAGGCCCGTGTGCTCAGATTTGTGTGCACGGTGAGGAACCCCAGGTGGTCGAAATTTCCGAAGCCCTCCACTACGGCGTCTCTTATAATCATATGGTGGTTTTGGGACGTTAAACCCCACACATCATCATCATAGTTCCCCCAGCACCCCCTCAGTCTCTATCCATGCCTGCAGTCTTCCCTTTATACAGAGTGTTCATGGGATGTAACTACCACCGTTGTCGCCCTCTCCCGCCATACCTGGGTACCTCTCTGGGGACCTATGGAAGTTCAAGTGCTGCGGTGCGGTTTGTTGCGGGCCGGTAATCTGTTGCTGAGTACGATGTTGAAAGGGAATAATTGTGTTTTTTTTTTGTCGTAATTGAACGAGCATCCGCCGTGGCGTCTGCCTAAGCAGGCGTTTGGTGTGTAGCGACACCACGGACCCAAGGTAACGGGAGGCAGGGGGAAGGTCGCAACAGAGAAGCATTGGTCACCCTGGTGCAGTGTCTGGCCATTACCTCCCACATGCATATTTATTTACTTATTCAAAATACCTTACAGGCCCACTGAAGGTCATTGAGTAAGGGGGCATCAGTATACAAATGAAATATCAATAAAAGAGAAAAGCAGACGAATATATATATATATATATATATATATATATATATATATATATATATATATATATATATATATATATATATATAAAAGATTACAAAAATCAAGGTGCAACTGCGTTATACAATATTACAGTGCAACGAAATCAGGTTATCACGAAAAATTTCACTGTTACAAATGAATACAACATGAGCCGGAAGAACGCTCCAATATGCAATGGCTCGAAATAGTGATGAAAAGGTAAATGCCTGCATGTGACCATGAATGCGCATAAAACTACGTGCATTGTGAATGCGCTGGGAAGTGCGCGCAGGAGAATAAAGTGGCAAACAGTGAATATTGTTATTATAAATGTACCTATGAAACAGACATAAAAGAGCAATGTTGCGGCGAATTTCTAGCGACTGAAACGCAAGGTCTTGTTTTATTAGGGTAATGCTTGAATGATAGTAGCAGTTTCCGGAGACGAATCTCGCTGCCCTATTCTGGGTGGCTTCCAACATACGTGCCAGGTAATTTTGATATGGTGACCATGTGGATGATGCATACTCTAGCTGTGGGGGAACATATGTAATATATTGCCACAGTTCGACCATTGCAGAAAACGCGTGCCACAATTCGCGTTCTTAAAAGCCGCCACACAAGTAGCAAAAGCCGCGCCATGGAACTCCGTCCTGCACGCGCCACGATGCTACGCTACGGGGCTGGCTTGAGACTCGAGGGGCAGATGAAGAGACCGACGAGGTTGGAGTCAGCGAGCAAGAGAAACTTTGGCTGACCATTTTTTGTTTTGGGTTTACGGGCACAAGTTCGCCCTAAATAAAGAGTTTATATAGTACCAGGTGCTATAATTATTCGTAACAGTATGATAATGCGCGTACGTTAGAAGGAGTGTTGCGCAAGTTTCTGCAGAGATATCCGAAAGATTGAGAGGCTTTCGACGAGACAGCTGCTATATGCGTAGTCCAGGATATAAGGTGAACGCGTAAATATTTGTAAGATGGTGTAGCTGACACAACGGCGTTATTAATCTTATAGCGAAATGCTAAATTGGTATGCTTTCGATTGAACGAGGATAACTTGCATTTAGAGGCGTAAAGGACATCTGCCAAGTTTCGCACCACCGAAAGGTTAAGCCAAGGTCATTTTGGAGAGTGGTAGGATCATTAAAACATTTAATGTGGCGGTAGAAGAGCCGGGTTCATGCCTGTGCCTGCGTTCCTTGTTCCATCCTCAGGGTTGCGGTCAAGTAGCCGGCGGTTACTTTTATTTTATTTTATTTTATTAGATCTACCTCTTGTTCCGCAACTGTTTTAGTGCATTGATAAGTGTAACTTCTTCTCATTTCATGTCTGTTTCTTCTCCGGGCCAGAGGCCTGCCCTCTGGTCAGCCTCTGTTCCCCCTCAAGATCTTCCTCTGGAGTTGTTTCTCCGCAATGGAACCCGTAGCGTTCCTGTCGCTTTGGTGCCGACCACCGGTGGGTTCACCCGCATGAAAAACCCCAAGACAATCCAAACGGAACTTCGTGCGATCACTCCCCACTCTCTACTGATAACACAGGTTCGTCAGTTTGGACGCGGGGGGATACTATGCTGCTCACCAGACAAGGCCTGCATCCAAGACCTTCTAAAGTGCACTACTTTTGCATCACATCCGGTGAGCTCTTTTATCCCACCTCATCTAGCTTGCTGCAAAGGATTGGTTCGGGGGGTAGACGCAAGTCTAAGCCCAGCAGAAGTCTTGGACATCTTTTCCCCAGCAGGTGTTATTTCTGTTTACCGCTGTACCAAACAGGAAAACCAACAGAAAGTTCCCACTGAAACTCTAATTGCCGCATTCGCTGGAACAGATCGCCCTTCGGAGATCAAGGCATGGCCGCTTATCTATAAGGTCGAAGCTTTGGCTCCCCGTCCGCTGCAATGTGCTAAATGTTGGCGCTTTGGACACAGTACTAAAGGTTGTCGATCAGAGACTCGATGCCGCATATGCGGAGCCATATACGGGGCTGGTCATAGTACTGCTGAGTGTCAATCAGACAATAAGACATGCTGTTTGTGCAAGGCAAATCACGCTGCAGACGATCCTAACTGCCCTGCAAGATCAAAGCAACTTCAGGTGATTGAAATCATTGAGAGGAGACGATGCTCTCGTAGAGAAGCAATTGCAGAAATTCAAAGCAGGAGTCAGGGTTATGCCGGTATAGCAGCTCGTCCACCTCTTTCTATGGATGCATCACTTTCTCAGTCTATTTCTGCTAAGGTAGAAAAGGCCGTAGAAAAAGTATTAGAAAAACTTTTACTCAATCTGTCCGACTCACTCAATAGTATTATGGATTCACAGATGTCGCGTGCATCTGATCGAATAACTAAGCGTATCCAACCTCCTAGTGCCTCAATTAGTAAACCTGCCGAACATCAGTCAGATGTCTCTATCGATAATGAGGCAATGCTTTCTAGTCCTAACACAACTGAGCAGGAAGGTATATCTGATTCAGAATCAATAATTAATCGGGACGTAGATATGGATGCTCGCCTTTTGAAACGCACCAGATCACCCACTCGCAAACTTAATAATTCTTCTCATCCAAAAACAAAAAAGAGTGTGAAGGAACCTAGGACTAAAGCGGACTTCTTAAAAGATAGTATCTTAGATCAAGCAGTTGCTACTGCTTGCTTATCATCATAGCGTATCTTAGAGTACTTCAGTGGAACTGCCGTTCAATTCTCTCTGCAACTACAGACTTATTATACCTAATTTCTCAACAATCTCCAGACGTCATAATTTTACAAGAAACTTGGCTGTCTGCTGATCAAAACTTCTATCTGAAAGACTATCAGTGCTTTCGACGGGACCGAGACTCACGTGGTGGAGGATTAATGTTTTTCATTTCATCCAAATTTTGCCATAAAGCACACTTAGTTTACCAACATATATCACACGATTATGAAGTATTGGTTCTGCAAATTCACTTTCCCGGATGCGCGCCACTATCTATAGTCAACAACTACTTTCCGGCTGGAATACAAGATGAAAGAGCCCTTGACGTGACTGCGAGATTTTGCAAAAACAGTATGCTATTTGCGGGAGACTTCAATTCCCATCACGTTTCATGGGGATTCCGCACTGATTCATCAGGAAAGCGGTTGTGGGACTGGACTAATCGGAATAACCTTATTTGTTGGAACTCCAGACTTCCGACATTCGTTCGATGTAATTCGAAGTCCGTCTTAGATTTGACATTCGCTAGCTCAAGTGTGACAATATCGTCTTGGACTGTTCTTGATACCGCTACAAGTAATGATCACTGCCCCCTGGTATTTGAAGTCAGCATTCCTTTAGTGACGGTAGATCGCCAGGTGCAAAGTTTTGTAAACTGCTCTAAATTTAAAAAGAACTTACAGTCAACGCTGTCTTCCTTGCCTAATATGGAAGCAAATATGAAAGCTATGAGCCTTTGTTCCACCCTAAAGTGTACAATTAAAAAATCACAGTTGACTATATCTTCAACAAAGGGAAATTTCATATCTGCCTGGTGGAATGCGGATTGCGCCAGAGATTATAGACGCCGCAACGCTGCATGGAAAAAACTCCTCACCAACCAATGTCCGGCTGATTGGAGAATTATTTATTTGCTAAAGCTACCTTTAGGAGAACAGTTTCATAAGCGAAAGACGATTATGAAGAAAAACGGTACAGCTATCTATTCAAGAGCGGCAACAAGAAAGCTCTATTCAGATTTCTCCGTAATCGTAAAGCTATTACAGCACACGTAAATATTGACTCAGTTATTTTTTCTCCAACTGATTTGGAAGAGACATTAACGGAAATTGCAATAGAATTGGAGAAGAGATTTACATCACAAATCAAAATAAAGTGTGCAAAACCGTCATTCGGAAATGATTTTATTGAAGTAAGTAGGGATGAACTTGCGCACGTCGTTCGTATTCTGCCAAACACAGGTCCTGGACCAGATGGCGTCACTTCAGAAATGTTAAAAATATAATTCGACATTTCTCCTGAAGACATCTTTAACGTTGTCAACTATTCACTTGAAAATAGTTGGATACCTCCTGACTGGAGACTTGCAAAAATAATACCGCTTCTTGAAAAACGGACTAGGAATGCAGATAGATAACATTAGGCCAATCGCTTTAACATCACACGTAGTTAAGTTAATAGAAAGAATACTTTACATTAGAGTTACGAAGTTCATAACAGATAATGCGATACTCAGTGCGTGCCAGATTGGATGTAGACCAGGTTACTCTATATGGTGGGCGCATGTTGATTTAGAGGCTCGTATAAAGCTTGCTCGGCACAGACGAATTTATGCGGCCCTAGTAACCCTTGATTTAGCCAAGGCATATGACAGTGTTGAACATGCTACTCTTAACAATGTCCTAAAAGAGCTTACGTTCCCGCAGTACATAACAAATTGGATATACGAATATACGAATACAGAAAATTTTATTGCTTCCAACGAGGTGTTTCCACGCCGAAGTATAGCCAAACGAGAGGTGTTCCTCAAGGCTCTGTTCTATCGCCTGTGCTATTTAACATTTTGTTAAGTTCAATACCACAGAGTGATAAGGTACACGTATATGTATATGCAGATGATATCGCGTTCTTTGCATCTGAAAACGATATTTATTCACTACATTCGACTTTACAGTGTTATTTGGCAACATTGGAAACCTGGTTTCAGAAAATTTATATGAACCTGAACGTAACTAAAAGTGCTATAATAGTTTTTCCGTTGGACGCACCAGTTACTATTTCTCTTCAGTACCATCAAGAAATAATACCCCAGGTTAATTGTATTAGATATCTGGGTGTACTGTACGATCAAAAACAGAGCTGGCGTGAGCACATTGAATATATTAAAATTAAGGCTACACGCGCTGTTGGAATGATAGGTAGGCTTGGCCGCCTCCGTTCCGGTCTTCGCAGAGATACGCTGATCATGATTTATCGCATGTATGTTCGTCCGATTCTTGAATTCGGATGTGTACTATTCTCTGGTGGACCAGCATACAAAATAAACCCCCTCATTCTCTTAGAACGGGAAGCCCTACGTAGTTGTTTAGGTGTGCCAAAATTCACAGCTAACAATGTTTTGTATCAAGAAGCTCGGATGCCCACCCTTGCTTGCAGATTTCGTATTTTAACAGTAAACACCTATTTAAAATTTTCTGAATCCACTTTAAGAAGGCGACAATTTGTATTTTTTGCCGAGCCTGGTGTCTTTTTCAATGAACATTGGTCCCGTGTATATAAACCCCAAGAGCTATTTGTTCAAACACTTCTAGATGCTTTAAATGTTAATATATTCGAGATCACACCATCTGTCAAACCAATTGGCCAAGTGCAAATAGAATTTGACGATATCTTCCCCATGAATGCAAAACACTTCCCCTTTAAATATTTGATTGCTTTATTAGAACAACACCTGTCTCAATTATGTACTAATACAGTAATTGCAACGGATGCATCTATGAGTGGCGAGAAGGCAGGTGTGGGTACTTGTTCTCTCTCATTATTCTGGTCATTTTCATTACGCCTCCCAGATTATACACCAATATTTGAAGCGGAATTAATGGCCGTTATACTAGCTATTCGTAAACTTCCTGCGACTCATTCGACAGCTGTGATAGTGACTGACTCGTATTCCGTGTGTTCATTCTTATCATCGTCGTCGACATCCGCAGTACTAGAAACTTTTAAATCATTAATCCCAGCAAACATTCGTCTAGTTCAAATGATATGGGTGCCAGGCCATCGTAGTATATTTATAAACGAGATGGCTGACAAACTTGCGCGAACATCTCTTGATCTTCCGATTGTGCCAATCGTGCCTCCTACAGCTTATGTAACAGCAGCGAGGTTTAGAAAACTTTCCTTTCTTGAAGACTCATTAAAAACCATGATACCGAATCCAGATTTCTCGCACCTGCACTTCACATGGAATAATAAATGGTGTCCCACGCGTAAATTGGAAGTCTTGGTAACAAAATTACATTGCCGTGTACCACCTCTTTTAATTTCTACTTAAACAGGTCTGGTCTGGTGCAATCCCCTCTGTGCTGAAGCTGTAACGAACCTGAACATATCGACCATTTTCATATCACATGTCACCGATTCAAAAATCAAAGAAAAAACTGCTTCGAAATTTTATTCAGAAAATTAGGAATATCACTTAATACTCCCAATATTTTGTCTTTTGGGGCCACTTCATTGGGACACAGCGACAGGAACATCTGCGGGGCTCTCAGCGAATTCATATATAACACAAGAATATTACCTTGCTGAGTCAGCGATCAGCTCTCGAATTTTACTAGTCACACTACCACTTATTATTTAGCTGATACACTGCATAGATTCAACATTCAGGAGAATTTCATAGAACGATTCCGCCGCAGATATTCAAAAAATTCTATTATTTGTCCCCTCCCCTTTTTTCTTTTTTTTCTGACATTGCGCCAAATTAATTTCACAGTCAAAACACAGTAGTCATATTCCCCTAATCTAGAAAATCTCTGGGTATTTACTTGCATTAACCACCGGCTTCTTGGCATCCCCCTTAGTGGGTGAGAGCCACAAAAGTAAGGAACAAGCAAGCAGGCAAGAGACCGACGAGGTTGGAGTCAGAGAGCAAAAGACATTTTGGCTGACCATTTTCAGTTTTGAGTTTACGGGCACAAGTTCGCCCTAAATAAAGAGTTTATATAGTACCAGGTGCTATATTTGTTTGTAACAATCTGGTGGAGGTGCGGGGTATGATTCCAAGCCCATCACAGGCAAGGGAGAGAAGTCCAGATCCCAGGAGATTGGAGCCAGCAGAATTAACACCTGTGCACCAACGCACGAGTCGCCGACTACGTGGTGAGCAGCCCGAGTTTGGCCTCCTAATTGACCCATCAAGACCTGTCGAGACCTCAAGCACAAGCGTAACTGCGATGGCCACCCCGTTCATGCCATCTCCATCGCACCTGATTGTGGATTCGCCACGTACATTAGAGGTCTTCCACGCCGAGGACTGGCTTGAAGGCTTCGAGCGCATTGCACGTTTGAATAGTTGGGACGAAGCCCGAAAACTTCGTTACGTTTACGTCGCCCAGCAAGATTCGGCACGTACGTGGTTTGAGAACTACGAAGCGTCCTTGCTGTCGTGGGACGACTTCCGACGAGAGCTAATCGACCTATCCGAACACAGACTGCAAAGAGAAAGCAGAGGCTGCTCTTCAGGCGAGGAACCAACGGAATAACGAGAGCGTGGCCATGTACATAGAAGACATGTCGCGGCTCTTCCGCCGAGCCGACCAAAACATGGCCGAGGAGAAGCAGTTGCGGCACCTCATGCGCGGAGTAAAAGAAGAAATTTTTGCAGGCCTGGTGCGTAATCCACCGCAAACAGTGGCGGAGTTCCGGTCCAAGGTAACGACCGTGGAAGGACACTATAACAACGTGCGCGACTGTACAACAGAGACTTCAGCGTCTCTTCAGTCAGGGCGCAGTCAACAGCCCTCCCCACCAACGTTGACGTCCTCCGGGAAATGGTGAGGGCTATCGTTAGGGAGGAGCTCCAGAAACTGCAACTCCCTCAAAGTCCTCCGGCGATGCCCTCAATCGCGAACGTTGTACGAGAAGAAGTGCGGCAAGCAATTATTCAAACACAGCCTAAGGTGCCCCACCACACGCAACCGGAACCTCAGCCACAGCTGTCGTACGCGCAAGTCGTACGGCAAGACATCAGACGCCCGAACTTTGCGCAAGCTCTCGTTATGCCACCGACCTTTCCTCGCAGTACGCCACCGCCGATGCCAGAAGCGAGACCCCGCAAAAGTGATGTATGGCGCACGGCATACCGGCGGCCCCTTTGCTACCACTGTGGGGAGGCAGGTCATCTTTATCCGACATGCCACTACCGTCGGGTCGGGCTACGTGGCTTCCCAGTGAATGCACCCTGCCCTCGTAACGGTGAGCGCCCTTCCGAAATCGAAGAATTTTTATCTTTGCGCTATGCCTCTCCAAACACTCAGCGACATGAATCGCGGTCGATTGTAAAAATGCGCAATAGGTCGCCGAGTCCACACCCATCATCTACTTTCCCGAGGCGTCGTTCACCAAGCCCGTGGCAGGAAAACTAGAACCAGCGACCTGTGGAGGCACGGCCGCTGATTTTCGGAAAACTAAAAACCGTTCATCGTTAACCGCATCAGACTACGACACTGACACATTGACGGAGAAGCGCAGTAATGGTGACGTGACATCCGAGCTACAAGTAAGAATCGATGACGTCGAAACCATAGCGGTAATAGATGCAGGTGCAGACTACTCAGTAATAAGTAGTATTGTCGCAAAGAAGCTGAAGAAAGTGCTCACTCATTGGACCGGACCGCAGATACGCACAGCCGGAGGGCACTTAGTCAGCCCCGTGGGATTGTGCAAAGCGAGAGTGGGAATGAGAGGCCATGTGTACGTCTGCAATTTCATTGTTCTCCCCGAATGTTCCCGTGAGGCCATTCTGGGCATGGACTTTCTGCAAGCAAACAGTGCCATCATCGACTTGCAGAAATCCCAAGTTTCTTTCTCTACAGAGAACGCTGTTGCCATGTGTTATGCGGAGCAACCAATTATTTCGTCACTTCCTATTGTGGATGAAGGTGTGACAGTGCCGCCACATAGCAGCATGACAGTTTCTGTGAAAAACGACGTTTTTTGTGAATATGACGGACTAGCTGATGGAAATATCCAACTGCTACTCACGAAGGGGATACGCGTGGTGAGAGCTCTTGTGAACCTGCGGAACGGATATACTGATGTGCTATTGACTAACTTTACCAACGAGGTACAGCATGTGGTGAAGGGAGCAGCCACAGCATCACTTCATGACTACGTACAAGTCTCAGATGTTTGCACCAAAGATAAAGTGCCCACAACGACCTTAACTGTGGATAGGGTCCTCGAGAAAATAGATATTGACCAAGAGTTTTCATCTCTGCAGAAAGACCAGATTGTGGAGTTGATCAAGGAATTCGCAGAGTGTTTTTCCTCTTCATCGAAAGTCGGACGTCCTTCTGTAGCAAAGCACCACATTGTAATCGAAGGGCATGTTAGACCAGTATGTCAGCATCCATACTGAGTAGCTCCGAAAGAAAGGGAGGTGATAAAGAAGCAAGTACAGGAGATGCTTGACGACGATGTCATACAGCCCTCCAAAAGCCCAAGGGCATCGCCGGTAGTACTGGTGAAGAAGAAGGACAACACCATGCGGTTCTGTGTTGATTATAGAAAACTCAACCTCGTCATGAATCGAGACGTGTACCCACTCCCACGAGTCGAAGATACGCTGGATAAACTGCGCAATGCTCACTTTTTTCATCGTTGGACCTAAATAAAGAGCGGGTACTGGCAATTAAAAGTCGACGAACGAGATCGTGAGAAGATGGCGTTTGTGACACCCGACGGACTCTACGAGTTCAAAGTACTCCCATTTGGTTTGTGTTCTGCTCCCGCTACCTTCCAGAGGATGATGGACACTGTGCGGTCTGGCCTCAAATGGCAGTCATGCCCTGTATATCTTGATGAGGTAGTAATTTTGTCCACTACGTTCGAGCAGCACGTACAGAGATTGAGAACGGTACTGGACGCTATTCGTACGGCTGCACTTACGATCAAACCCAAAAAGTGCCACTTTGGATTCCGGAGCTTCGGTTCCTTGGGCACATTGTCAGTTCTCATTGTGTCCGCCCAGACCCGGATAAGATCACTGCGGTCCGTGGACTACGTTCCTACGTCCTCCGCAACAACAATTTCTACAAGAGAACTCTCAACACACAGGTGAAACGTTCCTACTGCTGATACCATCATCACTGCGAGCGGAAATTTTAAAAGCGTGTCATGATGACCCATCGGCAGGTCACTTGGGCATTAGTAGGACCTTGGCAAGAATCCTCCAGAGATATTACTGGCCAAGTCGAAGTACCACGACTTTTCGTCCGTTGTCTACGTTCCTACGTCCTACGCAACAACGTTCTCTACAAGAGAAACTTTCAACACACCGGTGAAACGTTCCTACTGCTGATACCATCATCACTGTGAGCGGAAATTTTAGAAGCGTGTCATGATGACCCATAGGCAGGACACTTGGGCATTAGTAGGACTTTGGCAAGAATCCACCAGAGATATTTCTGGCCAAAATTAGTGGATTCAGTACAGCATTACGTAGGATCATGCCGAGAATGCCAAAGACGCAATGTACCACCCCTAAAGCCAGCAGGTCTTTTGAGAACGATAAAGCCACCGAAAGTCTCGTTTGAGCAAGTCGGAATGGAATTTCCCAAGGCCAAGAGACAAAAAAGCTATGCAACGTTTTCCTGGGGCTTTGTGCCTACTACAGGCGCTTCATTGAAAACTTCTCCAAGATTGCGGAACCACTGACACGGCTTACGAAGGAAGGCGTGCCATTCATCTGGAACCAAGAGCAAGAAGATGCCTTCCCAGGCAGCACAGAAGGTTGGCCCAATATTGGGGATAGATCGGCATTGCCTGGCCCATGAACGGCCCAGTTTTCACAACGTACCGCCAAGATTGGCTATGCCAGCCAAATCGAACGGCGACGTTGGACCAGCGTTGACAACGTACCCCCAATATTGGTTCTGCCAGCCGAATAGAACGGCTATGTTGGACCAGCATTAACAACATTTCGCCAATGATGGCTGTGCCAGTCTATTAGATTGGTTATATTGGGCCAGCTTTCAAAACTTTCCGCCCATATAGGCTGTGCCGGCCTATTAGAACGGACACATCGGGCCAGGTTGTACAAGTAGCAGCCAATACGGGCGGAGCCATCCAATAAGACCGGCATTATTGGCCCGCCGTTTGAACGTTATTGCCGGCGTCAGCTGAAAAGTCAACATCACGATGTCATAATATTAGAATATGAGCCAATTTCTGCGTGTGCTGCTTTTTGGCGCTGTTCTGGCCCCAATTCACGCGCCGATTTTTCAAGTTAGAGAGAGAGTAATATATGTGCCGGGCACAATATTAGAACTATCTTTTCGTCATTAAAACATGCCCCGCCGCGGCGGTCTAGTGGCTAAGGTACTCGGCTGCTGACCCGCAGGTCGCGGGTTCGAATCCCGGCTGCGGCGGCTGCATTTCCGATGGAGGCGGAAATGTTGTAGGCCCGTGTGCTCAGATTTGGGTACACGTTAAAGAACCCCAGGTGGTCGAAATTTCCGGAGCCCTCCACTACGGCGTCTCTCATAATCATATGGTGGTTTTGGGACGTTAAACCCCACATATCAATCAATCAATCATTAAACCATGCACAGCTCGTTGAAATGCATAATCGTTGGTTGAAGTTGTGCAAGGTAGACTTTTTAAGTGAGAAAAAATTACCGATCAAGTTTCTCTGTCAGACGTGACGTCCGATGCGGTGCTATCTGTACGTATGACGAAGCTGCTGCGGATACCACTGTCTTACGCGTGCATGTAGACGTCGAATATCTGACGCAAATCTTATCGTATCATGTGTCGGGCTAGCTATCTACGTGACCTATTCGAATCTGTTTTGCGTTCACAGCACAGTACGGTTAACGGCCGGCACTTGCTGCTGCTTGACGTGTGGGAAGAGCGGGGGTCGTCAGTTGCGTTATGGTGACTGAATCATACAACATATGCAGTTGCCGTGATCTAACACACAGACGCGCGTGCGCACGCACGCACGCGCTATATTCATGCAACGACCACACGAATTCCCAACAACATCGCAGCGAACGGTTGGTAAGGTGTTGCGGAGTGTGTGGGCGTCGTAGGCCACCCTGTCGGTGCCCAGCTCGCTGCGAACGTGAATTTCGGCGTGGAACGCATCTTTTTTATGTACTTTTTTTACGTGTGCCCAAAACGGTAGGCTGCGCGATACGAAAAGTACGACACACAAAAAAGAAGAAACGTGAATGCATAGGGCAAATCGTTAATAACAAAAAAAAAAAACACGCACGCTCACGCCACTGCAGTGGCGTGAGCGTGCGTGTTTTTTTGTTATTAACGAAGCACATGTGCTTCCATAAAACTTGACAGCCAAGAATGATGAAGTATTCATTTACATACAAATTACTATGAGTTGCTGAAACTCACGCAAAAGAACATAATTTTCTTCCTTGGATATTGATCGAGTGCCTTGGAATTATGCTATGTGAATTTGACAGATCAACAGTGCATTATGATTCCCACAAGAAGGGGCCACAATCTTGGCAAGTAATAGAAGTACTCTTCCCACCTGATGTGCACCTAACGTAAAGAGGCCTTGTTTCTCAAGTTAGCAAGTATATATATATATATATATATATATATATATATATATATATATATATATATATATATATATATATATATATATATATATATATATATATATATTTATATATATATTTATATATAACCACTGGAAAAATATACCAGGTGTAACCAGAAAAAGGTGCACCTGCAGTTTTAAAGTTTAAAAGAAGCAATGACATGCCAACCATCCAAAATAGAACGCCCGAGAAAGGAGCATCAATCAGTATTACAGCAGCTAAAAGCCTGCTAACAGCTGAAGGTAGTCATGCTGCTCTTCCATTCAAGTATAGTGTACACTGAGAAAAGATACTGAAGATACACCATCAGCAAATGACAAAAGCAATACAGACAGAGCTTTCTCTTATAATACAAAAAGTCTTTAGCTGAGGAGGCAAATAAGTCATTGGCACACAATAAGTGCACAAAAAAAAAAGCTGTCGCACGAGGCTGTCAGCGCTTAGACAACACAGGCAAAAATACAGTAGACTGAAGAAGGGAAAACCCATAGCAAAAGTTACCATACTCCTGAGTTCTTGCTTTGCGTGCAAATGAAGCTAGCGTGCTGTTGAACACTAGATTAAAGCACCACAATCAAAATCTGGAAGTCAATGCTTTAGGAATAATACAAAGTACTGAAGAAGGATGCAAAGAGCATTCCTGTGAAGGCAAATATAAAGAAAGACTGAAAGCTCTGTGGCCCTGAACAAGACAACACCACAACCAATCGAAGAGCCGTTCGGACACATCAGCAGTTCTGGCCAACACTAAAAAGTCACAAAAACATACCTTTAATGCCTTTTTTACAAGAGAACTTCAAAAGAAATGTGCATACACCAATGCCAGAAGTATCGATGGAAGCTATTACTCATATTCAGCTCTTCATTGAAACAATGACAGAAGATACATGTACCTGGATGCTTAATTACTTTGGTACAACTCAAGAGCGTCGACACCAAGTGGCAAAAAAGTTATGATGGAAGACTACAATGTGATCAAATGCACACGTCAACCACCAACCAAGGTCCTATGCTAGAGTGAATATCGCAAAAAGTCTTGAACGCCTAATGTCACTGGCTCATACTCAGCGTTATCAATCAAAATCTTGACCTCCCACACAGCATATTATTTCAACAACCTGCCACCTCTCACCATGTCATGAAACAAGCTCGAGTATACACAAACCCTCCTCACCGTTAGGTAGTTAGATAGCTCCACTAGTGCTTCACTCTCGGAACACATAGACCAGGGCCGTAACTAGACGGGTAGTAAGGAGGTTCTGAGCCCCTGAAGTATTTTCATGCTCTGACTTTTCGTCAACAATAGCTTAATCTGGGCAAGTTGGTTCATCGTGGTTGTGTTCTAGTAACAGTGAGAGAAGTTCAGGAAGAGACAAAAAGGACAGGAAAGAGCGCTGACTGCCAACTAAATTTTATTGAAGGTACTACGCCCACTTTTTTACAGAGTACAAGAACAGCGCTCATGCACAACGACACATGTGAGACCATGATAATATATTCTTAACTGAGAAAAGAATACTCTCTCTCCGAATGGATGAGTGAAGGTATACTGATGCAATGGTTCATGGCCTTCCTGACAAGAAAATGCTTTCACAGTCTCTCTTTCATTTCTTGTTCTTGCTTTCTTCAAAAACAGTGTTTTATGAAACATAGAACTGCACTTACATTCTTTACAGTGTATGGCCATGCGACTACCATAGCCATTCTTAACATTTTAAGCATGCTGTCTTGCTCAAACATTGGGGCATTGCCCAGTTTGTCTTATGTTTACGTTTCCATGTGTCAATAGTATCTCATACACAACATTATATTGGCATTCAGTATACCTATTCTCGTGACGAATGGTGATATAGTGGCTATTCCTGTTGCTTTTTAGTACACACACTTTTGAAAACTTGCAAGGGATGGCAAATAACAAGATAAAATCATATCGGCTCGCTATTTTCTTTATATTGTGAAACACCTTATGTATGTACGATATAGCATGCAAAGATCTTTGGACATTCTGTTTTTATTTTGGTCCTGTTTTGTTTAACTTGACTTTCTGCAGGAGGGTTTAGCACACGGGTGTGATGGTGCTGTTGGGATATCCAGCATCCTTTAGTCTTTTAATCTGGTTTTTAAGGCTTACCTCATCCTTGTGGTCACATGACTTTTGAAGGGTGGCCTCAACGTACGTGGTGGCAATTCCTCTGTGTAAATTGTGTAAATGTGTAATTATGTGTTATGATGTACTAAAAAAGATGTCCCAAGAATCAGAATAAGTGACAGTAGTCAAAGTTTTTGTCACTGCCTTTATACAAATACCAGTTTATTTGTAGCCTCCTGCAGTATTTTAGGGCCTCTTATATAGATAGGATGTTTTCTCACTTTTATTACATTTTTGTATTGATGATGCCATATGCTCAGGAGGTAGAATGTCGTTATGTTCTTTCTGATAACTTCTAGCTTCTGAGCAAAGATAATGTTTCAGAAAAATGAAAAAAGGCTAGCATAATATTAAGACATGGGAAGAAAGCAGAGTTTATCAAAAATGAATGCATTAGTTGGGAATGAGAAAAAAAGATGGATGACAGGTCAGTAATGTCAATTAATTTATATTAGGACACATGAAATGTAGCAGAGGGGGGCAGGTGATTAGTTCCAATGAGATCGAGAAATTATCAGCCATAATATGAAATTGGCTCATACAGGACAGGAAACATTGATTGGGCTTCCACCCTGCAGTGGACATAATATAGGCTTAACGCTAACAATGAGCAAAGCCTGTGAAATTAATGCTCCATGAAATGAGCAGTACTGCACAGATTGCTGTGCTAGACTTCCCATTTTGCATGTTTTTACCAGCTTATCCTGCTCGCTGTTCAGACACAAAGCTTCACCAGAAAAACAATGTTATACTTGGTGAGGATAATGCCAGTGAATCCACTGTTTTATCTACACCTTTCCTTGCTTAAGTCCTCCTCCAAACTATACGATTTTTCTTGGAAATGTTCTGCTTACAGCACACCAACCGATCAAGTGAAACAACTTTATTGGGGTCCTGCAGGGCGCGCCCTAGTATGCAATCACCATTTCACTTCACGTTACAACATACTGGTGGTAAAAATATTCTTTGGCAGGGTACAGAAGTGCATGCACTGAGCTAGCTTGTGCAGCGCGATCTATTCCAGAAAGCTGAACCTATGTTTGGTACAGAATTTTGTAACCACACGATGCTTGCACAGATTAAATGTGGCCACACATAGCAACTTCTGAGCTTTTTTATGAAATGATCTCACAGTATCTGAAAACATTTGTTTTTTTGTTTACTTCATAGTTCCCAGTGAAATATTTCTCTTGTTCCTCTCATTGAATAATGGCATTTGGTGTGACTAAGGTGTTCCTAATTCCTCACTATGAGATTAGAAAAACGACTCTCCTTTAAATTGCTTCACAAGCATTTCCTAAGATATTGAATGACACTGCTTGCACATGTACAAACATTTGCTAGTTTTATTGAGGGTTGATGATAAAGGCAATCAGTTGGTGCATCCAAGCCGGACAGAGATTGACTGGCCCTGAAAAGGGCCGTTTAGTTATATATCTTGCAGCTTGTTCCAGGTAGACAGGGCTTCATTCTGTAGAAATGGTAACTCATCACACTGGTTCCTCAGCATGAAGAACATAACTTGATGCTAACACTGACTCAGATGTTCTGAAATGTCATACAGGGTACATGAAGGCTGGGTACATGAAGGTTGCAGTTATACTAACTGTACAGTCAGCATGCTTGTGTGATATGTGCATAGCTGCATCAAAGCTACGTGTGAGAATTGCGTGAACAGCTGAAAATCTCAATGGCAGCATAGCTTAAGAAGTATGTCATCCCTTTTTTGCCAGTTTCCAATATCATCCTTCCCTTTTCATGCATCTTCTTTCAATATATCTGGGGTTTTAATTCCCAAAACCACGATATATTAACGAGAAGCAAATTTTGAAGATCTGGTGTTCTTTAACATCTTCACTTGTTTGCAGCGCAACACCAGAAACACAGGACAAGGAAGGAGCAAAAGAGAAAGAAAAGACGGCGCCGACTCTGAAAAAGACGGCACTGACATCATGACACGCACATGTCGTGATGTAATCTGCCCAAAGAGTGGCCTCCCGTGATAATAGTGAAGAATTGGGAATAGGATCTACCAGTAAGGGCTTTGTGTGCAATTCACAAACAGTGAAAAAGATCCACCAGGGGTGAACCTCAGGTACATGGTGCACTCTGGTTGAGAGAGAGCAGAGTAAAGCAGATGTGCCAGACAGGAGATTATAAATGGTTTTGTCTGGAGCTGGTGCCAGACCGAGCTCTAGGATTAATCGTAAGGGAGTATTGAGCGCCAGGCCAATCTGATTCCATTCCTGTGATGGGGTGCAATGTGATGACAGGTGCGAATTCCATTTTCTTTTTTTTCCATGGGTTTAGGGAAATAAATTTTCAAGGATCAGATGAAAATACCTCCGACATACATAATAACATGCTTATTCTTGGGCGTAGTCATGCCTAGCCACCAGATTGGGAGAAAAAGGAATGTTTCCCGAAATGTGCGATAAAGTGTTTGGTGCTACGCCTTGACGGAAGTATTGATAGGTGCTTTGGAAATCGGTACGCCATTTCTGTAATCGTTAAATATGCAACTGCTTGTGCCACTGCTAGGGATAGCGTGACACTCCCAGCCATTTCGGGGTAAGCCGTTTTAATCTACATGAAGATGTTAATGAGCCCGTTCTCCATCACAGAAGTAGCAGTGGCCATTCCTTCAACTAGGCCTACTGCAGCGCCAACTAAACGTCTGCATGAATTTAGTGCTAATACTGTACATAATAATCAGCACGTGCCTTGGGTTCACTTCGATGGTGTTGTGAATTCATCTTGCGTGACAATGGTTTAAGTTGCATGCGTGCCTTAATCATTATTGCAATAGGAGACCATGATTTATCGTCACGCATGGTGTTGCTTAGCTCGGTCCTCAGTGTTCGAAGCAGGTTCCGCCTTGTGAGTGCATGAGAGAGGCACAAGAGTTGATTTCTGCTCTGTGTTTCTATAATTCCCTGGCCTGTATTATACAGGAAGCGGATAGTGCTGGTGTGCGTCAGCTGCCTCGGTGCGCTCTCAACCGCCTGCCTGGTAAGACTGATAGCTCATTCTATCAGCGCCTTGTCGTACTCCCTCCTCACACTGCGACATGTCCTCCACTTGGAGGACATGATGACGGAACAAGATGATACGAAGCCCAAAACCGCAATGTTTGCAAGCCACAACCCGAGCAAACAATTCAACGGTGAGGCCAGAAAATCCTAGGCCTGGAGCAATAAGCCAGAGAGCATATTCTTGGCTGGATAGATGGATGGATGTGGCCGTACCCTTTAGATCGGGCGGCGGCTAACGTCACCTAGCCGTAATGCTTAGTGAACTAACCACTAGATTTTTTTTCCCCTTTAAATAGTAAAGTTGGACGGGTACTTTGAAGTGAAGGGTTTAATTTTCAATCGTGCCTTGACTTTAGCCACCAATCAGATAACCTCCTTCTAGTTAAGTCTACCCGCTTAAAGTCTATTTTGCCCTCCCTGTCCCTAAACACCAGTGCTTTGAAAAACTCTGCGCCATCATCTTGAACTATAAGGTGAAGCCCTTTACAGAGCATTGTAAAGTGTTCGGCAGTTTTTTCTTTCTCTTCGCACGCACTGCATATTGTGTCTACCTCTTCATATTTGGCCCGATATGTCTTGGTTCGCAATACTCCCGTCCTGGCCTCAAACAGTAGAGAACTACCCTGAGTATTATCATAGATTCTTTCTTTGGCAATTTCCTGCTTAAAAGTTCGATAGATCTCTAGTGCGGACTTCTTAATCACGCCAATTCTCCACATGTCAGTCTCCGTTTCCTGCAGTTCCTTTTTAACCGATAGTTCTTTCTGGTTTGGCCACCTGCTGTTTTCTAAGTATTTACCAGTCAATTTCCTGGTTCGCTTCCTCCATTTTGTATTGACATTCTTCATGTACAAGTAGCTGAAAACCTTCATAGCCCAACGCTCCTCCCCCATTTCTCTCAATCGCTTCTCAAATTTTATCTTGCTGCTAGCTTCCCTGCCATCAAATGATGTCCATCCCATATCACCTTGTACTCCCTGGTTTGGTGTATTCCCGTGAGCTCCTAAAGCAAGCCTACATATTTCACGTTGCCTAATTTCTAATCTTGCTTGAACTTCTGACCTCATGCACAAGACCGCGTTGCCGAACGTCAGCCCAGGAACCATGACCCCTTTCCATATTTCTCTCACAACATTATACCTATTGTAATTCCACAGTGCCCTATTTTTCATCACTGCTGCGTTCCTGTTATCTTTAGTCGTCACGCATATTTCGTGTTCCCTCAGGTACTCGGTCCCATTGCTTATCCGTATGCCCAGTTATTTGTATTTATCTGTTATCTCTAGCATGACTTCCTGTATTCTAAGCTCACTACCTTTGTTATCATTAAAAATCATGACTACTGATTTTTCCTAACTGAATCTAAAATCTAACCTATCTTCCTCAATACCGCAGATGTCCATCAACCTCTGCAAATCTTCCTTGTTGTCGGCCATTAGCACTATATCATCTGCGTAGATTAATGCTGGTAGTGCCTGATCAATGAGTTTTCCTTGTTTGACTAAAGAGAGGTTGAAGCCAAGTCCCCTTGCCTCTAATTTGGCCTCTAATCCTTGTAGATACATCATGAATAAGAAGGGTGACAGCGGGCACGCCTGCCTAAGTCCACGTTTCACCACTGTGGGCTTGGATACCTGTTTTTCTCACTTTTTAACTACCTTGTTAGTTTTATAGATTTCCTTTAAACGATTAGTGACTCCATCTTTTACACCCAGTGTGTCTAGTATTCCCCACAAGTCCTCTTGAACCACGCTATTGTACGCTCCCTTGAATTTCTGCAGGCCGGTAGGAAGCTTCACAGCGCAGCGCCTGATCTTGTGAAACAGCGCAGCCATGCAGGCAGGGCATTCAATTCCCTCCCTATTTTTTGTATACTACTGTCCTTGTGTACATCGTAGAACACATAACAGTAATGATAGCAAACAGATCATTGATTCGGGTAGGCTTGGTGTTTTTATTTAAAATGGAACAACGAGGAAGCTGCTGAAGCTCGTGCCTGTATACAGCTGCTTTATATGGAGATAAAACTTTAACGAAAAAAAAATGTAATGATAAACAGTAGGCTCATAACAAACAACATTTCTCTGAGGGTGCATGGAATATATGTCCCACGCAAGGCTATGCATTGCAGTCCTTACTGCATTAATTATGTACACGTACTGCAGGGCATGCAAGTGTATGCAGACACACGCTGACGAAATGACATTTTTTGCTACATACAAACGTGCGCCGCACCAAATAAGACGCACATGTTTATATAGTCAGGGAACACTCGTGAATATTGATGAAATCACACAGCTCGCTTACAGTATAAAACAAACACAATTGCGAACAATAAAATGTGACGCTGTTTAAAGAGGCGGACCCAGGTTACGAGGAGAATTATCAGTATGGCATACACACCACGTGTAAAGCTTTTGCAACATCTAAAGAGACTAAATACGGAAAGTTGCCTTTGTAAGTTAACATGACAGTACCAAATGGAGAAGCCACACGAGAGAACAATTCATCGTGGGCTAAAGAATGTGTTTTAAATATTATACACAGCTTTGCAAGACAATATCGACGAGTTTTACTCGCCTAGGTGTGGGAGGTGTAGGCCTGATAAAATGCGAAGTTGCTTCAGAGCCTTTCTGTCGTAATATTGCAATTTTATTCAACTCTTTCAAACGCGGCACCGTAAATTTCTACTGGGAGCTCGAACACGGCAAGCAGGTCGCGGGGCAAAATCTTTGTAACATTTTATTACCGAAACAGCGATACTAGCAATGCTTGAGCTGCACTTGCTGTTTTCTAAATTGTAACCTCCTCAATCTCATCACTGTGATCAGGAAACAGAGAGGAAAAGTACAGCAGTAGTACGTAGAGAAATATTCAATTTCAAGCCCTTTAGCAATATCATCTAAACAAATTTCCAGTTCACTGTTGAATTCTCGATGGAAACAAACAGCTGATCAGGGAAGCAAGCTTGGCTTGGCACTGGCTTGGCCGTTCATACAGAGCCAAAAGCCGCTGCAGGAAACTGGATTGCGGATCGTATTGAGACAAAATATTTTATACATTTTTGTTTTCTTTGTTTCCTCTCTCTAATTGCTCTTGTGATGGCGTGGACCGCGCTTCGTGATCTAATGTACCGGCGCACTGTTTTTAAGTTTAGTATGGCGCACTCTAATACATGATTGCGTGCTTTAATTTAAAAAGGTTCGCGAGTATGGCAGCAACACTGCAATGTCGGGAAGAGGCACGGGGAAGAGGACAGTAGTAGAACCAGTAGCAGCTGCATGCCCGGGTGGAGCGACTGATGCCCAGATGGAGGAATGTCAACCCGATGCCTTTTGTGTTGGCCGTTCTGGCAGTTCCGCCGACTTTATAGAAAGAGACGACCCCGTCGCTTGTCCTCTTCTCTTTTTTTTCGGGCATCAGCGACAACATTGACGGACGACGTGTTCGACTTCACCGTGCACGTGAGTATAGGTTGGTTTTTCATTCGAGTGAATTCTTGTTCAGATTTGCAACTTGTCGACTCCATCCTGATCACGTGTCACCGGCAATAAGTCACATACGTGTGATATTTAGGTGAAATAAATGATAATGCACATTTTCTGCTCCATTTGCGTGACTTACAAGATCGATCACTCGCATCCTTCAGTTCACGAATCAACGCGCCTGCCTTAAAATTAGCTAGCTGCTCGCAAAGAAATCATACCGAGGCAATTTTCTTTTCTGTGAACAATGCACCGTAGATTTGTCTTGAATAACAAAAAAAAAACTTGAAAAATAAATGTCGCGACCTTTTAGAAAACGCCATGTCTAAGAGCTAGACGCGGCATTTTGTAAAAGGCTCATTAAATTCAGTATGTTTTCGTAGTTTCTGCTTGAAATTATTATTGTCTATGAATTTCATGGCCCAATCTTTTGCTTTAGCTGAAAATCTCGGCGGCAAAAACTTTGTTCAGTGTCCCTTTAAGGGCAGGTGTAGATGCCATCATTTCAGTCGCAAATCTTTTTGCTAGTCGGTCGGCTGGTTAACAATAAGGGTACTAACTAGAGTTCCAGATTTCATCAGCAACACATCGTCATGGCTTCATCAGATGCTGCATTATATACATTCTATCCTCGTTTTTAAATAGGTGTACCGTATGGTCCACTGTTACAGGAAACAAGCGAGCTCATGGACAGTGAGCCATGTAGTGCTAACTGGCAGCGAGGCTTGTGAATGGGACGCATGCGCATAGAATGACCAACATCTGCATTTCTTGTCATGAAGTTTTGCGGGACGCACCATACCTGTCATGTTTAGAGTGTAAATATACGTATCATTTAGGTGCATGTTCAGGAGTAACAGAATCGGCATATAAAAAGAAATATGCAGCGGCGAAGAACTCGTGGAGCTGTGCAACTTGCAAAACGTCGAAAGCTCGAAGCAGCAAGTGTGCTGAACTAGAAAATGTGGAGCAGGAAATGAACCTCGCAAAAGAAATAGGCGAAATTCAGAAGAAATTATCACTACTTCTTTCAATGAAATCGCAAGTCGATGCTCTGGCAGGTGTTGCTGACACTGTATGTGGTATTGAAAGGTCACTACAGGAAATGTCAAGCAAGTATGATGACGTGCTTGCCGAAATGAAGCGACAGAGTACTGATATGAGCAATTTAAGAAAGCGAGTGGAAAAACTTGAAACGCAGACTAACAATAGTGAAGTAGAAATGCTTAAGCAAGAAGTTAATAACCTTGATCAATATAGCAGACGCCTTAACCTGGAAATCCATGGACTAGGCGAACAAACTAATGAAAAAGTAATAGAAAAACTTAATCTTTTGGCTGATGAACTGGAGCTTCCAAAATTATCTGGAAAGGATATTGAAGCCGCCCACCGACTGCGCACTAGAGCAGGCACAGACGGGGGTGATAAGCCATCGCCTATTATCGTGCGTTTTTCTGCCCGGTGTACTCGTGACGCTTGGCTTGCAAAAAGAGGCGAGCTACGAAAAAAGAATTCAAAGGTTTTCATCAATGAAAACTTGACTGCACAGAATAAGCGGTTGTTCTGGCAAATGAAAACAAAGGCAAGAGAAATGAAATATCAATTCGCCTGGGTCAAGGACGGAAAATTCTTCGTTCGGCGCAGTGAACGGGACAGAGTAATACGGATTAAGACAGCCAGTGACCTCGACCATATAAGATAACTCTAAAAATGACACTTTTTTTTTTTCGTGCGCCATATAAGCATATGGCTGCTCACGACAACACAAAATACCATGATGCTGATTCATTTAGGCGTCTCAAGGCCTTACGTGGCACCAAGCGATTCTCTTTGCTTCACCTTAACACACGAAGTTTAAAAAATAAACATGATTCTGTTAACCTTTTTTTAGACAACTTAGATCATGAGTTTGACGTATTGGCATTCACCGAAACTTGGTTTTCCAATGACTGCCCCGCTGTAAACTTTTCGGGATACAACTGCATATCAGTATCACGACCTAAAAAAAGAGGAGGAGGCGTTGCTGTGTACATTAAAAACCACTTTAATTATGAAGTTATTCCAGAATACTCAATCATTGATGTTCACTATGAATGTCTGCTTGTGAAGTGCTTTAACACAATGCTAGCCGTTCTATATAGGCCTCCAAACGGTTCTGTAACAAAATTTATTGAATTTCTAGAGCGTGTTTTAGAGCACTGTTCATACGTTGGTCTACCTATAATAATTAGTGGAGACCTGAATATAAATTTTCTCTCTGTGGAGTCACCTGCACAGATGCTACTTGATGTTTTTCTTTGTTTTGGCTGTCAAAATGTCATTGATGTACCTACAAGAATAGCGAGCAAATCTGAAACTTTGCTAGACGTTTGTTTTACAAATTATGAAATTGGTCAATCTGATGCCGGAGTGTTAATATCAGACATAAGTGATCATTTGCCCTTCTTCATCTTTTTTACGCCTCACATGGCTCAACACAACCAACGCAAACAGCCACCTATTCTTTTAAGAAAAATATCTGCAGAAAGGGTTAATTATTTCAAACATTTGGTTGAAGGAACTAGCTGGGAGCCTGTCTTGCAGATAACTGATCCTACCGTCTCCTATGACTTATTTATTAGAACATTAAAAGAACTCTATTACACTGTATTTCCCTTAGAACAGCTTAAAAAACATAAAAAATCGAGAAAACCATGGATTGATGCCTCTTTACTGAAGAGAATAAAGACCCGTGATAAACTATTTGCATTGTTTATAAAAACAAAGAACCTTGATCAGTTAGCTGAATACAAAAAAATGAGAAATAAATTAGCAGCTGATATTAAACAAGCACGTAACTTGTATTACGAGGCTAAGTTTACTAGCATTGCTAACGATTCCAGGAAAGTGTGGAATTGCGTTAATGAACTACGAAATAAAAACGAAAGAGACGTAATATCGGAAATATTGATTGAGGGCGTATCATATACGGGTAGTTCGCTGGCAAACAAGTTTAATGAGCATTTTTTAAAGGCAGGTGTTTGCACGTCTTCACCGACAAATGATATCAGCTGCACTTCTTACATGAACAGCTCAGATTCAACAATTTATATGTATCCTACTACACCGGAAGAAATATGCGGCTTGTTAAAAAAGTTAAAAAGCAACAGTGCCTGTGGTGTAGATGAATTGAAGGCAGTTCCTCTTAAAGTAGTCGCTCATGCTATCTGTTTACCTCTATCGCACATATGCAATCTTATTCTAAGCTCTGGAACGTTTCCCAACGAACTGAAGATTGCAAAGGTATCAGTTATTTTTAAAGGAGGAGATAAAAACGATCTCGGTAACTATAGACCAATCTCTGTTTTACCTATGTTTTCCAAGGTTATTGAAGAAGCTATAAACTTCAGGCTTACTAATTTTTTTCAGCAAAAAAACATTATCGTAAAAAATCAATATGGTTTCCAAAAGAAAAAATCCACAGAAATGGCATTACTCGATATTAAAGATAAAATAGTTGACAACATAGAAAAAAAACTATTCACGGTAGGGCTTTTCCTTGACTTTAAAAAAGCATTTGATTCCGTTAAGCATGATGTTTTACTGCTCAAACTATCCAGATACGGTGTCAGAGGTATAGCTCTAGACATTGTAAAAAGTTACCTAGAAAACCGTGTGCAATACACCAATATTGGTAATGCGAAATCTGAATTCGGTAAAATTACATGCGGCGTGCCACAAGGGTCAATCCTTGGCCCACTCTTGTTTATTATGTACATAAATGATATAGTTAACATACCTCTTACACCTGACATTATTTTGTACGCCGATGACACGAATGTATTCTTCTCTGGGCCAGATATTGACGACCTTATGTTGAAAGCGAATATTTGGCTACAAAACTTATCTACATGGCTTAGGGCCAACAGGTTAAATCTAAATGCTAAAAAAACAAAATTTGTTGTTTTTAGACCTCGTAACAAAACATACATTAGTAAGAATATTATTAGCTTTCAGGGACAGCCTATTGAACGCGTTGCGTCTCTTAAATTTCTCGGTGTCTTTTTTCACGAATATTTAGATTGGTCTGTGCATATAAATTACTTGCGAAAAAACATCTCTCGAGCAGTTGGCATACTATGCACGTTGCGCAGCCTATTACCAGTATGGTTAAAAAGACAGATTTATTACGCAACCATACATTCGCACCTTCACTATTGTCTTCTGATTTGGGGAACGACGACAAAAACTAACCTCAAAAATTTATATCTATTACAAAAACGAGCTGTGCGATTAATTGAACTTCTACCTTTTCGTTCGCACACAGCCCCTTTTTTCGAAAAACATAGACTGCTAGTCATTAATAATATCCGATATAAAAAATTAGCAATGATTATATATCGTGAAGTTAAATCTAATCGAATTGAATTTTTCAGGAAGTATCACGAGCGTAACCACAGTCATAATTTACGACATATTAGTTTCAAGAAAGACACGCTTCGTACAAATTACGGTACACAAAAACTAACTTACCAAATTCCCCACTTTCTTAATGAACACCCCACTGTGATGGCATTAATTGAACAAAGTTCCTCCATTTATGTTTTCAAAAAGAAGATACACACATTCCTTCTAAAAACTCAAACAGATTCTCATACCTCTTTCGATTCATTTTATTTTATGTAACTTTTATGTGCTGCTGTGACTTCATGAATTTTTTTTTTTTTGCTTTTGTCTGCCTGTTTGTTGTGCGTAAATAGTCTCTTATTATTTCTTTATGTGCTAATTCATAATTGCTGTTCATTTCTTTGTTAATACTGGCTTGATGTAAAAAAAAAAAAAAAAATTGTAAATGTTTTTTGATATTGTATGTATCTCAATTTCTCAATTTTTGTACTGCTATATATAACCTGTTTATGTATGTGTGTACATAGGGGGTTGGCGCTTTGTCAGGCTTTCTTTGCCTTTACGCCGATCCCCTAGGCAAACTGTGTACACGGGTTGTCTGAAATTAAATCAATAAAAAAAAAAAAAAAAAAAAAAACGTAGAATCGGGGTGCGCCCAGTTTTGTCTGCCATTTCTCCGCCTGTACGCATGACAGCATTGGAAAGCGCATCCGTATTTTAGCTGCACAATTTATCTAGCCCAGTGCCTCCTGCTTCAGGGATTTCCTGTGAGCACAAAAAATGCATGATTTTAATCGTTGCTGCAGTGTTTTGCAAGTTGTCACCGTAAAGCACATCATATTTTTCGCATAATGCTCGCTGCAACTAGCAAGTTTCGATGACTCAAAATGCTGTTCAGGTCTGATGTAGCAAACATTTTAAGCTCGTCCTCGTGACCATGAAATATTGGTTTATTAAATAATGGAAGGCAGAGTTGGTATCAGTTCATTTACAGTGTGAAAATGAAAAGTTCGAAGGACCGTGCCTCGCAAGTAAGCCCCGAGAGCATGAGCAGAGAAGTAGCAGATGAGGATGCTCATGCGCTGCATTTCCAAATCTCACCAGCACTAATGCTTGACGGACTGCTGGCCACGCACTAGCGTGTTTTTTCTGAAACAGTACTTTGGCCCTGTAAGCAAGTTCTTGAAGGGCATAAGTAAAACGTAGAATGGGCCCCCTAAATGCACCCATCCTTGAACCATTGGGCTTATGAATTAGTGCCCTTTTCAAAATACAACTATTCTGAGCTATAAATTGTGACAGAACAGTGCACGAAGTTTAAAAATGGGAAAAAAGTCTTTAAATGTCCCCTTTATACATAGTGTTCTTGTGATGTCACTTCTGCCGTTGTCGCCCTCTCCTGCCATGCCCGTGTAACTCCCTGGGTACTTACGGCAGTTCACGTGCTGCAGTGCGGTTTGTTGGGGGCTCGTCATCTGTTGCTGTGAACAATGTGGAAGCATTGTGGTTTTTTGTTGTCTTACTTTAACGAGCTCATTGGATTAGGAAGGCCTCGCTCGTTCACTCGATACAAGACCAGATAATCAAGATGTGCGACACATATACCAGCCACGGCGTACACCGACTGCCCGCCACAACCTACGAGGGCCTATTATCTTGCTTTCACTACAAATTGCCTTGCCCAAAAACAAGTGAAAGCTCAAAATCTCTCGAGCCGCAATTTTAAGAGTGGATGTGCGAAGCGCAGCTGCTCCCTTCGAAAACTAGTCGTGCAGAGCTAGGCAAGTTTACAAGAGATATAATATTATGAATATATTGTCACGGCCTACGCCACCAAAGTAGCAATGCCTCCCCCCCCCCCCAAGTGTTTTAAACAGTGCTGATGTTGAGCTTGAGCCTCTTTGATTGCAATTTGTGGAAATAGTCGAGGAAAATATTATACAAGGCAGATAGCGACATTGCGTGGTGTGTGCCGCGGTAATGCCAGTCATCACTTTATTTTTCGCATATGCTTTAACACACTTTTCACTTTGTATTTTGCTTTTGTTGTACGCTAATGTACAGTGGAGTCACTGAACATGATAGAGACCGTGTATAGAATCAATTGACTAATTAAAAAAAATCATGACGCCCAACTTGAGCCGATCGGCTATACTTCAAAGTGAACTAATATTGTTTCCCATTCTTTATAGTTTGTTTCAATGCAATACCAAATCTCCGTGATCGCCATCACGATTTTAACCGCCTTCCTTGCCATCATGATTTTAACTGCGGACAAGTTTGTATGTACAGTATCTTGGTAAGCTATATCTGTTTGCAGGTAAATACTTGGCTATGGCACTTACCCGTAATGAAGTTGCACCTGAAGATGCAAATATTGCAAAGTTTCTTCAAGTAGCTTTTGTTAATCTGCACCAGCCAAATACGCTGGTACTTTTAGGAAAATCGGAATGTGCGTTCTCAATTTCAGGTTATAACTTTCAGCGAAGAAACACTCTAAGCTCTGCTCCCTCTGCGTGGACTACTAAATCAACTTGCCTCACTAGCAGCTCATAATTTCTCAAACTTGCATCGTGAGGCAAAACTAAACGGGTGCAAGCACGAGGAGACAACATGGCAGTTGTAGGCAATAGATTCGGTTGGTGCCCGGGCATGTTGGTGGCGCATTTCGGAAGTGACGAAAAGGCGCTGCGAGATGCACGTGCACACTTTGTATAGTTGCTGTATTGGACAGCAAACTTTTTTTCTTATCTGAGCAGTTTTACCAAAGGAAGCTTCATCATATGGCGTGATAAATGAAGCGAATCCACAGGTTGAACCACATCATAGCCTCGCTGTGCTTTTGTACTTTTTTTAGCTCGCAAAATTTATTTGTACATATAAGTGACAACTTGCCAGTAATAAGGCAGCACTTGTTTCTTTACCATATGATCATCTCCGGTGTGCTGCTGCCTCAATATTTCAAATTATAAGCATTTACACCATTGTATGCTAACTTTTCCTTCAAAGTGAGACAAGCCACATGTGTATCGTAGATCAAGAAGCATGCCAGTTTTACGTACTTGCAAGGTAAACATCAGAAATGCACAGTTGATCGAAAATACTAGTTTAATGGTGCATCTACATAGCAGAGCACCTGTGGCACCTCGGGAACAAGATAATGCCACATATGTTACAAGAGATAATTAAAAAAGACAGGGGACGTTCCGTGAACAAATAGAAACAAAAATAAAATGGCACGTGGCAGCGAGCGAAGGCGGCAAGGGGGGGGGGGAGCCCGTGGGACTTCAGCGGATGAACGTAAGGTGTGTGTTTAATATGTGGAAGAAAAAAAATTCAAAATTTTGGCGACTGAAATGAGGGTGACTTAGTGAGTGCGCTCATGACGAGAGTAAACACGGTTACTATTTTTTTTTTTCAAATCTCTTTTGAAAGCCACAAAAAATCTGTATGTGGTGCAGCCTAACAGAAGGTCCGTGAAGGCAAATTATGAATTCGTCGTTGTAGAAAGGCTTTTTTTTTTTTTCATGCGCACCATCCTCGCCGCGGTGGTCTAGTGGCTAAGGTACTCGGCTGCTGACCCGCAGGGCGCGGGTTCGAATCCCGGCTGCGGCGGCTGCATTTCCGATGGAGGCGGGAATGTTGTAGGCCCGTGTGCTCAGATTTAGGTGCACGTTAAAGAACCCCAGGTGGTCTAAATTTCCGGAGCCCTCCACTACGGCGTCTATCATAATCATATAGTGGTTTTGGGGCGTTAAACCCCACATATCAACAATCAATCAATCATGCGCACCATAAATAGTGCTCAAAATTTAATTGCATATGTTGTTTTCATCCTTGCTGTATTCCGTGCTGTTTATGATGTAAAAAAAAAGTAGCACGCTGAAGTGGTGCTGCTTTCGGGCAACAGTTGAAAATGGCGGGGTGCATGAATGCGGAATACTGCCGCTTACACTCAAATCACTCTTGTGGTCACCTCCCACTGTTTGCAGCATGTGTTGTGTATACACAGCTGCATATTTCCTAGCTAGAAAAATTTGATTTTAGGTGTTTCACGCCATTTTCCATGTAACTATTCCACGATTGCACACACTGATCAGCAGGCTTTCAATTGCGCTGAAGGACACAGGTGCCATAAAATTCATAGTCGATTCTTTCAAGAAACCGTATGTAAAGGCTGAAGCTTCATGCGTACATACACACACATACCATATTGTTTTTTGTACTTTATGAAAGCTGCGAAGGTCTCATGTGCCTCCAAGCGTAACCTGTCTTATTTATTCTCCATCACCGCAAAAGTTTTGTGAGTTTAAAATAAAAGTACTTTGCCCATGGCCACTTTTGGGTAATTTTTTTGTGTAGGTGTTATTTGAGCAGCCTACAGTGTTTACTTTATAAGCCTGTATGTATATGTTGCATTATAAGGATGCAGAATGTGTGTAGCTGTACAATATAGATGAAGTGTAAAAATTAAGTGTGTCTATTGTAGTGTTTTTGCAAGCAATCTTACCCCCGTATTCTAGAACGTCCCTCCACTCAACGCTTCACCTTCACTTGAGATGGCTGATGGGAGCGCCGTCTCTAAGCAGAAAAAATTGCGATTCTCGAGTAGCGCAGCGTCGCTTTCAAACGAGCAGCGGCACAGTGCTCAACTCTGTCAAGTGAAGGGTGAAAGCCGAGTCGGGGAGCGTTTATGAATATGGGGGTTAGTTTTGTTGTCTTGTTAACCTGCCATTAACACTGGATTGCTGCTACTTTGCTCTAGCTGTACAGTGCTCTCCAAAGCTCAAGGAGGCACCGCACGGGGAAGGCTCGGAGCAAACCATGCGTGAGTTTCCTTTCATTGTTACACTATGCACGTATTAAGTGATAGACTTTAATGTATGCTATTTGTATTGTGCAAGTTTTTGGGGACATACAACTTCCAACACATATGTTCTGACGAAAATCACGCAAGAATGAGCGAAGCTTGTGCAAAAATTATGCAATAGTGTAAGAAGCTTTTGCAGAAGTCTGTGAAATGAAGTTTTGAAATTTTGTGGCAATGTGTCATTGTACAGTGGTCAACAGTCTTGCTCAGCATGCTTGACTGCAGGGCTCCCGTCTGGACAGGCGCATCTACGGAGTGCCTGATGCATGATGGGCCAAATGTCAGCCTGCACACTGGTGCCTCTTATCCCCGTTTGTCTGTTACATCAGTGTCTCTTGTAAAGGGGATCAACTGTGCTACCTCTTTTTTTTTCGAATGTAATGAGTTCTTTTTCCAGATTATTGTTGTTTTAAGGTAGAGCCTCACATTTCTATCAAATACTGAAGATTCTATTTTCCTTCTAGATGCTATGAAGTCACTGCTTGTGTTACAATAGAGTGAACACTGTTATGAGAAAAGCTACTTTATGGAGTTAACTCACTCCATATTGACTTAACACACAGAATTGGTGAAAACTACACTTCATTCCAGCTGCATTAGGAATAATATTCATTTGCATACTTCTGTTTCTTTTGTTTGTTTGTTGGCTGTAGGTTTGGAGTATAGGGTGGCCAGAGGGCACTGTGTAGTCTTTCTTCATCTTCCCAATTTTGTGAACATCAATTGATAGCCGTATGGGAAGCAGCCAGCATGCTGAAACAGCGGTGCAAGCATGCAAGATGTTCACCATTGCATGCAGTCAGTTGCTGTGAGCAACCTACTGCATACAATTAACTGCGAGTGGTGAACTAACGCTGTACTATGTGTGCCTCCTGGAAAGCTGCAATGGTAAAGTGCCACAATCGTATGGACAACATGGATAACACATGGATAACATCGCAATTTGTTTGTTGAATAATTTTGCAACAGAATCAATGGAGTTTTGGATAAATTTGTGTATCTGCCTGGTTCATCAAAGCTACAGAGTCAAATGCGGTATATACTCGCGTATTATGTGTACTTTTTTTGTCAATCCGGTCATGTGCGAAGCTAGTTGGAATCACTGGCCTAAAAGCTCAACTGGGAATATATGTTGCAGGCGCTGTCACAGCTGTCTCAAAGCGGATTGTCATTTGTTTGCTAAGCCTGTTCAAATGCCCCCATTTTCTTGAAGTTCTTCCGAACAGTGCTCACAAAAACCAGTTCCCACGACAGGGTTATACCAGAGAACATAAGTACTCTCCAATAATTGTCGGGAACCCAACGTAAAGTAAGACGCAGACAAGGAAGCGCGATGCCAACACAGTGCTGTGTGTGTCGCCCTTCATGTGTGTGTGTGTCCATTCCTTGTCCCAGTCTTCTATTGCGTTGTGTTCCCTCCGATATCTAACCAACAAACCCAAGCTTCTATGCTAAGTCTTATTCAACGCACTCTTCTGCTGGCTCCCATACTGAATATTGCATGTCGAAGAACTCCACGCTGATGTGCTTAGCGGTAGCACGGTTTCAGTTTTCTTCGGTAAGCTTTATAACAGCAATCTGCCTCGTATATAATTATTGTAGCCTATCACAAGGAATGGTAAAAACGCAATGGCCAGATGGCGAAACCGAAAAAAAAAATGAGTGCGAAAACCTGCCTCATCTAGTGACAGGTCCTTGCACGCGTTCAACATCTGTGCTGTGTCTCTGGAATACATTCTTGCCGTGGAAGAGGTGGGAAGATAGGAGGCAAACCTTTAGGCATTTCGGACTACACATAAACAGGTTTCAGTTTTCAAGTTCGATATTCTAGGGAAAGCATAAAAGTTCATGGAAGAAGGGACCTTGCACTCAGTCCATTTTGTGTAAGACTGCACTCACCTGCTCGACAAGAGATGTGCCTGACCAGAGCATCATGAAGTCAAATGTGTCTGTGTGTGTGCTGGCAAGGTGGCTCGGGCTGGTTGGGGAGGGCAAAGTATGCGAGCAAAAAGTTTCTTGTAGTAAAGCAGGCTGGCTAATCATACTGGTGAGCAAATTATGTGAGGATGCAAATTGTGCGAGTAAATATGGTATGTACTCTTGTATGTTTCAGCTCTATTGCTACGGATCCTGCGGATCCAACTTGGCATCCGGCAGCAACAAAGAGAGGTTCTGCAGGAGGTGCGACAGCTGAAGCACAAGGTACGGCTCTTGTCCGTGCCTCAGCACGCACAGCGCCCCTCTGACCTTCCCCGGCTGCCTGCTGGTACAATTGGAGAAGTGGAGGCAGCAGAGGCAGCTGTGCAGAGTAAAGCTGTGGCTGCAGCTTTGGTGTATATTTCTTGATTTTTAATATGCCTATGTAACATGCAGAAATTTAGTACTGCTTTAGGTGTTTCGGGAAACAAACTAGTCAGGTTATCTCATGAGCCACTGTACTACAGTCGAATATGAATAATTCGTACTCCAGAGGCCAGAAAATTTGTTCAAATTAAAAGAAGTTCAAAATAATGAAAGTTACCGTAATTACCTTAATCTAACAAGCACCTTTTTTCCGGTTAAGAGAGTTCATAAACCGCATGTGCGCTAGAATCGAGTACGAAAAAAAAAATGAATATGGTCATTCTATTGCCATCGCCACTTACAAAATGGCCGCCTCCTACGTGCGTCGGCATGGCGCGTCGGTCATTTCTGCCTATGTGTTTCCCATGCGCGGCACTTCATACGTGTGCTGAGGAGTTCGTCATCTTGTAGTACATTAGCATCGACGGCATGGTAGGGCCGACTCCAAAAACTCGACGAGTGCACCACAATGCTGCTTCTAAAAGAAAAGTCGTCGCGTGTGCCGGAACGGACAAAAATCGGGCCGCATCGCGGTAATTCGGAGTTCCCGAAACGTGCGTGCAGGACTGGCGGAAACAAAAGCAGAATATTGTCGACAGCAAGGATTCACGCAAAGGCTTCAGTGGACCACAGCAGGGTCGGTTTCCACAAATTGAAGAGCTGCTCGGCGAGTATGTGATTAAGCAGTGAGCGGCACAGTGGCCCGTGACGACAGAACTGCTCCAAGTGCAGGCTATGCAGTTAGCCTTTGAAAAAGGGCTAATGCAGAGCCATTTTAAAGCGAGCAGGTGCTGGATAACGAACTTAATGAAGAGAAAAGGCTTTTCCCTCCGAATGCGAACGGGCATATGCCGGAAGTTGCCGGAGGAGTACGAAGAAAAGCTTCAGAGTCTTCAGAGGTTCCTCCTAAACTTGCGGCACAACAACGGCTACCTGCTTGGGCAAATCGGGAATGCCGATCACACGCCCCTTTACTTCGACATGCTTGGCACCACAATTGTCTAGGAGAAGGGGGCGAAGCAAGTTTGTGTACTGACATCGGGCCACGGTAAAACTAGAGTGACAGCAATGCTCTGTTGCACGTCAGATAGGCATAAGCTTCCCCCGTACTTCATATTTAAACGGAAGACGCTCTCAAAAAGAGTCGTTTTCGCGAGTGGTGTGATCAAGCGGGCCAACGAGAAAAAAGGGTGCGCGTTGCAACCGATGTCTTAGTTTTTTTTTTTTTTTTTTTTTTTTGTCGTGGAAACCGGGCGCGCGTTACAATTGAGGGCGCGGTAGAATAGAGTAAATACGGTAAACGAGCGGAGGGCTCACCATGCAGTGATGCATGTGCATGGAGAAGTTTTATTCACAAATTACAGGACATCCGTCGTTAATTAAAGTTGTCAATACATGTCTGTACACGTTGGCCTTGCAACGAGTCAACAAGATTTGCGTGCAGTTTGCAAAGCATTTGTACTTCGGCTTCAGTATTCTCCTGGCAAAAGAAGTTACGCGCGGCAATGTCCAGTGCTGACACTCTTCGAAGACAACTGTGTTTCCACTGTTACCATCTGCGCTGCAGCCGGAGCGTGGCCAGCACATGATGAGAATGGAGGAGCGTCTCCACCTGGAGAAAAGCAGATCGGCATTCGAGAGAGAAACACTCCGCGGCAGCTTTTTTTTTTTTCTCTCTTCATGCGCGGTGTTGAAAGGATAAGAGTCTCTACATAGCAGGAACGAAAAACAGGGAAGCGTGACACTGGCGCGTTGCAGATCGGCATGAGAGAGCCAACTCTCTGCGACAGCTTTTTTTCCCCTCTTTCTCTTCATGCGCAGTGTTAAGAAGAGAAGGGTCTCTACGTGGCAGGGACGGAAAAAGCCGAAGCGGGGCACAGGAATGTCGCAGATTGGCATTTGGCAAACATTCCACCGCAGTCTTTTCTTTCCTTTTCTTCATTTTCTTCTTCAAGCACAGCGATGAGGTTTCGGAAGTGCCACCGCAGGATTGGGCGGGGTGCTGAGAGCATTTTCGGAGCGCGGTATAGCTTTGATAGGACCACAGCGTCAGTTCGAATTAAGTGTGTTGGAATTAATGAGATTCGACTATATTTACTATAGTCTGTGAAGTCCGAGTGAACTGTCCTAAGCTAGCAGACGATGTAGGCGGCATCGTGTGTTTGATGGGCAGTGACTAGCAATAGCCTGCTTAAAACAGACATTCAGCAATTTTGTTCATTTATCACCCTATTTCGTGTCCGCTGCGGCTCTCTCTACTTTGAGCTACAGTTCACCCTGCCTTGTGTTAGCCGATTTCTTACTTTTTTAAAAATCTAACATGCACCCAATTTCGCAGTGTGAAGAAAAATGCACCTTTGTTTATTGTGATGAGATTTCTATAGCGACATGCCTCTTTGTTGGCTATCACAGAAAAATATAAACAGCAAATGGTGCGACCATCTAGTGCGACCTTTATTTTTCTATCAGTTTCATCTATGACCAAGATTTGGTCGCTCTAAGGTTGCCTCTTAGTATGCCTTGATCATGTTCATTTATCTTGTTGTGCTCTGCTTACAATGCATTGATTAAAAACATGTCCTAGCTTCTTTTTGAATTCCACATATTTTATCATTTTTCACCTGTAGAAGCTACTCCTGGTCAACATTCAGGCAAAGACATTGTAACCTCGAAGAAACGTGTATTGGAATTCGAGCACTGTACAAAGTAATTATACTATTTCATAGCTAGAATCAATATTTATGAAGGGTTATAACAGTGTTGTATTTGATTTCATAACAGCGAAACTGCATTCAGAGAAGGACTCTGAAAGGTTCTCACACTGAGTGTGAGAGGGCTGATGTGGAAACCATTTTAGGTCAATTGAGTTGAAGTTAGCGAAAAAAAACAATGAAATGTTGTGATGCCCAAAAATTCAAGTTGTTGTTTTCAGTGTCCTCTTCTTGCAGATTTTTATCATGAAAACATTTCGATGTGCTGTTGCGTTTACCCCATCTATGCTTCTTGCATTTTTTTACAGCGCAAGCAACTCCTGCAGATTGGGGGACTTGACCTCCGAGAAATTGGTGTGAATGCCATGAAGGCTGTATTGGCACATGACGTGCAAGTGCTGTACAGCCTTCATGGCAGAAAAGGGAAAAGGGCCTTTGTGAACCTGAGGCTCTGTAGATTAGTGACAGGTTAGACTTGTTCATTGTTTTATGTGTGTGTACCCTTGTGTATTTTCTGTACTGCAGTGCTTCATGTGTGCTATGGTATTTTTGTTCTTGTATGCAGATGTCATCCGCCAAAAAGCAGGGTGCGACCAGGCGGAGGCCCTCAACTTTATTAAGAGGTGGCTGCCAGGGTCTGGTGATCGCTGTGGGGGCAGGAAGCGGCGCTTCAGAGAAGCATTTGTTGTGGAGCAGCCCGATGATCCCCACTCTCAGAGTGCAGATTATCGGCTGCTCGCGGCAGCTGGCTTCCTGCCCAGCCACAGGACAGGGCCTTGACAGCACCACTGTCACTGTGCCCCCAACGCAACCTGACCTGCAGTAGAGCGGGCCTTTTTTAGTTGTGTATATATATTTTTCAATGTATACATTTTTTGTTGTACCAAATAAATAAAAAAACAAAGAATAAATGGTCTGCAGACTGTCGGTGGTGCACTGTTCGGCTAGCTTATGCTGATTCGGAAGCACCATCACCATGTTTTAGTTACAAAAAAATGCTCTAAACTATGAATATCCTCGATTACCATGTGGGGGACATACGCTTTCAACATTTACTTCCTAACGACTTTTTTCGATTTGCTGTACCAAATACCAGTACCAAATAACGCACTCGCTATTGCAAAAGATAAATTGGTAAAAAAATAAACTACACTTCTAGTGTTAGCAAAGGGAATGAGGTATTAAAGATGAAATAGATCGGGTAACTGCTTTCAGTTCTCAGCATTCAATTTTCTGTTGCCCCAAGTATACAGGGCTGCAAAGCTACAAGAGCGGGTCATCGAGGCATATTGTTTAAATCTTCTGGTTTGAAAAATTCCCTACTAATAATGGTTACATAATGGCAAGCCAATCAGTAGCCAATATTCGTCGTGCAGGAAACATCGGTGTAATAACGGCATTTGATTGGCTGCAATGTGGCCCTGGATTGGTCCAATGTCGGGCGTACATCCGTAGCCAATATTCGTCGTGCAGCAAACATCGGCGTAAAAATGGCATGTGATTGGCTGAAATATGGCCCAATGTTGGCCGAACATTGGCAGCTTTGTCGGCAATACGATGGGCCTTCGTCGGCCCAATGTTGGTTGCATACTGGCTAAAACATCGGCAAAACGTCGGCCCATCATTGGCTTGAACGTCGGCCCGACATTGGAAGAAGTTGCACTTCCGACGTCGGCCCGACGTCGGTGCCGATGTTAGCCGATGTTGGTCCAAGATTGGTCCAACGGTGGCGTGCTGCCTGGGTTCTCTTAGTTACGACGGCGTTTGCAGTCACCTCCCATACTTGCTCATTTGGATGAAGATTCCAAAACAGACATTCATACGGACGCCAGCAACGTTGGCCTCGGTGCTATTCTTGTTCAGTGGCAGAACGGGGAAGAAAAAGTTATTGCTTGTGCAAGCCGCAATCTGTCGAAAGCTGAGTATAGTTATTCAGCTACAGAAAAGGAATATCTCGCAGTTGTATGGGACATCAGTGAGTTCCGTCCATATTTATACGGTAGGCCTTTCCGAGCCATCAGTGTCCACCATTCATTGTACTGGCTTGCGAACCTCAAGGAGCCTTCCAGAAGACTTGCTAAATGGAGCCTGCTTCTACAAGATTATGACATCACCGTAGTCTACAAGTCTGGCCACAAGCACAATGACGTGGATTGCTTGTCACGAGCCCCAGTCCAGACCTCTTCTTCTGAGCATGAACAAGACTCCGCATTTCTTAGAGCTGTGAATGTGTCGGAGACGGCTCATGATCAGCGAATAGACCCGGAATCACTTCTGCTCATACAATACTTAGAGGGGCAGCAAGTCGAACGCAACAACGTTCTCTACAAGAGAAACTTTCAACACACCGGTGAAACGTTCCTACTGCTAATACCATCATCACTGCGAGCGGAAATTTTAAAAGCGTGTCATTATGACCCATCGGCAGAGCAGGTCACTTGGGCATTAGTAGCACTTTGGCAAGATTCCGCCAGAAATATTAATAGCCAAAGTTGGTGGATTCAGTACAGAATTACGTAAGATCATGTCAAGAATGCCAAAGACGCAAAGTTCACCCCTAAAGCCAGCAGGTCTTTCGAAACAGATAGAGTCACCAAAAGTCCCGTTTGAGCAAATCGGAAGGGATTTGCTAGGACCATTTCCTATGTCATCGTTTGGGAAGCGCTGGATAGTTGTAGCAACCGACTACATGACCCGGTACGCCGAAACGCCATCTCTTACAAAAGGAACGGCAAATGAAGTGGCTCAGTTTTTGTGACCCAGGTAGTGCTGCGACATGGCGCACCTAAAGTCCTTATAGCTGACAAAGGAACTGCATTCACTGCCAGGCTAGCACAGTCTGCCATGAAACTAACGCACACCGACCAGAAAAGAACTACCACGTACCATCCGCAAACTAACTGGTTAACAGAAAGGCTGAACAGGATGCTTGCCGACATGATCGCAATGTATGTGGACGTCGAGCATCAGACTTGGGACACCATATTACCGTATGCTACATTTGCATACAATACCGCAGTACAAGAGACAACCCACTTCACGCCATTTCAGCTTGTTTATGGTTGGACAGTAATAACAACATTAGACGCGATGCTGCCCTTCAATAGCACGAATGAAGAGGACCCTGACATAAGCGAATATGTAGAAAGGGCAGAAGAGGCGCGACAACTAGCACGGAACCGCATCATTCAACAGCAGGATGTCGACGCGCACCGTTACAATCTAAGACGAAAGGACGTTCAGTACTCCCCTGGAGACCAAGTGTGGGTCTGGAAGACTGTACTAAAGGTGGCCTATCAGAAAAGCTTATGCGGCGCTATTTTGGCCCTTACAGGGTTCTTCGTCAGCTAGGCCCACTAAACTACGAAGTGATCCCTGAAGGTCGAGTATGCAGAACACGGCGCGAGAATCTCTCGCAAGTTGTACATGTAGTACCGATAAAACCGTACTACGACAGGAACTGAACAAGTGAACTGACTCACGTCGTCTAACACAAGGACAAGTCCTATTGTTTAGAAACTGTCAGCCAGCTCTACGCATCGGGGCGATGCGTGCTAAGAAGGAGACTGATGCCACAGCTCGGCCATCGCAGAAGACGCGTGCCACAATTCGCGTTCGTAAAAGCCGCCACACAAGTAGCAAGATAGCCGCGCCATGGAACGCCATCCTGCACGTGCCACGATGCTACGCCACGGGACTGGCACGAGACATGAGGGGCAGACGAAGAGACCGATGAGGTTGGAGTCAGCGAGCAAGAGACACTTTGGCTGACCATTTTTAGTTTGTAGTTTACGGGCACAAGTTCGCCCCTAAATAAAGAGTTTTTATAGTACCAGGTGCTATATTTTTTCGTAACAATATGATAATGCCCGTACATTAGAAGGAGTGTTGCGCAAGTTTCCGCAGAGATATCCGAGAAATTGAGAGGCTTTCAATGGGACAGCTGCCATATGCGTGGTCGAGGATAGATCCGATGTAAGGTGAACGCCTAAATATTTGTAAGATGGTGGCGCTGACACAACGCCGTTATTAATCTTATAACGAAATGCTAAATTGGTATGCTTTCGATCGAACGAGAATAACTTAGCTTTAGAGGCGTTAAGGGACATCTGCCAAGTTTCGCACCACCGAAAGGTTATGTCAAGGTTATTTTGGAGAGTGGTAGGATCATTAAAACATTTAACATTTATAGTTGCGGTATATGGCGCAATCGTCAGCGAACACCTTAACTGCGGATGAAAAGTTATCGTGCAAATCATTATTGTATATTAGAAAAAGTAACGGACCTATTAAATTGCCTTGGGGAACACCGGATGTGACGTCGCAAAGGTTGGATGAAATGTCGTTGATCCCTATAGGTTGCACACGTGAAGAGAGGTAGCTTCGTAGCCAAAACAAGATTACTGAATCAATACGGAGTGCGGCCAATTTAGAGATTAAACGACAATGAGGGACAGTATCGAATGCTTTGTTAAAATCAAGGAAGAGGCAATCGGTTTGTTCGTTAGCGTTCATATTAAAGTGAAGGTCAGCCGTGAATTCGAATAACTGGGTGTCTCATGAGTAGCCTTTTCTATTCTAAAGCCACGCTGATGGGAGAAGAAGTTGTTTGATTCAAGGTGAAGTCAAACTACTCACGGCCCTCAGTCCCCAGCAGCTGCGAAGCAACTGACCACGGCGGCGGTCAGATCTGAAACGCAGCCAAGTGTGCTAAGAATCTCTGGATCTGGACAGGCCGCCATTGGAACCTGAACTTGGTAACGTTTAATGCTAGAACCTTGTCTAGTGAGTTAAGTCTAGCTCTAGTATTCGAGGAGCTGTAGAGTATTAAATGGGATATAATAGGGCTCAATGAGGTTAGGAGGGCAGATGAGGCCAATACGAAGCTACAGAATGGGCACGTCCATTGCTATCGGGGCTTCGCTGTCAGAAGGGAACTGTGAGTGGGGCTTCAAATTCACAAAAACATAGCTGGCAACATAGAGGAATACTATAGCAATAATGAAAGGGTGGTAGGTATTGCAATTGAACTCAATAAGAGATACAAGATGAAGGTGATACAGGCTTACGCGCCTACACCCAGCCATGATGGCGCTTCAGTTGAAAGCTTCTATGAAGACGTAGAATCGGCAATGAGTAAGGTAAAAACACGGAATACTATACTAATGAGAGACTCTAATGAAAAGGTAGGAAAAAGGCAGGCTGGAGACCAGGCAGTACGAGATTATTGCATGGGTACTAGAAATGGCAGAGGAGAGCTGCTAGTAGATTTTGCAGAACGCAATAATTTAGGGATTTCGAATACCTTTTACAGAAAACAAGGAAACCGTAAGTGGACATGGAGGAGCCCTAATGGCAAAAATAAGAATGAAAAAGACTTTATAATGAGCGCACAGCCAGGCATCGTGCAGGATGTGGAAGTGGTTGGCAGCGTACGATGCCGTGACCATAGAGTGGTACGGTCTCGAATTCGCTTAGGCTTGAAAAAGAAACGAAGCCCATCAATGAACTAGCACTGAGAGGGAAAGTACAGGAATGCAGAGTCTCGCTTCAGAACAGGTACTCGGCTCTTATCGAGGAAACCAACCTTAGTGTAGATACAATGAATGATAATCTGATGAATATCATTACGGAGTGTGCAATGGAAGTTGGAAGCAGGGTAGTTAGAAAGTACACTGGCAAGCTTTCCTCAGGAAACGAAGAATATTATTAAGAAGCGTGAGAATCTCGTACAACGGACAAAATACAACTGTCAGAGCTTGCAAAGTTGATTAAAAAGCGCAAGGTATCTCATGGAAGAAGGTATAATAACATGGAGAGAATTGAACACGCTTTGAAAAACGAAGAAAGCGTCAAAGCAGTGAAGAGGAAACTTGGGATAGGCAAAAATCGGATGTATGCACTAAGAAACAAAGAAGGCAAAATAACTACCAATATAAATAGGATAGTTAAAATAGCGGAGGACTTTTACAGAGATCTGTACAGTAGTCGGGACAACCACGACTTTAATACTATAAGAACTAGCAGTAACCCAGATGACACCCCACCAGTAATGATAGAAGAAGTCAGAAAACCTTTAGAGAGTATGCAAAAAGGCAGCGCTGCTGGTGAGAATCAGATCATCAGATCTGCTGAAAGATGGAGGTCAGATTGTGTTAGAAAAACTAGCCACCCTATTTACGAGGTGCCTCCTGACGGAAAGAGTACCAGAGTCTTGGAAGAACGCTAACATCATCCTAATACTTAAGAAAGGAGATGACAAGGACTTGAAGGATTACAGGCCGATTAGCTTGCTCTCTGTAGTATACAAGCTATTTACAAAAGTAATTGCTAACAGAGTGAAAAAAACATTAGAATTCAATCAACCAAAAGAACAAGCAGGATTTCGAACAGGCTATTCAACAATCGACCACATTCATATTATCAATCAGGTAATAGACAAATGCTCAGAATATAACCAACCAGTGTACATAGCCTTCATAGATTACGAGAAAGCGTTTGATTCAGTAGAAATATAGGCCGTTATGCAGACACTGCGGAATCAGGGCATTGATGAAGTACATATATACATCCTGGAAGAAATCTACAGAGGATCAACTGCTACCATAATGCTTCATAAAGAAAGCAACAGAATACCAATCAAAAAGGGTGTAATGCAGGAGGACACAATCTCCCCTATGCTATTTACCGCGTGCTTACAGGAGGTTTTCAGAAGCCCAGAATGGGAAGAGTTAGGGATAAGAGTAAATGTAGAGTACCTTAGTAACCTGCGCTTCGCGGATGATATTGCATTGCTGAGTAACTCAGGCGACGAATTGCAACTCATGATTACGGAGTTAGACAAGGAGAAAAGAAAGGTAGGTCTTAAAATAAATCTGCAAAAAAACGAAATTAATTTATAACAACCTCGGAAAAAAGCAGCGCTTTGAGATAGGTAATAGTGCACATCAAGTTGTAAAAGACTATGTCTATTTAGTGCAGGTAGTAACAGCGGAGCCGAACCACGAGATTGAAGTAACTAGAAGAATAAGAATGGGGTGGAGCACATTTGGCGAGCACTGTCAAGTTATGAGAGGTATATTGCCATTATCCATCAAGAGAAAGGTATATAACAGCTGTATCTTGCCGGTACTTAGCTACGGAGCAGAAACCTGGAGACTTACAAAGAGGGTTCAGCTCAAATTGAGGACGACGCAGCGAGCAATGGAAAGAAAAATGGTAGGTGTAATCTTAAGAGACAAGAAGAGAGCAGAGTGGATTAGGGAACAAACGGGGGTTAAGGATATCATAGCTGAAATCAAGAAGAAGAAATGGACATGGGCCGGGCATGTAGCGCGTAGACAGGATAACCGCTGGTCGTTAAGAGTAACTAACTGGATTCTTTGAGAAGGAAAGCGGGTTAGGGGGAGACAGAAGGTTAGGTCGGCAGATGAGATTAAGAAGTTTGCGGGGATAAATTGGCAGCAGCAAGCACAGGACCGGGTTAACAGGCGGAACATGGGAGAGGCCTTTGTGGACTTAGTCAGGCTGATGATGATGATGATATGTATGTATATATAAGTATAATTATATATATATATATATATATATATATATATATATATATATATATATATATATATATATATATATATATATATATATATATATATATATATATATATATATATATGGTGGTTGAGTGGCCGTAGCGTTGCATATAGTCTAGTAGATCCTCCGTGAGCGGTCACAACGTGGTTTATTTCGACGTTTCGGCCTAGAGTCTGGCCTTCATCAGGAATGCCTTCATCAGGAAGGCCAGACTCTAGGCCGAAACGTCGAAATAAACCACGTTGTGACCGCTCACGGAGGATCTACTAGACTATATATATATATATATATATATATATATATATATATATATATATATATATATATATATATATATATAAGTATATGTGTGCATATAATGTGTACATATAATGTATATGTGGATATATATTTGTATGTTTATTTGTGTATGTATATACATATGTAAGTTTTTAGTTTTGTGTACAATTATGTATGCCCGTCTGCAAGGACCACGACGTGGTCTGCAGTATGTACTAAATAAGTAAATAAATAGAAAACTTTAAGCAGTCGTACAACTCTGGGGTAGAAAAATTGACTGCTTCACAGAATGCCTGAGTTCTCTTTTGGCTTTAATTGTCATTTTTATTTTTTAAGGTCTACAAATACTTTACTCACCAACATTGTGAGTGAAACGGGCAGAGGATGTTTTTTCACGTAAGCTCTTTAAAGTTATTATGGTAAGATTTACAATTCCTGTTTTAGCTATACTTGAGAAGGCAAAGCCTTACTGTGGGCTCATAACCTGTGGGCCATGCCCGCATTTCATGGGTATGCACCAGATGTGTATGAAAAAGGGTTTCATGATTTACCTGGCAGGTATTTCGTGTCATTCAAGTCCTGATGCCTCAGTCATGTTTGTCATACACTTATACTTTTGCATGGCAGTTTTGGTATGTACTAGTAAAAGAGGTGATCACGCGAGCACCCAGACAAAGCAGCAATCTAAATGGATAAATAAAAACGGTCAAAATAATTTTATTTTTCTAAAAAAATGCTTTGATACTCAGATGGTGCACACACTTATCAAGACCAAATTGGAAGATCACTTGGAACACAGTAAAAGACTGTGCATGTGACAGCCTTTTCCATAGTTCAAGACTAGAGCTGTTTAAGAAGAGCATTGGTTTGCGATTTGAGAACTAAAATAAAGATGATAATGAACCGGCACATGCTTTTTGGCCTTTTGTTCATATTTGTCCTGCTGTGCTTCGATCCCAGAACACATGCGCCGATACGTCCGGCATGGGATTCATTAACACTGATGGACTACAGATTGAGTAAAAAAAAAAAACAAAATGTAGGGAAAAAATCTCAATAAAATGGCATTCGAATCGTTGTACTGACAATTCGAAAACAACCACTCGGCTATACAGGCACGCTAGCAGAATTTATCATAGCTTTTTACATTATAGTGTGCAAGGGGTTTGGAAAGATAAGCGAGAGTGAGGAACAGGATAAAAAAGTGGTTAGAGAGAAAGGTGTCGCATAGAAAGAATGACGAAGAAACAGAATAAAAAAGTGAGGGCAAAAGGTGAAAAAAGGAAATAGAATGGAATATAAATACACAACAAAATAAATTGAAAGAAAGAAGACAGGAAGAATAAATAAAAACATAAGAGGATGAATTAAACTAATAACTCAAAACAAAGAGTGTTGTTCTGGATCACTTCTTTGAGGCTTGGCACAATTATTGAAAATCTGCCTCAATTTTTTTTTTGTCCCAATATTATCACGTGAGAACATCACTCTGCACTGGTTGAAGATTAAATCAGATGCGTGAAACATGTGTCCCGCACACCTTTCTTGAGTGACCAAGCCTGCACAAAAGACAGTGAAGCTGATACTTTTTTTCTAATTAAAAGTAGGTTCTCTAGTTGAGGCTGACTGTCGAGGCCCTGAGATCGACCATGAGAATAGTCTCTGGAGAAGAATTAACACGAAATTTTTTTTTTATTTTGTCGCTGCTAAATTTCTCAAGGTATCAAGCGAGCATGTTCAGAACTTCAGCAGCTGTTTGGTACTTTACAAGGAAGAAAGTTGTGTCACTTTGCTAAAAAACACTTGCACTGATTTCTTGCCTCTTGCCTTTGATAATGTGCTCAGGTTAATTACACAGATGTAACTGGTCTCAAGCTTGTGTTCCACAAGCACCCTAAGCACCCTGTGCAGCCAGAACATACTGGGGTGAAATATTCATGCTCATTATTTCATAATGAGCATGAATATTTCAGCTATTCTGAATTCCGGCATCGTCATCTCAAGTTTTGATGACAAGTTTCTTTTAAAAATGTCCCATATATAAGATGCAGTAAAAAGGCCTTTTCAATTACATTATTTGATGTTTGTCATCCCCTCTTCCACATCAAGTTTCTGCACTGTGCTAGCCTTTCAGAACTAAACTTTGTGATTGTCATCCACCAGATCAGGGGAGTTTGATACCTTTGGTTTTCTTCCACTGGTGTGCTTTCTTATAAGGATAGTTGCTAGATGCAGTGATGTGTATTTGTTTTTCTTGCGTCCTAGTGTTATCGTTGTGTTGATTTCAACATGCATTCAATGCATCTGCACAGAGATTATAAAATAGACAGCACAACAGCAGATAAAGCAACACCAGTGACACGAGAGCAAGCAAAGGCTTCCAAGTGAAATTTTATACAACATACATTATATAGCCCCCACCCAAAATAATAACATGCACATGGTAGAGGAAAAAAATTAAGTGAAGGGACACTGAAAGAAACTAAAAAAAACTAAAGCAAAATAGCACATGACGATGAATACAGGTAAGCTAGTTCTTTGACAGATAGTAACATCGAAGGTTCAATGTCACCAGCTTCAGCTGTTCATGCAGCCTCAATTATAGTCCTGGTGCTATTATAAAGGTGAGCTGCAAGAGCTTGTGTTTTCTCAAACACAGGCCGGCAACCACATTCTCAACAATCAGAAGTCAAAGAACCATCTTTTTTGTTTTTACTTTTTGACAATATTCCTGCAACCCTATACTTAGGCACCCATCTATTTGGCCCACATAACTGTGTGCACATAACCAAGGTATGCTGTAATCGATGCCTACTGCACAGTCAACAAAGCTTTGCAGTGCATAGCTTGGCTATGGTTCAAGGGTTTTTCAACAACACTAGTTCAAGCACATAACTGAGATTGCTTATTCAGTGCGTTGGTCAAACAGGACAGTTTCTAACCAAATGGCTACAGAAAATTTTGCAAAAAGTAAAATACATTGGTAGAAACATTTGATCGGCTTCTCATAATTAGAAAAGGATTGCCAGAACCTGTCTTAGAAAACACAAGTTCTTACCTCATCCTCATGATAACACCTGTGCCCCTCCACAGTGGTCTAGTGGCTAAGGTATTCGGCTGCTGACCTGCCGGTCGCAGGATTGAATCCCGGCTGCGGCGGCTGCATTTCTGATGGAGGCGGAAATGTTGTAGGCCCGTGTTCTCAGATTTTTGTGCACGTTAAAGGACCCCAGGTCATCTAAGTTTCCGGAGCCTTCCACTTCCGCGTCTCTCATAATCATATGGTGGTTTTAGGACGTTAAACACTACAAATAAATAAATCACCATGATGACACCCAGAATATTCAATACTTTTGACTGCAAAGAACTGGCTTACCTGGATTTATTGGCTAGTTCTGTCACCGCTTTTTGTTTTTTTGTGGTCTCTGTGATTTTATGCTTTACTTCGATTTTTTTTTTGTTTTCAGCATAAGCATGTTGTTTTTATCTCGGGTGTAGGCAACACAATTGAGAGTTGAGATAAGTTTCAATTGGATGTCGGTGCTAATCCTCGTCTAACTTGTGCTGCTGTGTTTAGCACTGAGCAGTTTGAAGTATGGAATACCAACTAGTCCGCAGCCGCATATGTTGCTCCATGCCCAGAAACCCTGGAGTGTTAGCCGCACGCTCAAAGTCGAAAGTTTTTCATCGCTCGTGCAGCCATGGAAGCGAATAACGAGACTTGATTGAGCATGCGAGTGTCACATGTGCACTTTCTATCGAAAGTGAATTTATGGACCGTGATTGACTCATCTCCGCATCTAACGCAATCAGGAAACTTGGACTGGATAGCCATCAAATTTATATCGTGTGATGCCTGTACTTTGAAATCAGAAATGGCCGGCAGCTTTTCTGAATGATCTAATGGTTAAAGTACCGTGCAAATAACAGCTCAGGTAATACGAGTTTGATGCTACTACGCACGTAAAGTGAATCATTCGACGAACAAGCGCCAGAATCTGAGCAGATTGCCGAGAAGGAACGCAAACCACAAAACTACAAGCGCACCCAGCAAAACTGGCAACACGTACGGACTACCACACCATCACAACCGCACGCACAACAGGAGTAATATCACGGATGTCAGAGAGCCCTGAAACAGGTTGATGAGTCCTAGACTCGTGGCCCTAGACATCGTGGCCTTCACGCAGGCTCAGGCGAACCACAAAATTCAGCGGTTCCAAACGCGAACACAATCTAACAATTCACTTTCACAAAGCTCATTGCAATAACAAACAAAATCATAGTGTGCACCAACGATGTGAACACCGAGCCGACCATAAGGACGAAAAAAAAACTGAAGGGTTCCAATTACCGAATATCTGAAGACTTCTCCCGCAACACACTACAAGCAAGGAAACATCTCGCTGAATTCGGAAGAGCTCAATGGCAATCGTTCAGACTTCGACATAACAAGTTAATTGTTGGTAGCAATACTTACATGTACGACCACAATTCACAAAAGGTTGTACAGCGCCCTTTAAACACTTAAGCCCCAGCCATGCCACTCCGCGAAGAAAGTCTTTTTCGTTTTTATATACCAACTTGAGAAGCATCCTTCCTAAAGCCGACATCCTTCAAAGCCTAATTAATACAATGGAGTCCGACTTGTTCGCGATTACAAAGACATGGCTTAACCCTTTTATTACCGACACTGGGTTGCTACAGCACTTCCCAGATTTCGATATGTTTCGATGTGATTGTACTGTAGGAAACTATGAAAACGACGACGAAGAAGCAAGAAACGGCAAGCCACAGCGTTGGTGCACACGCGGGACTCGAGCTTGCGCTTGTTTTGTATTTTCAGCCTGTTGACGTTCCTCGCTCTTCTGGCATTCCTTGGCCTTCCAGTAGGTCTATACGTAAATAAACTACGTGACATCTGGTGGAGGTGTGTAGACTCCCATACAAACATGAAAATTCACTCCCGTAAGCTTCCCCTTCTACGTGACACGAACATGGCCACCGAGACGCCTCTCCAGGTGGGACCTTCAACCGTCCACGTCACTTGCGGCGCCATGTATCCTAAACGAGACCCTCCTATCTTCACGGGCTCCACTGAGTCGGATGTCGAAGATTGGTTGGCGAGGTACGACAAAGTCGGCGCAAGTAACAAATGGGACGACCCAAGTAAACTGGGCTACGTCACGTTCTACCTTGCGGACACCACGCAACTGTGGTTTAATAACAACGCAGCTGACATTCCTACGTGGTCTGCATTCAAGACTGCTATTACGGACGTCTTTGGACGACCTGCGGCACGCAAGCTTCAAGCCGAGCACCGTTTACGTCACCGTGCACAGAACCCGGGCGAGACCTACACGGGCTACATTAAAGATGTGTTGCATCTATGCAACCGCGTCAACTCTACCATGCCTGAGGAAGAAAAAAATCAGGCATATTTTGAAAGGCATTGACGACGGCGCCTTTGAGATGTTGCTCGCGAGAAATCTCCCGACAATTGCCGTGCTCATTTCTCTCTGTCAGAGCTTCGATGAGTTGCGTAGGCAGCGCGCAATTGCTCGTCAAGCCCTCACGATGCCAGACCCACTCGCTAGCTTGTACCTAGCTGCCCATCCTACCGATCAGCAGCCGCTGCTTTCGACAATCAAGGACTTCGTCCGCGAAGAGGTAGCACGCCAGCTGTCACTGCTGCCACTGACACATGAGCCCGCGCAAGCTTTGGCACCGGACCTACAACACGCCATTCGAACCCAAGTCGCTGAGGCCCTTCCACCGATGCATCAGCAACCACCTGTCACTACGCCTCTCAGGTACACCGCCGTTGCTGCTCGGCCTACGCAACAGCGTATGCCGTATGCCCAACCTGCCACGCCGCCCTATGTCGTGCCTGCAACCCCAATTGCTGCGCCGTATCCCTACGCGAGATCTCCAGCTCCATTTTACCGTCGAGCAGACGCTTGGAGGACGCCGGATAATAGGCCCACCTGTTTCGCCTGTGGTATCGTTGGACACGTTGCCCGCCACTGTCGCCGAGATCCCCCGCCAGTTGGCACCGTGGGCAGGCCAATGGCGTCGTCTAGGACGCCATCAAGGTACACCACTGACGGTCATCGACCCTTCGCAAACCATCGGTCACCATCGCCCCGACGACGCTCCCTATCACATATACGTCGCCGACCTGCTACGGAAGAGGGAAACTGATCGCTGGAGCTCCTGAGGCAACAGCTGCATACCATTGGAACTGCTTAAAGCCTCCATCTTTCTCGCCGCAAAACGTTTCTCGCCGCATCGATGTTGAAGGGACCGCCGCACAAGCGCTTATCGACACAGGAGCCGCCGTTTCCATAATCTGTGAGACCTTATGCCGCAAATTGAAAAAGGTGACGACGCCTCTTTCGGGCCTGATGCTCTGCACGGCCAACTCACAGTGCATGGAACCTACAGCTGTGTGCACAGCACGTGTCATTATCCAAGGTGAACTTTATGCCATTGAATTTTTTGTGCTGGCATCATGCTCCCACGAAGTCATTCTTGGATGGGACTTTCTTTCGCGTCATCGGGCCATCTAAAATTGCTCACGTGCAGAACTTGCCCTTACACCGCTGCCAAGCTATTGTTTGGTAGATTCTCCTTCTGAAGCTTACAAACTTGTCGTTGTTGCAGACACAGAAATAGCACCGAGAAAATCCACCCTTGCAGCCCTGACCTGTATGGCCACTCCTGCCGGAACTGTTTTGTTCACTCCGTCTGACGTATTTACCCGCCGCCGTAGCCAACAACTGTCCTTTGCCGTACTCACCGTAGAATCCGGCGCTACCGCCATGCTCGTTGCGAACTCGCTATCGTCGCCAGTTACCTTACTTCGCGGAGAATGTTTGGGTAACATACAAGACGTTGACCTCTTGCGCCCTCTGTAGTTTGCCGAACACCCACCTCACCTGCAGCTCAATGCTATGACACCACTTGTGGCCACACTACCCGCGCCATACTCAATCCAGCCCTCTGTTGCCGCTGAGCTATCGCTAACACAAAGACGCGAACTCTTGTCCCTTCTTTGAGAGTTCCGTGCGGCGTTCGATTGCGCTCAACCATCTTTGGGTCACACAGCGAACATCATGCACCACATTGACACCGGTAATAATGCTCCCTTACGCCAACGACCATATCGAGTTTCAGCGGAAGAGCGCCGTATTATCAACGAACAAGTCAACGATATGCTCAAGCGTGGTGTCATCCAGCTATCGCAGAGCCCTTCGTCGTCCCCTGTTGTACTTGTGCGCAAAAAGGATGGGTCTATCCGATTCTGGGTCGACTACCGCCGGCTCAATAAGATAACTCCGAAGGATGTGTACCCATTGCCACGCATCGACGATGCTCTCGATTGCTTGCAAGGAGCAGAATATTTCTCCTCTTTAGATTTACGCTCAGGTTATTGGCAAGTTCCAATGGCTAATCCTGACCAATCGAAGACTGCATTTGTAACACCTGATGGGCTGTATGAGTTTAGCGTCATGCCGTTTGGATTCTGCAACGCCCCAGCTACATTCGAACGGATGATGGACACCATCCTTCGTGGCTACAAGTGGAACAAGTGCCTCTGCTACCTGGTTGTTTTTTCTACATCGTTGTTTTTTCTCGTGACTTTTCGACTCACCTTGTTCGTCTTCGTGCTAATCTTACGTGCCTCACCTCTTCTGGCCTTCAACTTAACATCAAGAAGTGCCATTATGCCGCACGTCAGCTCAATATACTGGGTCACGTCGTCTGCAAAGAGGGTGTTCTCCCGGATCCGGCGAAACTCCGCGCCGTGGTCGACTATCCGAAGCCCTATTCCATCAAGACGCTTCGAAGTTTTATCGGCCTGTGCTCGTACTTTCGTCGATTTGTGCGGAACTTCTCTTCCATAATCGCGCCTCTTACCAACCTGTTGACAACTTCCAAAGGCATTTCTGCTTGGTCCAAACAGCGCGACGAATCCTTCACCGCGCTTCGGCGGTTGTTATCATCATCTCCAATACTACGTCATTTTGACCCCGATGCGCCTACGGAGGTCCACACCGACGCCAGTGGTGTCGGTCTTGGTGCTGTATTGGCTCAACGAAAACCAGGATACCAAGAATACGTGGTCGCTTACGCGAGTCGAACCCTCTAGAAAGCCGAGTGTAATTATTCCGTCACGGAGAAAGAGTGCCTCGCAATTGTCTGGGCTTTGACGAAGTTCCGCCCATACCTTTATGGCCACCCTTTCGAAGTCGTTACGAAACACCACGCTGTATGCTGGCTATCATCGCTCAAAGACTCGTCGGGACGCCTTGGTCGTTGGGCACTTCGCCTACAGGAATATGACATTCGTGTTGTATCCCGCTCGCCGCTACCGGCTGACCCAACCTCCTCGTCACCTTCTTCAGCTGTCATAACACCAATTGGCTTCACAGAAATGGCATGGGAACAACGCAAAGATGTGTGAATTTCACAACTCCTCGCCTTTCTGACTGATCCGTCAGCTAATTTGGTCTCAAGAACTATCCGCCGTCAAGCCACACGTTTCGCTAATCTAGACGACCTCCTCTATCGGCGGAATTACACGTCTGAAGGTCGGAGGTGGCTGTTAGTGATACCCAAGCACATGCGTTCGGAAATCTGTACAGCTTTCCACAACGACCCGCAAAGCGCTCACGCCGGCGCTCTCAAAACGTACAACCGTCTACGTCAGCGGTACTACTGGCGCGGCATGTACACATTTGTTCGCAAGTACGTACGTCCTTGTACTGCATGCCAGCGACGTAAAGCCCCACCTCAACGCCCTGCCGGTACACTTCAGCCTCTGCCTTGTCCAGCGCGTCCATTTGACCGCGTCAGTATCGACTTGTACGGACCACTTCCCACGTCGTCTTCTGGAAATAGGTGGATAATTGTCGGCGTGGACCACCTCACGCGTTACGTGGAGACGGCAGCACTACCTGTAGCAACCGCGAGGGAAGTTGCGTTTTTTATCTTGCGCAACTTCGTTCTTCGCCATGGTGCTCCCCGCGAACTTTTGAGTGACCGGGGGCGTGTTTTCTTGTCTGACGCCATTCAAGCCTTGCTCGCTCAGTGCAACATGGTTCATCGCATGACGACAGCATATCACCCGCAGACGAATGGCCTCACAGAACGATTTATTTGCACTCTCGGTGATATGTTCACTTCAGACCAGACCAATTGGGACACTGTCCTTCCATTCGTCACGTATGCGTATACCACTGCTACGCACGCGACAACAGGGTTTTCCCCTTTCTTTCTGTTGTACGGACGCGAACCATCGTGCACGCTGGACACTATCCTCCCATACACGCCCGACTCCTCTGAGTACACTGAAATTTCTGATGTTGCCAGGTACGCAGAATATTGCAAGCGATTGGCCCGTTCACTGACAACCGAGGACCGAGGCCACCAGAAGCTACGGCATGACACCGACTGACATCTCTCTACTTTCACGACTGGTGCTCTTGTTTGGTTCTGAATTCCACCAAGTACTCATGGCCTTTCTTCGAAATTACTGGCACGATACCACGGGCCCTACCGCATTCTCGCCCGTACGTCACCAGTCGGTTATGAGGTAGAGCCTTTGACACAGTCTCAAGACTTACGCCGTCGTGGCCGATAAATTGTGCATGTGAGTCGCCTGAAGCCGTATTATGATTCCGCTATAGTGACTACGCCTTAAGTCGCCAGGTTGGCTACGCTATCCACCGGGGGCCAATGTAGGAAACTATGCGAACGACGACGACGAAGCAAGAAACGGCAAGCCACAGCGTTGGAGCGTTGGTGCACACGCGCGACCCGAGCTTGCGCTTGTTTTGTATTTTCGGCCTGTTGACGTTCCTCGCTCTTCTGGCGTTCATTGGCCTTCTAGTAGGTGTATACGTAAATAAACTACGTGACAGTACTTATAAACTGGTGGAGGCGTACTAATAGGTAGCCATAAAGATCTTCAGTGTAGCGAAATTAAGATATCATCGTGCTTAGAAATCATGTTTGTTCTTTGTAATGCTTGTTATCCCCCCACAATCATCGGTGTTTGCTATCATCCCCCTGGTAGTGACCCCCATTTTGTATCTGAATTCCACGGGGCTATTCGCTCCTTAACTGAATCTTATCGAAATTTTCCGATACTGCTTTTCGGCGACTTCAATTTCCCAGCAATACCTCGGACTAACCTAGCATGTGTTACTTCCAAAGACAGTATTGAGAGCAATTTTGTCCATTCATGTCTAACGTTTGGACTTACGCAATTAGTCGATGAACCTACGCGTAAGCAGCGCGTGACAGCGATAACTCCCTTCATATTCTTGACCTTGTTCTTACTTCTGAGCCTGAAAGAGCGTCCCAGATGACGTTACTACCACGACTCAGTGACCACTTAGTAATCTATGCGTCCTATTCTAGTAAACACCATTCAACAAAAACAACAAAAAATATAACACTGTATGATAAAGGCAATTATTCTGCTATAAACTCAGATCTCGAGCAATTTGTTGCTTTTTTTCTTATCGACCTTTCAAAGCGTTCGGTCGAAGCTAATTGGCTGCTATTAAAAAACAAAATGTTAGATATATCCACTGAGCATTTGCCCACGATTACTGTAACCAAGAAAAAATCCCCGTGGTTTAACATCACATTAAAACACCTAAATAACAAAAAGAAACGACTCTTTCGATCAGCAAAGCGGTCCAATAGCGCATGTGCGTGGAACAAGTACTGCAGAAAAATAATTCGATAAACTTGCTAACAAAGAAAAACCTTTCGTTTTTCACACACATTACCCCCTTTGTTAAGCAACAACCCCGAAAATTCTGGCGCACAATTAACCCCAGTACCTTCCAACCTTTAGTACTGCACAACGATGAAAATCATCCAATTCCCGATCACGAGGCCACCGAACAACTTAAAAGCTTTTTTTCTTCCGTGTTTACTGTTGAACCTGTCCATAACTTGCCTTCATTTCTTAATATCAACCATAGTGAGATGCCGGACATCACATTCTGCTCAAACGGCACCGCAAAACTAATCGACTCACTGAAACTCACATCTTCATGCGGCATCGGTGGTATCCATGCGAAAATGCTCAAAAAACACGAAATCAATTGCTAGTACACTACTCTGTCATATTTTTGAGCAGTCGCTATCATCAAGAGTGGTGCTTGAAGATTGAAGAGTGGGCAAGATTGTTCCAGTACCCAAAAAAGGTATTTCATCTCTTTGCAGCAGTTATCACCCCATTTCCCTTACTAGCGTTTGCTACAAACTAATGGAGCATGTTATTTACTCTAACATCGTCAAGTTCTTAGTCAGCAATAACTATTTTCATTCCAGTCAGCACGGCCTTCGCTCAGTATTTTCATGTGACACACAACTAGCTTCATTTTATCATAATATCAGTTCCAGCCTCGACGTAAATATACCTCTTGATGGCCTCTTCTTAGACTTTGAAAAAGCATTCGACAAAGCCCCACATCAATGGCTACTACTAAAACGTTCTCGTCTAAACATTAATACAAATGTATTTAATTAGATGTGCAGTTGTCTTACCAATCGCCAATAATATGTGCATGCTAACTCCATCGCATCTAGCCGTTCCTCTGTAATCTCTGGTGTGCCGCAAGGTACAGTGCTCGGACCATTACTTTTTCTCATTTACATCAATCACCTTCCATCAAACATCTCTTCAAGCATTCGCCTCTTTGCAGACGACTGCATCGTATACCGTCCCATCGCAAACAGCGCTCACACTACTACACTTCAAAACGACCTCAATCTAATTGTATCCTGGTGGGATAAGTGGTTAATATCTTTAAACATAAAGAAAACTTCATTGGTATCTTTTCATCGCAGGTCCCGTCACCAGTTAGCAGAATACACCACTTCCGGCACTGCAGTCTCACCTGCTGAATCATACAAATATCTTGGTGTCACATTCTGAAGTAACAATTCCTGGTCAGCCCATGTGATTAACATAACCAACTCCGAGAATCGCACTCTGGGTTTTCTACGTAGACACTTAAAGACTTGCGCCCCCATCAGTTAAACTAATATCGTATGTCACAGTTGTTCGTCCAAGATTAGAGTATGCATGTTCTGTCTGAGATTGGTGGATCCTCACCAATCTCACTTATCCAACATTCTAGAATCAATTCAAAACCGTGCTGCGCATTTTATCTACTCTGAATATACCTACCATTCCAGTGTTTCCAAACTTTAAACTCGTGCACACTTTTCTAATCTAGAATTACGACGTCACATATCTCGACTATGCCTTTTTCGCAAATTTTATCATGCCCCCATCGAAGTTTCAGCCATCCTGCCAGTCCATTGCTCATCAAGCCGCACGAACCATTCAAGCGCAGTGTATCCTCCACCAGCCCAAAGCACCGCACATCTTCGCTTCTTTTTTGGGACAACCGCACGGGACTGGAATCGTCTGCCTACAACCACCGTGCACCACTCCGACCCGCATCAGTTCAAGATTGCCCTCGAATCACTTTTTTTAATCTGTAATTATTACCCATCCCTCATGTAATACCCCAGCTGGGGCCTTTGAGATATTCAAAATAAATAAATAAATAAATAAATAAATAAATGAATAAATAAATAAATAAATAAATAATAAGGGTGACAGGGGACACCCCTTCCTAAGCCCCCGTTTTACCTCTGCAGGCTTGGATACCTGTTTTTCCTACTTTATAACTACCTTGTTACCTTTATAGATATTCTTTCAAAGATTAGTGATTACATCTTCCACGCCTAGCGTGTCCAGTATTCCCAACAAGTCCTCTTGAACTACACAATCGTACGCTCTCTTGATACCCGAGAATGCTAGCCACAGGGGCCTGATTTCCTTTTCTGCTATTTCGATGCACTGCGTCAGTGAGAACAGATTGTCTTCCAAGTTTCTGTGTTTCCGAAACCCATTGTGCAGTTCCCCCAGCACCCCTCATCCTCTATCTATGCCTGCAGTCTTTCCTTCATAATCTGCATCGCCAGCCTGTAGACCACTGATGTCACTGTTATAGGACGATGGTTTTTTATGTCAGCTTGGTCCTCCTTTCCTTTATAGATCATGCTCACCCTGCTAAGTTTCCATCCATTGGGAACTTCACCATCGATTATTGTTTTGCTCACTGCCTCTCTCAAAGCCTGCTTAGACTTCGGACCTGATGTCTTTATCAGCATAATTGGAATGCCATCTGGGCCTGTTGATGTACTACTTGGAACCCTCTTCTCAGCCCTTTCCCACTCTCCTTGTGAAAATGGAGCCATTGCGCCACTCTATCCATCCTTGTCTATTCTGGTGCGTAAGGCACTTCTTTGTTGAAATTTTCGTCACCCTTGTTCTTATATATTCAATAGCTTCGTCCCCTTTAACCTAGTACCTTGAGCTGTAGTTACAAACCGCTGCTCTAGGCTTGTTTCATTTCATAGGGAGTTCAGATGGTTCCAAAACTTCGCAGCTGCTTTTCTGTCCTTTTTATGTACTTCTGCCAGCCACTGAGCACCCTTTATTCTAATCTTTTCAGTGATCAGGAGGGATGCTTCTCTTCTAGAGCCAAGAAAGATGTCCCATTTTCTTTCAACATCGTCTGTCGGTTCACCCCGCTGCTTAGCATGTGTGTGTTCCCTAGAGGTTTCTTGACGTTTTCTTAACTTCCTCATCCCACCAACCCTTAAGCTTGTGTATTCTTTTCCGGGGTGACTTGTCACGGCCTTAGCAAGCTCTAGGTCAAACAGTCTAATTAGATTTGTGTATGTCCACACTATTTTATTATCCTCAGTGATTACTTTCTCAATTGGTTTAGTATCAATTTCTATTTGCCTTTCTGAATGAAAATTGGCCTGTAGTTGCTCATCTTGACTTCTTCCCACTTTCACTGCTCTTCCGGAACTTAGCTTGATACGTTTGTGATATCTACCCAGACTTCTGGAGCCACATTCATCTATGTGCATTCTCCTGAGCTTAGCATACATCCTGTGTGACATCAGTGCGTAATCTATCTTCGACTGCAGCCTTCCTACCTCCCATGTTATTGCCCTTCACACTTCTCGGTACTGTTGGAAATGATCAATCAAGCCTTTCACACATATCCATGATGATTTTGCCTGTCGGGTCGGTATACCTATCTATATCTTCTATGTGCGCATTCATATCTCCTAGTATAATTATCTCGCACCCTCCTCCTAACTCCTGAATGTCATTTGATATGCACTATACCATTGCCCGGTTTTCCTCTCTGGCTTTTGCTCCCGTCCACAAGCACACGAAACCAAGGAGTGTCATTTGCCCAACCACTTTCCCTTTTAGCCATAAATGTTCCTTGCACTCCTGCTTGACCCTTTGCCAGTCTGTACTTTTATGAATGAATGCCCATATACCACTCCCTTTCTGCTGCCTTCTGTTCTATTACAATGTTTCCAACAGTAGTCCGGATTGTTAGGAGGTTGTTCCATGTCCCGAAGATGTGTCTCACACCCCATATACCATCAGTTCCTCCTGCCTCAACTGCTCTTCTATCTCTTCCCACTTTAACCTATTCCTGCCACCCTGCATGTTAATATAGACTATGTCTGACTAAGCTTGGCCCTTGTGCTTACATCAATTTTTTTTCTCCCATGGATTCCGTGTGACTCGAATATTTGTGCCTCTTGGGCTACACTGTTGGCCTCAGAGCTCTGGGCCCCTCTAAAAAAATTGTGGCTTGACGACCCATCCTATCACCAACCCTCCAGCCCGTCGCACCACTGTAGTGAATGCCATCTTGTGCAAAGAGCGAGCCCCGGGCTCATTCACGTCTTGGTTCACCTTCATTACGCTGTATCCAAGTTGCCGGCTCATACCCCTGATCACAAAGTTGGCCTCCTTTCAATCCCGCGAGACTACCCCTAGACCTCTGGGACTGTGCATGTGGTCACATGCACATTCCCGAAGGCTTCTCGGAGCTTATGCATCCCAACCATTAACCGTATTTGAAGGTTCTGATCCTTGACCTTAAACACATCATTGAGCCCAGCATGAATAATGACAAGATTTTCGCCTTCCACACTCTCCTCTACAACCTCCTGAGCCTTTGCCAGTGCATCCACCATGCCCTTCCCTGACTGGACCTCCACCCTCACTCTCCCACCTTTCTTCACTGTTTTGAAGACGCCATCCCTAACCCCGGCCACGTTAGAGTCCCCCACCACCAGGACTCTTCTACGCTCTAATCGCTGGCTTTGTGTTTTTCATGGTGCCCCCGTTTGCTTCACCTGTTTTTCTCTCGGCAGTCTGTCATGTGTGGACAAAGCTTACATAAGCAAGGCGGACATAGCTGACATAAGCAACTACCGTCTTATAATAGTGACATCAGTGGTCTACAGTATGGCGATGCAGATTATAAAGGAAAGACTGCAGGCATGGATAGAGGAATAGAAGGGCTGGGGTAACTGCAGAATGGGTTTCGGAAACACAAGAGGTTGAAAGATAAGCTGTTTTCACTGACGGAGTGCATCGAAATAACATAAAAGGAACTCAGGCCCCTGTGCCTAGCATTTTTGGATATCAAGGGAGCGTACGATAGCGTGGTTCAAGAGGACTTGTGGGAAATACTAGACACACTGGGTGTGGAAGATGGAGTCACTAATCTTTTAAAGGAAATCTATAAAAGTAACAAGGTAGTTATAAAGTGGGAAAAACTGGTATAGAAGCCCACAGAAGTGAAACGGGGACTTAGACACGAGTGTCCTTTGTCACCCTTGTTATTCATGATATACTTACACGCATTAGAGGCCAAATTAGAGGGAAGTGGACTTGGCTTCAACCTCTATTTAGTCAAACAAGAAAAACTCATTGATCAGGCACTACCAGCATTAATGTACACAGATGATATAGTGCTAACGGCCGACAACAAGGAAGATTCGCAGAGATTGATGGACATCTGCGGTAATGAGGGAGATAGGTTAGATTTTAGATTCAGTAAGGAAAAATCAGCAGTCATGATTTTTAATGATAACGAAGGTAGTGAGCTTAAAATACAGGAGGTCACGCAATAGATAACAGATAAATACAAATATCTGGGTGTATGGATAAGCAATGGAACCAAGTACCTAAGGAAACACGAAATATACGTGACGACTAAAGGTAACAGGAATGCAGGAGTGATGAAATATAGGGCACTGATTATAATAGGTATGATATTGTGAGAGGAATATGAAAATGGGTCTTGGTTCCTGGTCTCACGTTCGGCAATGTGGTCTTGTGCATGAGATCAGAAGTTCAAGCAAGATTAGAAATTAAGCTATTGGAATAGGTAGGCTTGATTAGGAGCTCACGAGAGTACACCAAATCAGGGAGGGATGGACTTTATTTGAGGGCAGGGAAGCTAGCAGCAAGATAACATTTGGGAAGCGATTTAGAGAAATGGGGGAGGAGCGTTGGGCTAGGAAGGTTTTGAGCTACTTGTACATAAAGAATGTCGATACAAAATGGAGGAAGGGAACTAGGAAATTGACTGGTAAATACTTATAAAACAGCAGGTGGCCAAACCAAAAAGAACTATCGGTTAAGAAGAAAGTGAAGGAGACGAAGACTGACATGTGGAGAAAATGCATGAATAAAAAGCCTGCACTAGAGATCTATCAAACTTTTAAGCAGAAAATTGCCAAGGAGAGGATCTGTGAGAATACTCGGGGTAGTTTTCCACTGTTTGAGGCCAGGATGGGAGTATTGTGAACTAAGATATATTGGGCCAAATATGAAGGGGTAGACACGATATGCAGTGCATGTGGAGAGGAGGAGGAAACTACCGAACACTTGATAATGTTCAGTTAACTGCTTCACCCTATAGTTCAGGATGATGGCGCAGAGTTCTTTAAAGCACTGGGGTTTAGCGACAGGGAGGGCAAAATAGACTTTAAGCGAGTAGAAGAAACTAAAGGAGGTTATCTGGTTGGTGGCAAAGTCAAGGCATGAGTGAAAATAAATCCTTCACTACAAAGTAGCAGTCCTCAACTTCACTATTTGAAGGGAAAAAAGATAAATCTAGTTGTGATAAATCTAGCTACCCGATCTGAAGGGTACAGCCACATCAATCCATCCATCCATCTTGGGCCGCAGCAATATAATATTATTATATCTCTGGTAAACTTGCCTAGCTCTGTACGACTCGTTTTCCATGGGAGCTGCTGCGCCTCGCTCATCCACTCTTAAAATTGTGGCTCGAGGTTTTCACTTGTTCTTGGCCACGCAATTTGTAGTGTTTGTAGGGATAGCGAGACAATGGGCCTTAGTAGGTCGTAGTGGGCAGCCAGTGTACGCAATGGATGGTGTACGTGTCACACATCTTGATTTTCTGGTCTTGTATCGAGTGAACAAGCGAGGTCTTCCCGATTCAATGAGCTCGTGAAAGCCATCATTATCATCATCAGCCTGACTGCATCCACTGCAGGACAAAGGCCTCTCCCATGCAAGTTAACTCGGTCTTGTGCTTGCTGCTGCCAATATTTACGCGCAAACTTGTTAACCTCATCTGCCCACCTAACCTGTCTGCCCTTAACTATCTTGCCTTCTCTGCGAATCCTGTTAGTTACCCTAATGGCCTGCGGTTATCCTGTCTATGTGCCACATGCCCGGCCCATGTCCATTTCTTCTTCTTAATTCTAACTATTCTATGCAACCCCCATTTGTTCCCTAATCCACTCTGCTCTCTTCTTTTTCTTAAGGTTACACCTACCTTTTTTTTTTCTATTGCTCGCTGCGTCGTCCTCAATTTAAGCTGAACCGTCTTTGTAAGTCTGCAGGTTTCTGCTCCATAGCTAAATCCCGACAAGATACACTGTTAGGACAGACACACTGTTAGGACAAGACACACTGTTATGGACCGTACACTCTTGGCTGCCTGGCTTTTTCCCGCTGCACTTCGACGAGCCACCACCGCTTAGTCCGGTCCTGCTCGGATCCCCACCGGGTCTGGATGCATCCACTTCCAACGCCTGGCAACCCGGATTGGGCATGTTTACCGGTTACGCAAGCGGAGCAAAGCACAAATTGGAGCCAGCCGCCAACACCATCGGGCCGGCACTGCTTCCGCCATGCGCTGCTCACAAATGATCTTCTCCCAGGTTAGTTACTTGAACCATGCCGTGTGTTACAAAACAAACAATTACTGCCTTATTGCGGTGTCGTGCCCATTAGAGTTGTCTTGCGTTAAAAAACATATCTTGAATTGTTCATTATGCATATCTTCTTCCCTTGTTCACTTGCTGCTCTTGCTGGCGGGCGATGTTGAATCGAACCCCGGCCCGATGAGTAAGGCAGAGGGTGTTGCCTTCGAATCGGCCTTGGGGGCAATTGAGAAACTGCGTACTGAACTGAAGTCTGTTTTGCTTGAACTTCAGGGTATTAAGGCGGAACAAGCAACTACTAATGGAAAAATCCAGAATCTTATAGCGAAAGTAACTGCTCTTGAAACCGGTGCAATCGATCCAGCTTCCCCTGAAGTAGTTCCTTCTCAAAATGCCTTGCATGATATCTCAAATCAGCTACAAGAAATAACTTCCAGATGTGACGATGCAGAAAACAGATTAAGACGTTCCAACGTGATATTTCTCGGTTTAGAGGACGACGAAAAAAATTGCCCGCAGCTTCCCTCGGGGGAACACTGAGGAGGATGCGGACCATATAATTGGTTAACGGGGTGTTAAAGTGCGACTTACTTGGGTCGATGGCTAAATTGGTTAACGTGGTTGTGAAATGGGGTGTTAAATTGCGACTTACTTGGGTCGATGGCTAAATTGGTTAACGTGGTTGTAGGAGGGGGTGTTAAATGAGTGAACACGTACACACGTATGCGAAAGGGCGGCGCTGGTCGAAGGGACGTCGATCATTGTGTTTGTGGATTCGTTGGAATTCCTTTCACCGCGACCTTGGACGTCGACGCGCCGTACAAACCAACCGACGAGCGGCAACTGAGCGAGCGAGCGCCGACCTTGAGTATATACACAGCACAACGGCGCATGCACTGTCAGCTGTTGAATGTTCTCGAAGCGCGACGCCACATGCGCGTCCACTGAAGAATCAGGAGAATTGTAGATGTCGAACGCGGTGTGTAGAGGAGGAAGGGTGCACAGATGGTGGAGGAGTGAAGCGCGCGCGGTGTGTAGAGGAGGAAGGGATGCACAGATGGTGGAAGAGTGGGCGACGGCGCGACGGCGCATGCGCGCACGTCAGCTGTCGAATGTTCGAGAAGCGGTGCGGACGGCGCGGACGGCGCACTACAAGGCGCGAGTATAAGATGCTCCGCATCTAAAAGAAAATTGGGCAGCGTCTGAAGAAAAGGTCATCAAATTCTGCGCAGAAAAACTCGAACTTGCCACTACAAGTGTGCAGTATGAACGTGTACACCGCCTGGGCAAATTTTCCATTGAAAAAAAAAAACAGCTCATTATAGCAAAATCATCTTCATTCAGGGACAAACAGAGCATCTTGTCTGCAGCTCGTAAGCTTAAGGGAACAACTTTTTCGATTGGGGAAGACTTTGCGCCATCAACACGTGTGGCCAGAAGAAAGTTGGTCGCTTTTGCCAGATCATTCGACAAGCCGTACAAGTTGGTCCTTGACAAGCTTCACTTGGATAAGAAGGTATATGTGTATGATGCCGTTAATGACACAGTTGCTCAATCTACCAGATAGCTAGATGTAAGCTTAAACTCGCACGCGCCGCATCTCGTGCCCCAAGCAGCCTTTCCACTCTCAGTCGCGTGCACGAACATCCGAAGCTTGTTTCACAAACGTGACACGTTTTGTTCTTTTCTTGATGATAGCGATTAAGATATAGTAGTACTAACGGAGACATGGTTGAATCCAGATATAAGAGATAACGAAGTACTACCTCACAACGACCTTTACAAAACTTATAGGAACGACCGCGTAAATAGGCATGGTGGCGGCGTACTCCTTGCTATTAAGAAAACGCTTCATTCGCATTGGATTGATTCGAAATCTTCCGTCGAAATTGTATGGGCAGCCTTGTCTATGTCATCTAGTGTGGTATTAATTGGGGCTTGTTACCGTGCACCAGATTCTGATCATTCCTTTTTGGGGGACTTGCGTGATACCATCTCTCATGCCATTCGGTCATGCCAGTCTAACCATGTGTATCTTCTTGGCGACTTTAACTTTCCTCTTATCGACTGGGAACACATGTCATCCTCATGTCAAGCGTCTCTAGAACTAATAAATCTAACGTTGGATTTCAACCTGTTCCAAGTTGTCAAAGAACCCACCCATGCTTCCAATATCCTGGACTTGGTATTCACCAACGCTCCTGACACAATACTTTCAACTTCAAATGTGAGCGGTTTTAGTGACCATAACCTCCTCCAACTTAATTTAAGCATCCCGAAGCCCGTATCTGGCAAAAACACAAAATGAATTCGCGATTACAATAGAGGAAATTACGCTGCCATTAACACAGAACTGGAACAATTTTTTTTAAAGAGTTACTACCTACTTTCATTTGTCGATCCGTAAATGAAAACTGGGTACTCTACAGAGATAAATGAACAGCGCTAGTCGATCAGAATGTTCCCTTAGTGTCCATAACCAACGATAAATTAAGCCCCTGGTTCAGCAAGTCCCTTAGCAAACTGCGAAACAAGAAACGGTTGTACAACAGGGCTAAACGCTTGCGCACTGACGGGGCATGGCAGGCATACAAACACTGTTTGAAAACCTACTGCTCAGCAATAACCTCAGCTAACGATAAATATTACTCGCAAGACCTACCTTCCCTGCTTCAGTCTAATCCCAAAAAATTTTGGCAAACTATATCTCCGGTCAGAGATACTAACACTATTACTTTACATGGAACTGACAAAATACCTATTCCTATCGCCGATTGCTCCTCTGTTTTCAACAGGTTCTTCTCATCTGTTTTCACTCAGGAAGATTCTTCCAATGTGCCTACTTTTCCTGAACTTGACGCCGCCTATATGGAACCCATTACTGTCACTGTTGGAGGCATTGGATCACTCATTAACAACCTAAAATTATCCACATCAGCCGGTATTGACAACATTAATTCCAAGATACTAAAGAACACCCTCCCCATTGATTGATTTGTGGGGTTTAACGTCCCAAAACCACCATATGATTATGAGAGACGCCGTAGTGGAGGGCTCCGGAAATTTTGACCACCTGGGGTTCTTTAACGTGCACCCAAATCTGAGCACACGGGCCTCGACATTTCCGCCTAAAAACACCCTCCCCATATCAAGCAAAATATTATGCCAAATTTTTTACCAATCTCTAACATCTGGCATGCTACCATCTGGTCATTTGGCAGCAAGGGTTGCGGCAGCGGACAAGCAACTAATTTCGTCCTTGCACTTCGTACAGGTTGCAATTCACGCCTACGGCCATCGACGGACTGTTCGCTTCAAGTGGCATCGACTGAAGTGACGTCAGCTATCCTGTTCACGTCCCAACTCGCGCCTGCTGCTATCAAAACTCTGGTGAAGTGAAGCGACGCCTATCGGAGTGACTTCATCAGCCGGACTGCCTACAAAAGCGGTTGTCCTGTGCGCCGGCCCGTCATTTGGCAGCAAGGGTTGCGGCAGCGGACAAGCAACTAATTTCGTCCTTGCACTTCGTACAGGTTTGTCACATAAACTTTTGCATCTACTAATCCTTCTTAGCCGCTGCCCTGTTGCCATCAGTGCCTCGTGCTTTTTTTCAAGATGCCGTCGTGTGCTGAGCTAGTGAAAGATATAGCAACACTACGTGCTGAATTGGCATCAATGCAAGAAAGTCTGAGCATGTTTAATGGACTGTATGAATCCGTGAAAGTTCAGAATGAAACCATCTTGAAGGAAAATAAGTTTCTGAAAGAAGAAAACGCGAAGCTGTCTCAACGTCTTACGTCACTCGAGCAGTATTCACGCCTCAATAACGTAGAAATCAAAGGTGTTCCCGTCACGGAAGGTGAAAATTGCCTGGCTGTAATACAAACTATTGGTAAAAAAATTGGTTGTCCTGTTGTACCTTCTGACATTGACATCGCTCATCGTGTCCCCGCGAAAAAAGACAAGAACGCGTTTCTGCTCGAGATTGAAGCGAACGGAATTCATTAGTAAAGCTAGGAAAGCTAAACTCGCCACTTCTGCAATTGGTCTTTCGCGAAGCAGTGACTCACCTTTTTTTTGTGAATGATCATCTCACGCCAGAAAACAAGCGTCTTTTCGCGCAAGCTCTCGAATTGAAGAAGGCTAAAGGGTGGCGATTCCTCTGGACCGAAAATTGTGTGATTAAGGCCAGAAAGACTGAAAATAGTCGTGTTTATCGTATTTCTAACGCAAACGACCTGGCCACATTTACATAATCAGTGCGCCTGCACATCCTTTTTTTTTTCTTTCGTGTTTCTACCAAGAACAGAGGCATGTTCTCGTGTGACCAAACGAAAGCATTGCTCCATGATAAACCGCCTCAATTTTCATTCCTTCATTGCAATATTCGCAGTCTTCGTAAGCATCACGATGATCTGATCAACTTTCTTTCTATACTTGACCATAACTTTTCAATCATCTGTTTGTCGGAAACGTGGCTGACACAGGTAGATGGCAATCTATTAGATCTGCCAGGGTACATCAGTGAACATAGTTACCGTGGAAATCAGAGAAGTGGCGGATCTGCTATTTTTGTGAATTCGTCGATTGCGTACACCCGTCGTCTCGATCTTTCATTCCGAAATTTATTGTGCGAGTCTGTATGGTTAGAGTTCGACCGGAATGTCTTGCCACTCAATAACAGGCCTACAATCCTGGCATCCATTTATCGTTCCCCGTCATCATCTTATTCGGACTTCTGTTCACAGCTAGAAGAAATACTTAATCTCTTAACCAATGAAAATAACAACATCATCATTTGTGGTGACATCAATATAAACATACTTCCTCTTAGCTGTCAATCGTGCTCTGATTATATCAACTGCTTATTTAGCTATGGTTTCTCTTCCTTAATTGATGTTCCAACTAGGTGTGACACTGCCGGTTCTCGCACGTTAATAGACCACATATTTTCATCATCAACCTCTGATTACACCACCGGAGTGATTGATTATTCCATTACAGATCATTATCCCCTGTTCTTCGTCCTTGGTACCGGAAAACGTGCACAGCACCGTCAATATACGAAAAATTCCTTCAATGAAGCTTTATTTGCACGAAAAGTACATGACACATGCTGGAATAACGTTTTTCGAGAAGATTGTCCTGAGAAGGCATATTCGATTTTTCTATCATCAACAATAACGAATTACATTAACGATTGCACAACCCATGTAACCCATAAGCACACATTCTCGTCTCCTAGGAATCCATGGATTACAAATGTGCTGCTGCGCTCAATAATAAAGAAAAATAATCTTCACAAAAAGGTGAAATTGCAGCCTTTCAACGAATCTTTGCGAGCTAGATTTAAAAATTATAGCAACATTCTTTCTAGCGTCCTCAAACGTGCAAAACGGGAATATTATGGACGGCGAATAATTGAAAACGGAACAAATACTCGGCGTAATTGGGAGCTAATTAAAGAATTTCTGAATGTTAGGGAGTCCGATGCCAGCATTAAAAAAATAATTTACAAAGACAAGGAATACTCTACCGAAGCTGATATGTCAAATGTTTTTAGCGATCATTTTGCCGCGTGCCAAAATACGCTCTCACTTAGCGTTCCAGCCCATCTTCCACGTAGCCCTCAGTCCTTCTTCCTTCGCCCGGTTTCTTCTTCAGAAGTTTTTAACGTAATTTCTTCCCTCAAAGTTACGGGACCAGGCCTGGACTCCATCCGGCCCTCTAGAATAAAACTGGTTGCTGCAGACATATCATTAGTTTTTGCAGATATCGCTAACAAAATTTTCAGAACCGGTATATTTCCCGAGTTGTTAAAACGTGGTAAAATAATTCCTGTGTACAAAAAAGGCTCTCGTGATAACATTAACAACTATCGCTCCATTTGCATTTTGCCATTTTTTGGCAAAGTAATTGAAAAGCTTATCTACAGTCGTCTGATGCACTATCTAAACAAATTTAATCTTCTTTCCCCACACCAGTTTGGCTTTAGGAATGGTTATTCAACGGAACAAGCATTGCTCAAATTCACGGATAACATTAAACAATTTATTGACGAAGGGTTCGTTGTAGGTGCCATATTCATTGATCTAACAAAGGCATTTGACACACTAGAACATTCTATTCTTCTGGATAAGCTCGAGTCTTTTGGTATTACTGGCCCAACTCTAAATCTTATTCGTAGCTACTTGTCTAACAGGCCACAAGTCGTATATCTTAATGGTCAATTTTCATCGACTAAATTAATTAACTGCGGTGTGCCCCAAGGTTCTATATTAGGTCCGTTGTTATTTCTACTATTCATAAATGACTTACCTAATACGCTTACGTTTTCTAAGTGTTTGCTATATGCTGACGACACGACCATTTACTCACCACATAAATCGCTCACCGCACTTCAAGACACACTTAATGCAGATCTTAACAACGTGAATTCATGGTGTAGAAATAACAAACTTCAGAATAATCCTACTAAAACAACTTTCGTACTCTTTCATAGCCCACAAACTGTGGTTTCTTCCTCCATAACTGTCTTGCTGGATAATTATACTTTACTGGCATCTGACAATGTTAAATTCCTTGGTGTTACTCTCGATAAACATCTTAAATACAATGGTCATGCAAATTCACTTATAAAAAGGGTTTCATTTGGTATCCGCATTATCATTACAACACGTGCATTTTTTCAACCTCATGTTCTCATCTCACTTTATCATGCTTATATTATTAGCCATTTATCATACTGCTTATCATCATGGGGTAACACATACGCCATTCATCTCAAACCGCTTCAACGTCTTCAAAACCAGGCGATCAAGTTAATGACTTTTAGCCCATTCCGTTGCCATTCTCTACCTATCTATCAACATCTTCGAATCCTACCCATTCAACAATTGTTTTATCATACATTGTCGCTCATCACATACCATCTCATTCATCGCGAAATATCACTTGATAATATTCCTTTCCATATCTTCGTCAACAACAATAATACCAGGTTTTCAGAGCGTAATAACTTCTTTTTACCTAAAATCAGATCAAACTATGGCAGATACACAGCACGCTTCTTTTGTGTTCATCTTTGGAATAATATCCCTCTTCATGCTAAGTCGTCTCATTCAATGCAGTCTTTTAAACATAACATGAAAAGCATACTGTTAATTGAGCCCCTTGTTCATTTGTAATAAAACATTTTCATTATTACCTCTACGTTTTCAATTCCTGCTTTTACGTATTCTTGTAGTTTTGTATAATGTTGTTCTGGTAAATTAACTTTTTCGATTTGACTATTTATTGTTCTGTGTTGTATGCACTTTTTATTTTTGTTCGCACTTGTAGCTTTTGCTGCTGTTACTTACCTTTTATGTACCCCATTAACGATAGGAGGTCCCCCTGACAGTTTCTCACTTTGGGACCTCCTGACGCTGTATATATTATGTGAGCTCATTTTTTTTTTGTACTTATGTACTCAGCAATGAATAAACAGCCACAAACAGCCACCGGACGACTGGTTAATAGGAAAGATAAAACCAATTCACAAAACTGGAGATGTTCACTCGCCTGACAACTATCGACCCATATCTTTAACTTGCATATGCTGCAAAATGCTTGAGCACATAGTCAGTTCACACGTGTACAATCACCTCGAGACGAACAATTTTTTCTTTCCTAATCAGCATGGTTTTAGAAAGGGATTTTCGTGTGACACACAACTGTTTGAATTCACCACCGATTTACACTCAAACATGAACAGCAACCTTCAAACGGACTGTATCTTTCTTGATTTTTCTAAAGCCTTTGATCGTGTGCCCCATTGCCGACTAATCTCTAAGCTATCTGCTCTACGACTTGATTCTTTAACATTAACCTGGATTCGAAACTTCATTTCTTTTCGACAGCAGTTCACTGTTGTTAACAATCTTGCGTCCCCTTTTTCTTCTGTTAGTTCGGGCGTACCGCAAGGCAGCGTCCTTGGGCCCTTACTATTTTTAATCTACATTAATGACTTGCCCTCCGAGATTACTTCTTGCATGCGTCTATTTGCCGATGATTGTATAATATACCGTTCTATAAACTCCAGTAATGACCACTTGACCATTCAAGCAGATCTCAACCATATTTGTAACTAGTGCGACAAGTGGCTTATGAAACTGAACTTAACAAAATGCGAGGTAATGTCTTTCACCCGTAAACACGTAAACTCTGAGTTCTCCTATTACTTGAACAATACCATGCTTTCCCACACTTCTTCCTACAAATACCTAGGTGTTCTTCTCACAGAGAATCTTTCATGGGCCTCACATATTGAGTCTACCTGTGCCAAAGCATCACGTTCACTGGGCTACCTACGCCGCAACTTGAGAAATTCCCCTACTAATATTCGAAAACTAGCCTTTCTTACCTTTATTCTGCCAATATTAGAATTCACCTCAGCAATTTGGTCTCCTCATCAAAACTACTTGATTATTATAGTAGAAAGAATTCAAAATAGAGGTGCCCGCTTCATATCACGAAACTACGACATCACGTCAAACATAACGCAAATTAAATCAGACCTTCTGCTGCCGTCATTGGATAGCCGTCGCAATATTGCTCTTCTCGATCTGTTCCAGAAATATATTACCTCTAATAAACGAACGCGGCTTCAGCTTCAAACACCTCACTCTTTTTCACGCAGATTGAATAATCAGTTCAGCTTCATGCGCATATACGGGTCAACTAATGCATTCAATTCATCACCACTGCCTCGGGCCGTTCGTCTTTGGAATGACATCCCTGATTGCATACCTCCATATCTAATCCCGATACATTTCGCCGTCAGCTACTCACTTTATTCACCATGTGACCCTGTTTCTGTATTCTGAGTGCATTGCGTAACGGTGATTTATATTCCCCTTGTCTTTTAATTTAAAATGTATTCCTCTGTCGCCATGTTCATATCAATAAGTGCTGTATTCCCTCAAATTTACCTCGCCCTGTATAGCCAAAAATGTGATTTCATTTATAAATATATATAGTTTTTCGTTGTTCTTGCACTGATCCTGCCTGTAAACTGTTCGTTACCTGTCTGTACTATTCCGATTCCTCCCCCCTTACCCAATGCCCTGTCCTGGGGCCTGTAAGGTTTTTTTTTTAATACAGCTGTTATATACCTTCCCCTTGAGGGATAGTGGCTACCTGTCATTATTTGAGAGTGCTGGGCGAATGTACACCACCCCATTCTTATTCTTCTAGTTACTTCAATCTCGTAGTTCGGCTCCGTGGTTATTACCTGCCCTAGGTATACATAGTATCTTATAATTTTAAGTGGACTATTATCTATCTCAAAGCGCTGCTGTTTTCCGAGGTTGTTGTACATTACTTTAGTCTTCTGCAGATTAATTTTAAGACCAACCTTTCTGCTCTCCTTGTCTAACTCCATAATCATGATTTGCAACTTGTCGCCTGAGTTACTCAGCAATACAACGTCATCGGCGAAGCACAGGTTACTAAGGTAATCTCCTTTAACACTTATTCCTAACTGTTCCCATTCTAGGCTTCTGAAAACCTCCTGTAAACATGCCGTAAATAGCATTGGGGAGATTGTATTCCCCTGCCTTACACCCTTCTTGATTGATATTCTGTTGCCTTCTTTATGAAGCATTGTGGTAGCAGTTGATTTCCTGTACATTTCTTCCAGGATGTTTATATATGCTTCATTGACACCCCGAATCCACAGTGTCAGCATGACGGCTGATATTGCTACTGAATCAAACGCCTTCTCGTAATCTATGAAGGCTATGTATAGGGGTTGGTTATATTGTTACCATATCTCTATTAGCTGATTGATAGTATGAATGTGGTCGATTGTTGAGTAGCCGTTCGAAATCCTGCTTGTTCCTTTGGTTGATTGAATTCTAATGTTTTCTTTACTCTGTTAGCAATTACTTTTGTAAATAGCTTGTATACTACAGAGAGCAAGCTAATAGGCCTGTAATCCTTCAAGTCCTTGTCATCTCCTTTCTTATGTATTAGGATGATGTTAGCGTTCTTCCAAGACTCTGGTACTCTTTCCGTCAGGAGACACCTCGTAAACAGGGTGGCTAGTTTTTCTAACAAAATCTGACCTCCATCTTTCAGCAGATCTGATGTTACCTGATCCTCACCAGCAGCTTTGCCTGTTTGCATGTTCTCTAAAGCTTTTCTGACTTCTTAGTTCGCTGACGATTGCGCCATATACCGCAACATTAAACTTTTTAATGATCCTACCACTCTCCAAAATGACCTTGGCTTAATCTTTCCGTGATGCGAAACTTGGCAGATGCCCCTTAACACCTCTAAATGCAAGTTATTCTCGTTCACTCGAAAGTATACCAATTTAGCAATTCACTATAAGATTAATAACGCTGTTGTGTCAGCTACACCATCTTACAAATATTTACGCATTCACCTTATATCCTGGACTACGCATATAGCAGCTGTCTCGTCGAAAGCCTCTCAATCTTTCGGATATCTCTGCAGAAACTTGCGCAACACTCCTTCTAACGTACGCGCATTATCATACTGTTACGAATAATTATAGCACCTGGTACTATATAAACTCTTTATTTAGGGCGAACTTGGGCCCGTAAACTCAAAACAAAAAATGGTCAGCCAAAGTTTCTCTTGCTCGCTGACTCCAACCTCGTCGGTCTCTTCTTCTGCCCCTCAAGTCTCGTGCCAGTCCCGTGGCGCAGCATCGTGGCGCGTGCAGGACGGCGTTCCATGGCGCGGCTTTCTTGCTACTTGTGTGGCAGCTTTTACGAACACGAATTGTGGCATGCGTCTTCTGCGTCGGGCGAGCTGTGGCATTAGTCCCCCTCTTAGCACGCATTGCCCCGATGCGTAGAGCCGGCTGACAGTTCCTAAACAATAGGACTTGTCCTTGTGTTAGACGACGTGAGTCAGTTCACTTGTTCAGTTCATGTCGTAGTACGGTCCCTAGAAAAAATTCTGATAGAGGTCTAAATCAGTCTGATACAGTTTCCTATAAGTTGTACCAGTCTTGTACCAGACTGATACAAAGTCTGACCAGTTCTTGTAGACATTTATATCAGTCTGACACATTTTCTTACCAGTGCTACCAGTCTCATATCAGACTGATACACAGTCTTACCAGTGCTACCAGCTTTTGAATAAGTTTGATTGGTAATTTCTATAGCATATATTAGTCTTTAGGTTTTTAGTCTTGTTGATTTATCGGATCTTCAAGACGCATTACTGTCATTTTAAGGGTACTTCTTTTTTTTGAACGCACTGCCCACATATATGTCAATGGTCATTTCTGCATGTATATTAGTGTATCAGTGTTTTCTATTGAACACTTGACGAGCATTGTGTGAAATATTATGATGACTCAAAGAGTGCAACTGGCAGCTTTTGGATGCGTAGAATAAAATGTACAATGTTTCATGGTGGTGCTTAATTGACAAACTGAGCTTTAAATATGCAAAGCACCTTTCAGCCTAAATGAACGCTTTATTCTTTGTACAAATGGGATTGCAGGTGCCAGATAGCAACACAGTTAATGCTGACAATGATAGATGACTGTTGCGTTCTGGGTTTCGGTTTCGGAATGTCATGTGAGGATGCCAGGGGGCGCCGCTCTGGCATCTAGGATTTCAAGGCGACTGTAAAATAAAACCAGTGTGTGTTGGGTAACCGTGGAGTGTGGTTGTTGTTCTTTCCTTCGGCGTTTCGCGCCAACCCGCGTGTTCGGGCTGGTTGGCGTCCCCGCCGGCCGCGTACGTCTCCGTCGGCGGTCTTCTTCTGCTTCGTCGGGACCAGCCAGCCCTCAACACAGCAATGACGAGGACCTGTAAGAACCCATTTCGTTTTCCGTGTTCGTCTGTTTCGTGCTTCTAACGGACCTACTCTGATAACCCTAGACGCTCTTTGTTCCCAGCAAGGTGCGTCCTGCGTGCTGCGTCGCTTCATTCCTTCATTCAGCTACGCCGCCTCTGTTGTCTTCTTCAAACAATGTACTGGCATCATTTTCATCTCGTCAGCACCTTTCCATTCTTCTTGCTTGAAATGGCGTCTCCTATTCCACCTCCCCTATTTCTTCATTCGCCCGGATACCCGCCACTTCCGTGAGCGGACTGCAAATTGGTGTTTGCAGTCTACGCTGACGCGGCCGGGGAGGAGGCCAGCAAGCCCGACCGTCGCAAGGCCCTGCTGCTCAACGCGTTGGGCCCTGCCGGGTTTAAGCTCTTCTATACTTTGGACACCACCAACGCGTCGTCGACGCCAGCGTCGGGCGATGTCTTCAAGAATGCTGTTGCTCTTTATAATGAGCATTTTAAAGATGTCTCGTGCGATTATCTCGCACGCGTAAAATTCCAAGAAAGGCGACAATTGCCTGGCGAGCCAGTCGCCGAGTTCATTACTTCTCTTCGAACGCTCGCCGCGTCGTGCGGCTTCGGCGCGCTCGAGGACGATATGATCCGCCATGAGCTTTTCACCGGGGTAGCCCCGCAAAATGTCCGCTGCCGCGTTCTTCAAAAAGGCTCCTCGATTTCATTATCTGAAGCGCTCTCGATTGCGCGAGAGGACGAGCATATTCGCTCCCAGTTGATGCAATTCGCTCCGCATTCAGTGCAGCAACTTTCTGCTGCGGGGGGCCAAGGCGGCGGCTCTGTGTTTCACGGGACGCGTCAACATGGCGGCCCTTCGTCTCCGCGTGGCGGCCAACATGGACGCCCGCCTGCACAGTCCTTCCGTGGCGGCCAACATGGCGGCCTCTCTGCGTCGCAGGAGCGAGGAAGCAGGCAATATGGCGACTTCATTCCGGCAAATTCTGGTTTTCAGGAACACCACCGAGCTCCTAACTCGCGTTCGCAAATTTCTTATCCAAGGGCAACCGCACATTGCTTTCGTTGCGGATTGGCTCGGCATTTAGCCAATTTTGCGCAGTGTCCCGAGAGAAACCGCACTTGTCTTGCGTGTGGAAAAATCGGACATTTTCAGTCCGTATGCAATTCCCGTCCAGCAAATCTTCCTGAACCAGTTTCTTCGTCCGCTCCTTCGAGCACTGCACAAACCAATACGGTCACTGTTTTAAATGTGGATGGCCTCCACACTACGTCCGAGCTCAGCATCGTAGCTTCAGTGGGCCATGTGCCCTTGTCATTTCTCGTGGACACTGGTGCCTCAGTCTCTTTAATCAGGGCCGCTGATTTTCATAGTCATATTTCCAACATTCGGCTTCCGCCTTCACACGTCGTTCTACAAACATATTCCAAGGAAACGATTGATAATTTAGGTCATTTTACAGCTCAGGTCTCCTATCGCAGTCGCACTGCTTCCATTACTTTTTATGTAACTGCCAATGGCGGCTCGCTTTTGGGACGTGATGCCATCAGGGCTTTGTCCATCAACATCGTCGGTGCGTCTATGACGTGTACGCAAGTCGACGTCCAAGATGATCTTCCGGCCAACGCGCCTTCTGAATTCCACCACCTGTTCACCCGTGAACTGGGTTGTGTGCGCAGTTTTGTGCATAAAGTGATGCGTCGACCAGGTACGTGTGTGCCCTGTGCGTGCCAAGCTGCGCCGCATTCCTCTTCTCCGTGAGCAAGTCTCTGCGGAACTGTCTCGCCTTCAAGCCAGCGGAATCATCAAGCCTGTCTCTGCTTCCGACTGGATTTCTCCACTGGTCGTCGTCAAGAAAAAAGATGGATCCCTTCGACTATGCGTCGACTTTCGAGAACCGAACAAGGCGATCGCCGTAGATGGTTTTCCACTTCCTCGCAATGATGAACTGCTTTATCAGCTCTCCGGAGCGGTATGTTTCTCCAAGCTGGAGCTCGCGTCCGCTTATCACCAAGTTGAACTTTCTGAGTGCAGTAGAGGCTTGACCACAATTGTATCGCAGGAAGGCTTGTTTCGGTTTCGCCGTGTGTGTTTCGGGCTTGCATCTGCCCCTGCAGTGTTTCAGAAAATGATGTCAATTATTCTTAAGAGTTGTAATGGCGCCCTTTGTTACTTGGATGACATTTTGGTGTGAAGACGTACTCGCGAAGAGCACGATGCTAACTTGCATACTGTTCTCAACCGCATCTGTGAATGTTGTATGAAACTTAGTAACAAGTGCATTTTTTTCTGTGAATGAGTTACAATTTCTAGGACATAATGTCACTTCCCGTGGCTTGACACCTCTTGAATCTAAAGTTCAGGCCATTGTCAATGCTCCACGGCCTACTGATGCCAAAACCTTGCAATCTTTTTTAGGTCTTGTTGGTTATTATGCCAAGTTTGTTCCTCACTATGCTGATGTTGAACCACTGCGTACTGTACTTCGACAAGCACAGCCTTTTAACTGGTCAGCTGAAGCTGAGCAGAGCTTCATTCGAGTAAAGTCAATACTGGCGTCAAAGCCAGCTGTTAGTATTTTCAATGAGAAGCTTCCCATCGTCATCACGACGGATGCGTCCGATGTTGGACTGGGAGCAGTGTTTCAACAACTCAGAGGTGATCAGCTGATCAGCTTTTGCATCTCGTCATTGGACCCTGCTGAACACAGATATTCAGTAGGAGAGCGTGAAGCTCTCGCGTGTGTTTTTTTTTTTGCCTGTGAGAAATGGCTTGTTTACTTGTGGGGCCGGCACTTCACATTACATACAGATCACCAAGCACTAGTTGCTCTTCTTTCTGCAGGATCCGCAGGCCGCCGCCCCATTCACATTTCCCGTTGGTGTGCCAAACTCATGTATTATAATTTCAGTGTTCAATATTGTAAGGGTTCTAATAACATGGTTGCTGATGCACTGTCGCGCCTTCCTCTTCAGATACCGGTTACTGAAGAGCGGGATGAGGAAGTTGTTTCATTAGTTACTTCCTGCATTACTAAAGTTGAGCTTCAGGCAGCTACAGCTGCAGATTCTACTTTGTCTCAAGTTTTCAAATATTTACCTGAAGGATGGCCTTCCAAATGTGCTCTTGCTTCTGAATTCTTGCCTTACTTCGCAGTCCGACAGGAACCGTCTTGTGTCGAGGACTTGCTTTTCCGCGATGAACGCGCGATTCCCCCTGCTTCTTTCCGTAACAAGCTAATACAGCTTGCCCATGAGGCCCATCCAGGCATTGTCCGCACCAAACAGAATCTCAGAGACAGGTACTGGTGGCCAGCCTTAGACAAGCAGGTCGAGCATGCAGCTTACAACTGCCATATATGTCAGGTAGCTGACAAGTCTGCCAAATCTGCATTTTCTCCGTTGCAGCCAGTCCAGTGGCCTGATCGGCCTTGGCAGAAACTCGGCATGGACAACAACGGTCCTTTGCATAATGTTCCGCAAAATGCCCGGTTCATTGTTTCTCTCATCGACTACCATGCCAAATGGCCAGAAATTTGTTTCACACAAACGGTTACTTCTGAGGTCATCATTGAGTTTCTGTCTTCAATCTTCAGCCGGGAAGGTTTTCCTGATGCCATAGTTACGGACAATGGTCCACAGTTTCAATCCCAACATTTCGAGGCTTTTCTTTCACAACGAGGAATTCAGCACTTGAGGTCATCAGTTTTCTATCCCCAATCAAATGGGCAAATCGAGCGCTTTAATCGCGTTCTGAAGGAACATATCCAGATCGCCCAATTAGAGTGCCGTCCCCTCAAGCAGTCTTGGCTGAATGTTTAGCTTCGTACAGGTTCACACCACAAGGCACCACAAGACAGGAGTGTCTCCTGCTCAACTTCTCCACGGTAGGCAACCGCGAGTTGCTCTCGACATAGTCTCCTTGCCTCATCGAGGTGCAAGGCAGTCCAAAGTTCGCACTGGCGATCTAGTCAAGGTTCGTGTGCCAGGCAAGCGCCCCAAGTATCGAGGTCCTTACGAATTGATTGATTGATATGTGGGGTTTAACGTCCCAAAACCACCATATGATTATGAGAGACGCCGTAGTGGAGGGCTCCGGAAATTTCGGCCACCTGGGGTTCTTTAACGTGCACCCAAATCTGAGCACACGGGCCTACAACATTTCCGCCTCCATCGGAAATGCAGCCGCCGCAGCCGGGATTCGAACCCGCGCCCTGCGGGTCAGCAGCCGAGTACCTTAGCCACTAGACCACCACGGCGGGGCTCGAGGTCCTTACGAAGTCTTGGGCCAGGTTAGCCCCACTTCTTTTCGCTTAATTGATGGTAACATCTGGAATGCTTCGCGCCTTGTTATTTTTGATACGGATTCACCTTCAACATTTAAAAGTCTTCCTCATCATGTTCCGTTCACGCCTTTAAACTACACATCAGACTGTTACATGTGGCCTCCATGTACAGGCATTTCTTTTTCAAGGGGGGGAGCAGTTACCAGTCGGTGTCGCTGGTTCAAGTACACCAAGTACACTTCGAACCTCCAAATACGGCTGAGACCGTTGAACCGGACTTCGGTCCGCAAAATTCTTCCGAAGCTCATGCTGCGAGCTCTGATAAGACCGCGAATTTTAACGCTCGTTCAGAGCCTTCATAATCTTCCACTGCTCTTGATGTGTCACATCAGAGCACAAGTGACCAAGGGGCAGACACACCTGATTCTACCCCCAAAAGGGCCCGCCCTAAGCGGAAGCGGCAGAAGCCGCGTCGATTCGAAGACTACGTGATGTAGAACTCTTGTTCGGAACAGTCGTGTACATTTTTTCTTGTTTGTCAGTGCATTTTCAGGACTTGTAGTGTGTGAGTTCGGTGTGCCGTGTTCTGAATTTTCATATGTTGTAACGTACATACCTTGTATATACTTTTGTATCGATCATGTATAAATATAAACTGTGTATAGGTGAGCTTTTTTCGAGGAGGGGATGGTTGTTGTGTTCTGGGTTTCGGTTTCGGAATGACATGTGAGGATGCCAGGGGGCGCCGCTCTGGCAGCTAGGATTTCAAGGCGACTGTAAAATAAAACCAGTGTGTGTTGGGTAACCGTGGAGTGCGGTTGTTGTTCTTTCCTTCGGCGTTTCGCGCCAACCCGCGTGTTCGGGCTGGTCGGCGTCCCCGCCGGCCGCGTTCGTCTCCGTCGGCCGTCTTCTTCTTCTGCTTCGTCGGGACCAGCCAGCCCCCAACACAGCAATGACGTCTAGAAATTTCAAGAAACTAGTATCCACAGTTTATCACATGACAGTATTAACATAACTTGAAACAATACAAACAAAACTTCTCATATCACAGAGCAATATTAACAATTTCTCACTTTTAATTTATAGGGCCAGTAAACATTCCAAGAAGATAACTTAATAATCAGTCCACTACTGCGAAATGAGCTCGCTGATACAATAATTTTCCCAATGGCGTCGATTCGAAAGCCTCGGGTGGTGCTGCAGTTTCTTCCTTTCACAGCACAAGCCAACCCCAGCTGTCTCTCCCACATAGTGCTTTGCCTTTATTGACGAGCCACTACATTAGTGTCATAATCCATACTGGATGAGATAATTTAAATAAACAATGAAATGCTTCTTTGTGTAATCATTCATTGACCTCATCATGAAAACTTGATGCCTCGCAAATCCACTGCCAGAAATATTTTAAAGCAAGTTGAAGGGTTTATTGCGCACTTCAACCGCTTTCTTTTTTTTTCTCGTCGGTCCCAACAAGCTGCGCCGAAAACTACAGGGAGGAATGGCAGTAAAGAAGTGCGATATGTAAGCACACATTATGAGCTAGAGCGTGCTTGTAGAAACACAGTAGCTTTTTCATGTTGTTATTCCCATGTGCGAGTGTGACTATGCAATGTTAGATTTTGGACAGCAGTGCCAGCATGTTGTGACTATGCAATGTTAGATTTTGGACAGCAGTGCCAGCATGTGGCAGCACACTGTGGCAAGAAGCAGATTCGATTAAAACGCTGCTCTTGATTTATTTTGGCTATAGGCCAATAGCATGCTTTCAGTTGTTTTACACCACATACAGGCTTCCGAAAATTCGAAGTGAGCACAGTCATCTATATGAAAAAAGTCACTTGCAGCTGCAAGATTTGGCTGATATGTTGATAGCAGCATATGTTATTATTCACAGGTGTGTCTTTTCACAAAGCCCAAGTGATGGCACAGACCTGCTATATTACTTGCCTGTAATCCTCACAAGATTGATAAATAAAAAACCATGTACTAATTAAGGCTAAAGCATTTGACTGCAAAACACACACACACACACGCACACACACACACACACACACACACACACACACACACACACACACACACACACACACAAGAAACTGCCTACCATGAGAAAAGTTCAGTTGTGAAGAGAACAACAATAGAAAGGATCGAGCCAACATTTAGTTGTCCTACCTTGCTAAACTCATATTAGACTGGCTATATATGTCACAAGTTTTAAACAAGTTTGGTACATCAGCAACATAGCAAACACATCCAACTTTCATGTGCAAACACACTGGCCACATCCTTCAAGCACAACTTTTTTTCTCTGTTTCTGAGCAAATACCAATGTGAGATGGGTTCTTGAATAGTTTTGATGTAAGCCTCACACACAAGAGCACACACACAGAGCATGGCAGTTTATTGACATGCACCAGTGTAAAATACATGCCATTGTTGCATTTAAAAAGTGTCGCTCATGCCAACATTGTCGCGAGCCGCATCTGCAGTCCGGTCGGAGTCGCTGAGCGAGTTTTCCTCGAAGCCGTAAGTGTCGTCGGTTTTAAGATTTTCATTGCTGTCACCATGCGCATCACTCAGACTTCACGTGTCAAAGGCCGCTACTCCAGCCCCGCCGCGGTGGTCTAGTGGCTAAGGTACTCGGCTGCTGACCCGCAGGTCGCGAGTTCAAATCCCGGCTGCGGCGGCTGCATTTCCGATGGAGGCGGAAATGTCGAGGCCCGTGTGCTCAGATTTGGGTGCACGTTAAAGAACCCCAGGTGGTCAAAATTTCCGGAGCCCTCCACTACGGCGTCTCTCATAATCATATGGTGGTTTTGGGACGTTAAACCCCACAAATCAATCAAGGCCGCTACTCCAGAACATCAATTACCAGCTAAAGACTCAGGAATGCTCGCTGAGTGTAGCTGGCTGGCCGACTGCGCCTTCACCACTCCTTGTCCGAGGTACTACATATTGCGATCCAGGCTCCAAATAGCGTTTTTTTTTATCTTGGCTGGGGTTGAGTTGAATCCATCTCTCGTCGAACTTGACACAAACTTCAAATAGCGCGCTTGATGGTGTCCATGCAAAGTGAGGCTGCGCGACTGATAATAAGTGACCGGGTAAAGAGCAATTACATCGACCAAGGCTTCACATTGACAATCTGCTTGCTGTGCCTTGAATGTTAAGCACGCGGCGTGGATTCCGCCGAAAACTATAACATGTGCCGCGAGATCATGGCGCGAGGTAGTGACTCTACAGAACCCCTCGCGTGGTGAAGGTGTATTGTACTGTGGTCGTCACGGATGAAGGTGGTCGTCGCCATGGTGGTCGCTGACTGCCAATATGGCTAGATGATTGTAGCCATATTAATGTGATAGATAAATGGATAAGTGGATTGATATGGCTGTACCCTTTAAATTGGGCGGCGGCTAACGCCACCTAGCCTAACCAACGCAAACATGGCGATGCACCGCATGACCTCTGAAATTGCCACTGTGCGCCCGTCATTGCGCGTTTGCCATCTCGAAGGCTATGCACAGCGTCACCATTTCACAGTAATGGCATTCATTGTTTATATATTATTTGCTGTGACCTCTAAAAAAACTACCCTCTAAGGTTGTAAAAACATGAAGTAAATGTTTTTCAAATAAATATTTTTGTTTTCAAAAACTAAATTGCGTTGTGTTGAGGAAGAAGTCGTGGACTCGTGGTTGCATAAACTACTTGGGAGATCCACAAATGGCACTGCCATCGTCATCAATAGCAAGTTCGTGGCGGCCTAGGTGCGTGTGTAGTGCATGTGAACATTGTTGCGTCTCTTAATTGCTCAGTATCGCGCCTATACACTCACAATTCTCCAAGATGTTTGGTTTCGCGATGATAATTAAAAATTAATAGTACATCAATACTGTCACGGGGTCGTGACGTGGCCAAAGACAGGAAACTTCGTGTTGGGATTTAACTGTTTATTTGGGCGAACCTGTGCCCGGTAAAGGGAAAGTCTAATTACAGCAGCAGTCTTGCACAGATAGCAGTCTCGGACTGATAGCGGCGAAGCAGCGTCGGCCTTCGATCAACAACTGACAAGCGGCGAAGCGCGTCGGCATTTATACTCTTGCCGTCGAATGTTCTAGCGTTATCGCTGGTGGTGGCGTAGGTTCCAGAACAATCTGTACCGTTCGCACAGTGGGCGTGATCTTATCGAAATGATCTACTACAGTCCGGAACCTTCTCGAAAACTGCAGGCGCGGTTTGCGCTGAGAATCGTTGGTGTTTTGGGACGATAACGAAAACTTGGGAAATGGAACGTGGCATTGCCCCCCTCCGAAAAAAAGGCATCGTCCCGATGCTTTAACTAAAGATGAAGGTACAATAATAATGCAAGAAAGTACAATGAATAAATTACGATACAACAATAATACAAAAAACACTGTTTCAATTTGTTAACGCGCATGAAACGGCTTGAGGCGCGCGACATGGACGACTTCAGGTCGCGATCGGCGTCGTTGAGAGTTCGTGATGCCGTCGGGGACAACCTCGTAATCAAGTGGGCCAAGACGTCGAACCACCCTGTAGGGTCCGAAGTACCGTCGCAGAAGCTTTTCACTTAGTCCTCGTCGGCGTATCGGCGTCCACACTCAAACACGTTCACCGGGCTGGTATTCCACGAAGCGTCGTCGAAGAATGTAACGGTGGCTGTCGGTCGTCTGTTGATTCTTGATACGGAGACGCGCAAGTTGTCGGGCTTCTTCGGCGCGCTGAAGGTACTCGCTCACATCGAGGTTTTCTTCGTCGGTGACAATGGGTAACATGGCACCGAGCGTCGTTGCCGGGCTCCTTCCGTAGACCAATTTGTAAGGAGATATCTGCGTCGTCTCCTGCACCGCCGTGTTGTATGCGAAGGTCACATACGGAAGAATGGCGTCCCACGTCTTGTGTTCGACATCGACGTACATTGACAGCATGTCGGCGATCGTCTTGTTAAGCCGCTCGGTGAGGCCGTTGGTCTGTGGGTGGTACGCTGTCGGTCGGCGGTGGTTTGTTTGGCTGTATGCCAAGATCGCTTGAGTTAAGTCGGCAGTGAATGCCGTTCCTCTGTCGGTGATAAGGACCTCCGGGGCGCCGTGACGTAGAACGATATTTTCGATGAAGAACTTAGCTACCTCGGATGCACTGCCTTTTGGCAGGGCTTTTGTCTCGGCGTAGCGGGTGAGGTAGTCGGTAGCTACCACGATCCACTTGTTTCCAAAAGCCGACGTCGGAAACGGCCCCAGTAGGTCCATACCAATCTGCTGGAAAGGTCGGCAAGGTGCATCAATTGGCTGCAGAAGTCCCGCTGGCCTTGTCGACGGTGTCTTGCGTCGCTGACTGTCCCGACATGTTTTCACATAACGAGTGACGTCGGTGGTAAGACGTGGGCAGTAGTACCTTTCTTGTATCCTAGCGAGCGTGCGAGACACACTGAAGTGCCCTGCCGTCGGATCGTCATGCAGGGCCCGCAGGAGTTCTGGTCGCAGAGCTGAAGGCACCACAAGGAGGTATACTTAGCTCGAAGCGGTGAAAAGTTTTTCTTTTGAAGAAGGCCGTTTCGTAGAAAGAACGACGCAAGTGCACGCTTGAATACCTTCGGGACTTCGGCGGTCCTGCCTTCGAGGTATTCTGTTAGGGCCTTAAGTTCCGGGTCGGCCCTCTGTCGTTCAGCGAAGTCGTCGGTAGTTATCGTTCCTAAGAAAAAGTCGTCATTCAGGTCGTCGGGTAACGGTTGATCGACAGGCGCACGAGAGAGACAGTCGGCGTCGGAGTGTTTTTTGCCGGACTTGTAAATGACAGTAATGTCATATTCTTGAAGTCTCAGGCTCCACCGTGCGAAGCGACCTGAAGGGTCTTTCAAGGTGGCTAGCCAACACAATGCGTGGTGGTCGCTCACAACTTTGAAGGGCCTGCCGTAGAGGAAGGGCCTGCCGTAGAGGACCATCATCTGGGCTACGTCGAAATTTCGACGTAGCCCAGATGATGGCGAGGCACTCCTTTTCTGTTGTGGAATAATTTGCTTCTGCCTTGGATAGCGATCAGCTGGCGTAACTAATAACCCTTTCAAGTCCGTCAGCCCTCTGCACAAGAACGGCGCCAAGACCTACAGTGCTTGCGTCAGTATGTATTTCTGTCTCGGCGAATTCGTCGAAATGGGCAAGTAACGGAGGCGTCTGGAGGCGATGTTTAAGCTCCTGGAAAGCGTGTTCCTGCAGCGTTTCCCACTTAAACTCCACGTCGGCCTTGGTAAGGTTAGTGAGAGGATCGGCGATGTGGGCGAAGTTTTTCACGAACCGCCTATAATAGGCACACAGGACCAGAAATCGGCGCACGGCTTTCTTGACAGTGGGCGGCGGGAAGTCGGCGATGCCGGCTGTTTTCCGTGGATCGGGACGAACTCCAGACTTGCTGATAACGTGTCCCAGAAACAAGAGCTCCTCATACGCAAATCTGCACTTTTCTGGCTTCAGTGTGAGTCCGGAAGTCTTGATGGCTTGAAGTACAGCTTCAAGGCGCCGAAGATGCTCGTCAAAACTCGAGGAAAACACGACGACGTCGTCCAAGTACACAAGGCAAGTCTGCCACTTCAATCCTGCCAGTACTGTATCCATAACGCATTGAAAAGTTGCAGGCGCTGAGCAAAGGCCGAAGGGCATCATGTTATAAACGCCGTCTTCTCTCGGTCTCTTTCGTCGACTTCGATTTGCCAATAGCCAGTCTTGAGGTCCATTGACGAGAAGTACTTGGCGTTATGGAGCCGATCAAGTGCGTCGTCTATTCGTGGGAGAGGATACACGTCCTTTCTTGTGATTTTGTTCAGGCGGCGATAATCGACGCAGAAACGTAGGGTCCCATCCTTTTTCTTCACTAACACCACGGGGGATGCCCACGGACTCTTGGACGGCTGGATAATGTCATCTCGCAGCATTTCATCAACTTGTCTCTTCATTGCCTCACGTTCTCGCGTCGAAACCCTGTACGGACTCTGACGGAGTGGTCTGGCATTTTCTTCGGTTATGATTCGATGTTTCGTGATTGGGGTCTGCCGAATTTTCGATGAAGACGAAAAGCAATCTTCGTATTGCAGGAGCAGGGCCTTGAGCTGTTCTTGCTTATCGTTCGGAAGTCTGGGATTGACGTCGAAAGCTATGGGAGGGGCTTGGTTCCTCTGAGCAGGTTCCGCAGAATCGGCGAGGGCGAAAGCACTGGTGGCTTCGACAATTTCTTCGATGTATGCGACCGTTGTTCCTTTGTTCACATGTTTGTACTCATTGCTGAAATTCGTGAGCATAACCATTGCTTTGCCTCCCCGCAGCTCCGCAATTCCTCTTGCGACGCAAATATTTCGGGTGACCAACAGATGCTGACTGCTCAACGACGCCTTCCAAGTCAGGTGATTTAGAAGCGCCGACTGAAATAATGACGCTTGAGCGAGGCGGAACGGTGACTTGTTCTTCCAGCACATTCAAGGCATGGTGTCCTGACGGCGTGCGCGGCGGTAGTGCTTCTTCTGTTGATAACGTTATCGACCTTGTTTTTAGGTTGATGACAGCACCATGGAGGCATAAGAAGTCCATGCCAAGGATGACATCTCTCGAGCAACGCTGTAGGACTACGAAGTCTGTAGGATAAATACGGCCGTTAATGGTTACTCTCGCTGTGCAGATTCCTGCAGGCGTTACGAGATGACCTCCGGCTGTGCGGATTTCAGGGCCTTTCCAAGCTGTCCTAACTTTCTTTAACTTCGCGGCGAACGACCCACTGATGACAGAATAGTCGGCTCCTGTATTCACGAGAGCAGTCACACTGTGGCCGTCGATAAGAACGTCGAGGTCGCTGGTTCGCCGTCTCGCATTACAGTTAGGGCGTGGCGCCGGGTCACGGCTGCGTCGGCTTGTTCCGCTGCTTCCATGTTGCGTCATCCGGCCACCTTCGGTAAGTGAGCTTTTGCCTTCAGGGCTTTGCCTGGTTGGTGTTGTGTTCAAAAAGCTCCGTCGCGTCGTCGTCGTGGGAGGAGGATCTTCGGTAGTTCGTCACACAGCAACCGCACCTCCATCGGTTGCTGCCCTTAGTTTCCCGGATACGGGCTACGATACCGGCCCCGCGTTGGGCCAGAGTACTGCCGGGGGTGCGGTGACATGCGGCGGCTAGGCGACGGCGAACGGGAAGGATTTAGTGGTGTCCATTGAGTACCTGCCAGGTAGTCGGCGATGTCACGTGGCCGATCTTCTGGCTGCGGACGCGGTGCATTGACTGCGAAGCCACGCAGTCCCATCTGTCGGTACTGGCAACGGCGGTATGTGTGCCCGGCGTCGCCGCAGTGGTAGCAGAGCGGGCGGTTGTCAGGTGCACGCCAAACGTCCGTTTTCCTCGGTGCACTGCGCTGGCCCTCTGGGGAACGGTAGGATGTTGGTTGGGGTGGTGGCGGCGGTGGCGTCTGGCGACGGAAGTGTGACGGGGCGGCGTTTTGGCGTGGACGGGGAGGAGCGTTGTGGCGCACTGCAGCGGCGTAGCTCATAGTTTCTGGCTCGGGTGGCGGTGTTTCGGGAATTCGAAGCGATTGCCGGACTTCTTCTCGCACAATGTCGGCGATCGAATCCACTTGAGGCTGCGCCGAAGGCAACAGTTTGCGCAGCTCTTCCCGCACGATCACTCAGATCGTTTCACGCAGGTCGTCGGAGTCACTGGCTTGAGCAGCAGCGCATTCTGGAGTCAGGCGACGATTATACTGTCTGGTGCGCATGTCCAGCGTTTTTTCGATGGTGGTCGCCTCGGATACAAATTCTTGGACGGTGTT